>NC_072406.2:20657000-21004000 GCF_028858775.2 Pan troglodytes
TATAAGAAAAAGGAGAGTGATAGCGTGTGACCCACAGAGCGCAGAATACTTGCTGTGTGGCCCTTCACCGAAAAAATTTGCCTATTCTTGTGACAGTGTTATGAGGAAAATAACAAAATCCATTCTCTGTTATACACTCATTCTGCAGAAACACTCGATGTATGTGATCCTATATTTTCTGGTCACCAGCACTCTTCCCAGTCCAGTCTCTTACCATTACCATTTCTCACGTCCTTGAACCTCAGCCACCTTGATCTACTTCCAGATCTACAGATTCGTCACTCTTTCTCGCGGCCAGGGAGTGGCATGTGCTGCAGCCTGAAAAGCCACTATTTCTTCCCTTGCTCCCTTGATTCTTAATCTGACTGCCTCCTGTGTATCCTTCCTTACTCAGCTGGGGGAATCCTTTCTTCCAGAAAACACTCCTTCCTTCAGTCTGAGTGAGGCAGCCTTCTGTAGCATCCTGTCTTCCATTTAGCTTAGCTCTTACAGCCTTGTACCAGGAATTGGCTTTTTATTTGTCTGTGTGCTCCTCGAGGCTAGGATGGGACCATATCTTATTCACTTTTGTGTCCCCATTGCCTGGTACATACCTCCTTCGTGAATGTTGAATGAATGAATGAAATGCCATATGTATTCAGAACTGGAAGTTCAGAAGAGGGACAAATAACATTTTATTGGGTGTATGAAAATGTGGGTCCATGATTTTAAGAGTCAGGGAAAAGTTCATCACTATTTAAAGTGTTCCTTAAGTGTTACTTTTCAAGGGCAGAAACTGGGCAGAATGCCAGAGAGACACAACTAGAACTTTTTGAGCCAACAGAGACCTTTGTGTAAGTTGTTAGTTGGATCCATCAGCCTTGCTATCCTAAGCATTCTTCTTCTCTTATTTTACTTTCTAAGCACAGCTGTGTTAGGACTAACCCATTCACAGCCTGGTCACCAATGTTCTATCAGCATCACAGAATACTGTCTCATGGTGTCTAGCTTGATGAACTTGGTTAGGATACTCTCTCTGTTACTCAGCTTTGTCATCTGTAACATGGGGACTAATACAAGGACTAAAACCTTCTATTAGCCATTATCCTTCTTGCCATCTACCCCATGTTAAAGCCAGGCTGATTTGTTCTTGGATCTTAAGTGTGACAAAGCCTGCGGGAAGGAACCACATTCTGAAGGTTTGTGGGCTGTGTGAGATCCGGAGAACCCAAGGGGGTTTTTTTGCTCTTGAAAAACGAATGTTAGGTATGACCTGTGATGATACAACTTCTGCAAAATTGAGGACCAGCCTATTTCTTCATTAGAAATGCAGGAAACCTGGCCGGGCGCAGTGGCTGACGCCTGTAATCTCAGCACTTTGGGAGGCAGAGGTGGGCGGATCACAAGGTCAGGAGATTGAGACCATCCTGGCTAACTCGGTGAAACCCCGTCTCTACTAAAAATACAAAAAATTAGCTGGGCGTGGTGGTGGGCGCCTGTAGTCCCAGCTAGTCGGGAGGCTGAGGCAGGAGAATGGCATGAACCTGGGAGGCGGAGCTTGCAGTGAGCCGAGATTGCGCCAGTGCACTCCAGCCTGGGCAAAAGAGCAAGATGCCATCTCAAAAAAAAAAAAAAAAAGAAATGCAGGAAACCTATTTAAAAGTAACAGAAACAGCTGGGTGCATTGGCTCATGCTTGTAATCCCAGCATTTTGGGAGACCGAAGCGAGTGGATTGCTTGAGCCCAGGAGTTCAAGACAAGCCTGAGCAACATAGCAAGACCCCATCTCTACAAAAATGAAAAAATTAGCCAGGCCTGGTGGCATGTGCCTGTTGTCCTAGCTACTCAGGAAATTGAGGCAGGAGGATTGCTTGAGCCCAGGAGTTTTAGGCTGCAGTGAGCTATGATCGTGCCACTGCACAAAACCAAGAATTTAGAAAAAGGAATCCACATAATTGGAAATTGAGTATTAAGTTTTTGCTTCCTAGGAAGGTAGTCTAAATCCTTATACAAAAACTTAGCTATGCAGTGCCAAGGTTGGATTGCTTGTGAATGGGTTTGCGTGCTCTGTAACCTATCAGTTATTCTGAATCAAGACTTGAATATTTAAACATACTTGGAAAAGAAAAAGATCAAAAAACAAAATAAACATATTTGGCTATTTAGTAATATAATTAAGAACATGAGTAAACCATAGTATTCGAGGTCCAAGTATTAGTTGCCAGCCTAAAAACTAAATATGGCCGGGCGCAGTGGCTCATGCCTGTAATCCCAGCACTTTGGGAGGCCGAGGCGGGTGGATCACCTGAGGTCAGGAGTTCCAGACCAGCCTGGCCAACATGGCAAAACCCCATCTCTACTAAAAAAGTACAAAAATTATCTGGGCATGGTGGCGGGCACCTGTAATCCCAGCTACTCGGGAGGCTGAGGCAGGAGAATCACTTGAACCCAGGAGGAGGTTGCAGTGAGCTGAGATCACGCCACTGCACTCCAGCCTGGGCAACAGAACGAGACTCCATCTCCAAAAAAAAAAAAAAAACCTCTAAATATATTGTGTTAATTTATAGAAAAATTGTAATTTAAATTACATATTCATAGTCTTGCCTACTTGCATGAGCATGTTTTTATTGCTTCTAACCTGGATTGAAATCTATGACTTTTTATAACAGTCATTGAGTCTGTTTCAAAGGAATCTTGTGGTAAGTATTTTTGCATGATGTACTCAAGGTATCAAGTTTAACAATTGACTTTTTTTCTTTGGAAAGCATATGTGATTAACTAGCATGGATTGCTTCTTGACCTGCTTGTTTTGTGTTTGTCTTTTTCTTCTAATATAATAACCAGGGATTAATGAAAATCAAGTTCCATCCTCAGACAAGAGGTAAAGTTCACACATTCTTCCCATGTCTGTTCAGAAAAGAAACCTATTCAGATATAAGTTAAGCTAATTTAGTAATCCTAGAATTGTCCTCTGAGAGATTTAGATGGATGGGCCACTTCATAGTAGCAGCCAACTCACGGGAGCACCTGGGCAACGCTAGTGGACTTTTTTGTAGTGAGTGTGTTGATCATAGAAAATGTAGATATAAGGAAATAAACTTTGAGGATAGAGAATTAACATTATTTTGAGATATTATATATAGGCTGTGAAGAGTGGTGGTTGTCACACTTTATGGTCTCTGGACCCCTTAATGTCTGATTGATGTAGCAGAAGCCAGCTAGATTTTCATCTGTCTCTATTCATTTTGTTGTGATGTCATGGATCATGTGGCCTCTGGAAAACTCTACTGTATACTCGAGAATGAGAATATAACAGGCAAAATAACATTATCATGAAAATAGTTTTGACCTCATGAACCCCATGAAAGGTTCCCCAGACCAAAATTTTAGAATCACTGGTATAGGGTAACACTTTATTGTGTAAATTCAGTTCTCTGTACCCCACTTAAATATGTATTATTATCTCTTGACATTATTTTCCCAAAAAATGCTGTTTGATTTCTTACTTGTTCTGTACTTTGTTTTTCAGGTAAAGAAGGAAAATTCAGCCAGTTGATTTTGTTTTTAGCTTACTGCTGCCTTTGTCCGAAGAAACTGTTCCTCCATTATTTGAATTACTGAAGACAGCAAGATATTTGTAAATTATCTTAAAATAAACAACTTAAAATAAAATCATTGTTTTTCTTATATATAAGAACAATAGATATAGTTTTTGAAATGAGATGATACTAAAACACTTAAAAATATTAATATGCTACTATTAAAATTTTTTAGTAGAAGACAATTTAAGAGGCTCTTTTGATTTGATAGTGCTCCACTGACCTTAAAATGTCTAGCCTCTATGGGGACAACGTAGAGGGAAAGGGCTGCAGCCACAGCCTCAGCCCAGTTCTGTGCCTTATTACAGCCTTAAAGAACAGTCAACAAGACCAGGCACGGTGGCTCATGCCTGCAGTCCTAACACTTTGGGAGACTGAGACTCAAGGTGGATCACTGGAGGTCAGGAATTTGAGACTAGCCTGGCCAACATGGTGAAACCCTGTTTCTACTAAAAACAAAAAGAAAATACAAAAATGGTGCGCACTTGTAATCCCAGCTACTCAGGAGGCTGAGGCAGGAGAATCGGTTAAACCTGGGAGGCAGAGGTTGCAGTGAGCTGAGATCGCACCACTGTACTCCAGCCTGGGCAACAGAGTAAGACTCTGTTCCAAAAAAAAAAAAAAAAAATGCCACAGGAGGCATTTGCTTGGAATTCTGGATACAAAATTGCAAGCATATACTTACTCTAAATTATTTAAAACATCTTTTCTAAACACTGACAAAAGTACGATACTCACATTTAGATCACAATTAAGATTAGATGCCTGCGTTGACTCCACACTCTGAGTTGGCCATGCCAAAATTTCAGGCTTTTCCCTATTTGTTTAAAATTGAGAACTTAGTTTTTTGTTTTTTTTTAATTACAAAAGTAATATATAAATTCCAAAATACATAAAATTATAAACAATATAAAACCCATTCTTAACAAGCTCCTCTTTTAAAAACAAATGAATGCATGTATTTAGAATGGATTCTTTAAGTATTTACAGCTATATTCATGGTAATGAATAAAAAGGTTTAGTGAACTGACCAGAGCTTCAAAGTCATTTTCTAACTCCCCTCAAAGTTTTCAGGAGCCACTTCTGAAGGGGTTGGTGGCTGAGACTAGGAGAAAGAAACAGCTCACAACTGAGGAATCAGATGGAGGTGTAGTGTGAACCAGTACAAGATACCTTTTGGGAATGTTAGCAATGAACCACATGCCTCTGGAGGCTGTGTGTATGTGTGTGTGTGTGTGCACGCCACTATACCTGGCTAATTAAAAAAAAAATTTTTTTTTTAGAGATGGGGTCTTGCTATTTTGCCCAGTTTGGTCTTGAACTCCTGGGCTCAAGTGATCCTCCTTAGCCCTGCAAAGTGCTGGAATTACAGGTGTGAGCCACCATGCCCATCCTGTTTTGTATTTTGCTTCTAAGCTTGGCTTGGCCCACCTCCAGTTTCCAGGAGAGCAGAACACATTTGTGAGGGTGAATTGAGTGTCCTAGACACCATGGAAGGAGGAAAAGCAGGAATTTGAAATCAGTCAATGTAAGTAAGAATAATCTGTGTCTGAACTGGAATACTACCTCAGCCCTTAACAGCTGTGACCTTGGGCAAGTTACTTAATCTTTCAGTTTTATGATCTATAAGATGGAGATTAAAAGATTGTTAGGATTAAATGAGCTAATATTTTAAAATATCAAGAATCTGACAGGGAGTAAGTGCTATATTCTTGGTTAAATGTCTGCTCTATGTAAAATTAATCATCAGCTCCCTGTAGCCTTTAGTGATGCTCTTCTGTGTATTGGCACTCTGACTCTCTGAGGATACAATAACAAAACGCCTCCTTGCAGGAGCTTACAGTCTGGAGGGAACACAAGCAAATGACAGAATGTGGTAAGTTACAATTGGTGAGCCACAAGAGGGACACTGACTCAATTTGGGGACAGATGAAGGGGACTGAGAAGGCCATCCAGCTTGGAGGAAGGGAGGTCTAAACAGTCCTCAAGGACCAGTGACCAACAGTAGAAATTAAACTACTAGAGCTAACTGGTGGGGAGGGAAGGCATTTCAGGCCAAGGAAGCAGAAAAAGCAAAGACCAAAATCTGTTCAAATGCACATTCTGAAAACTGCTAATACAGAGAACGAGAAAGGCAAGATAAATCTGGAAAGGTGAGTGTACCATGCTGTGTGGTTTAGACATGTAGGAAGGAATCAAAGAGTAAGCTTGAAATTTTCCCCCAACTTCTGTCCTCTCCTTTTGCTAAGTGGCATAACACAGTGGAATTACAGTGATAAATGTCCACTGGTAAGGTTTATTACATAATTCAAACTGCTTTTTTTTTTGAGATGAGGTCTGGCTGTATCGCCCAGGCTGGAGTGCAGTGGCAGGATCTTGACTTACTGCAAACTTCACCTCCTGGGCTCAAGCCATCCTCCCACCTCAGCCTCCCAGGTAACTGGGACTACACCATGCCTGGCTGATTTTTGTATTTTTAGTAGAGACAGGGTTTTGCCATGTTGCCCAGGCTGGTCTCAAACCCCTGGCCTCAGTGATCTGCCTGGCTCGGCCTCCTGAAGTGCTGGGATTACAGGAGTGAGCCACTGCTCCTGGCTATCCTATTTTCTGCAAACACCTACACAGTACCTAAAGGGCTAGGTCTGTTAATTTTAATATTCTAGGATTGAGTTTCCATCATTACAACTGTTGTCTATAATGTGCCCTTTAGGAAACTGTTTCTCTGTGTGCTTTAATATGGAATAGTTGAAGCTTTCAGAAACTTTATTATCATTATTCAAAACTCTCTAAATGAAGCTTAAGAACTGTGCAGTCACTGAGCTCCTGGCACCAACTGAAGAAAAAGTGCTGCCGTTGGCTGAAGTTGGGCTCACTGGTCCTCAACTGTAACCCTCGTCAGCATTGACTGCTACGCCCCAGTACTCGCCTTTCCCACACTGCTCTTGGTTCTTTTCCTTGTCCACCAAGACAGAATGATAAGGATCAGGCCTCTTGGATGAGTCTGAGCTCTGATCTCAGGAAGAAATTTCATTCTACAGATCTCATGCCCCGCTAAGCTGTGTGCAGTCTCACTGCTAAAGAAGCAGCTGCTCTCCATTTCTGCCACTCCTGCTATTGAACAGGTTCCTGATTCCTGGCCTCCACTGTTCACTTCTAGTTACTCTCTTCAAAGAGTGGCTTCACTGAGACATCATCCACATGCCATGAAATTCACCCTTCTAAATTCTACCACTCAGTGGTTTTTCATATATTCAGAGTTGTGCTCTAATCCACTCTCTATATCATTGCAAGATGAATTGTGCTAAAAGGCATTATTGAAATATGACTAACTGCTAGGTACTATTTACTAGTGAATGAGACGAACACAGATCCTGCCTCTACCCCCGCAAAGTATACAGCAAAGAATAGAATGATTTTAGTTTCGGGCATCCCTCAAACATTAATTACATTTGAGTGATATATTGGACATCCAAGCAGACATTAGTCATTAGATGCAGTTAGCTACGCTAGTATAGCACTCAGGAACAATCCAAGATAAAGTGTTATATTAAGGAGTCATCTTTACACAGCTAATGATGAAACCCCTGAGGTGAATCCTATGAAAAGAGAACAAACACTGTAAAAGCAGACAAAAGCTGTCAGGCGTGGTGGCTCATGCCTGTAATCCCAGCAGTTTGGGAGGCCGAGGTGGGCAAATTGCTTGAGCCCAGCAGTTTGAGACTAGCCTTGGCCACATAGCAAAACCCATCTCTACAAAAAAGACAAAAATGAGCCAGGCATGTGACATGTGCCTGTGGTCCCAGCTACTCAGGAGCCTGAGGTAGAAAGATTGCTTGAACCTGGGAGGTCGAGGCTGCAGTGAGCTGTGACCAGGCATGATGGTGCATGCCTGTAATCCCAGCTTTTTGGGAGGCTGAGGCAGGAGAATCGCTTGAACCTGGGAGGCAGAGGTTGCAGTGAGCTGAGATCGTACTACTTCACTCCAGCTTGGGTGACAGAGCAAGACTCTGTCTCAACAAAACAAACAAACAAACAAAAAAAGTAATAAAAGGCAAAGACATTGCAGGATAAGTCAAATCTTTGATATTGAAGCCAGGTTTCTCACTTTGGGAGAGACAGGATATGCAAATAGGACATGGGAGGAGAAAAGGGATATGTAATTTTAGACTTGAATTAGAGGCATCTGTGTGTACTTTGCACTTCAAAAGTACACATATTGCTGGGTGCAGTGGGTCACGCCTGTAATCCCAGCACTTTAGGAGGCCGAGGTGGGCAGATCACCTGAGGTCAGGAGTTAGAGACCAGCCTGGCCAACATGGTGAAACCCCATCTGTACTAAAAACACAAAAAATTAGCCAGGCAAGGTCGTGTACCTGTAATCCCAGCTACTCGGGAGACTGAGGCAGGAGAATCGCTTGAACCCGGGAGGCAGAGGTTGCGGTGAGCCAAGACCAGCCATTGCACTCCAGCCTGGGTGACAGAGCGAGACTCCGTCTCAAAAAAAAAAAAGATACATATTTTTTAGTTCTTTCCACTACAAGGGCCCTGAAGCAATGATTTCCCTGTAGTAATGAAGGTCAGCTAGCACACGTCTGGGTTCTAAATAATATTCCTTTCTAAGAAGAACCAGGGCTCCTCAGAGAGATGTCTACTTCCAAGCTTAGAGCAAGGGAAGCACAAGGTGAGCCTGGAAAATCTACTGGCACCAAATAGCAAGTCCTCCATGAATGATGGTGACACAGTACAAGAATACAGTGGCCGGCTGGAAAGGGCTCCCACTGGCCAAATACGGGACAATTTAAGCAGCAAGAGAATCACGAAGGTAATGGATCATGACACATCAGCTAAAGAAAAGAATCCGTGCTGGGTGCAGTGGCTCATGCCTTGTAATCCCAAAACTTTGAGAGGCCAAGGCAGGTGGGAGTTACAGACCAGCCTGGCCAACATGGTGAAACCCCATCTCTACTAAAAAGACAAAAATTAGCCAGGTGTGGTGGTGCACGCCTATAATCCCAGCTACTTGGGAGGCTGAGACAGGAGAATCGCTTGAACCCGAGAGGCGGAGGTTGCAGTGAGCCAAGATCTCGCCATTGCACTCCAGCCTGGGCAACAAGAGCAAAATTCCATCTCAAAAAATAAATAAATAAATAAATAAAATTTAAAGCCATAAAAGGCATTTGGGGACGATGGGAAAATCTGAACACGCACTTTATTTTGTGGGATATTATTGTGTCAATCTTAGTTTGCTGAGTGTGATCATGGTATCATGGGGAGGTGGGAGCTGTGATGCACCATCCAGATCCCCCTTCAGAAGGACCTTCCACTGGGAATGGTGGAAGCACACAGCCCCCAGCTGCCAACCCTCCTTGGAATTGCCTCAGCTGGTGATCACCTTGCCCAAGGTCATGGCCCCCTCCGGAAGCACCTACATCCAGTGTCTGATCAGTATGAGAGTATAAAGACCCCCTGCCTGGCTCAGGACACTGCAAAGGGCCATTCCAGCCTTACAGCTCTGTGGGCTTGACTGAGGCCTTTGTGAGCTGGAGCCCAATGTCTCCCTATCCCAGTTCTGCTCTCTCCCCTTTCCCGTCCCCCCCTTTCCCATCCCCCCCTTCCCATCCCCCTTCCTCTCCCTTCCACCTTTCCTCCTCAACCTCTCCCCATCCCTTCCCCTCCCCAAGCCCCTCCCTTCTCAACACTGCCCTTCCCTAGTCCTGCTTCCTGCCTGCCCTCCTCTTCTCTCTGCCAGGCGGTGACCCCAAGAGCCCTCCCCTGAGGTTAATCTTCATCTCAGAGACAGCCTCCTGGGGAGTCCAGCTTGGGACATTTGGTGCCGGAGAGGTCTGAGAGAGCAGATGCAAGATGGGATTTTGGAGCTGGATTCCCCCACTGGCTGGCGGTGAGGACTTCAGTATGGGTGGTGGATGGAGCACAGAGGTGCTACCTGACACAAGGCAGCAGTTCCTGAATATGCAAGTCTTAAAACTTCCACCAGGGGTGAACAGGGTGGTAAAACAGTGGAAGCAAGCTGGGACAATGTATGAATGTACCAGATATTTGAGAAATATGGAGCTCATGGGACCCCAAAAATCATAGAAACCAGGTGGCAATACTTAACTATTTAGCAGTCTGAAGCCAAGTGAATGCAATTATGCGCGAGAGCAATCAGAGGGGTGTGGGCTAACCTGGTGAGTTACAGGGATGGTTCATAGAATAAGGGGTCCCTGGGCGAAATGGATGGACGCCAACACGTGGGCTACTCAATCTGGTCCATCAAAATAATTCAAGGATGGGTAGTCGGGGGTGAGGGCAGATACTCCCATAACCAGTCATGATTCCATGCCCCGTTCCTGGATCCAAGCCAGCTTTCAGACTGAAACCCTATTGACTGAAGAAGAGGCTGAGTCTTCAGGAAGAAGAATGCTGCAGCACCAAACGGCGAAGGTAATGATCCCCCCACTCCTTTTGCAAAAGAAACTACGGCCATTACTCAGGTAACGGTCCACTGGGGAAAAGGAAACCCACACATTTTGAGGAAGCTGAGAATGAAACCAGGAGACGCGGAGTCATCACGAGTCCCTTGTCAGAGTGGGGGCATCTGAGGCCAAGTGGCACCTGGAGTCTTGGCCCAGGCTCAGCTCACACTTAGACCTACTCAGTGGCCAATTCCCTGATTCCTGAATGTGTCACTGGAACAGACATACTGGGATGTTGGCACAACCCCTACGCTGGTTCTTTGGCCCATAGGTAAGAACTTTGGGCATGGGAGGGTTGAGGAGATGACTTTGAAACTGCCCCTGCAGCTGGGGCAGGGTGGGCAGAAATCATGACCTAAAGGATGCTGAGGCTGTGGGTCACTATATTTTCATTTCATCTGACAGTCTGGCTCCTGCAAATATGAGATGCATCTTGAAGGGTGAGAGTGAACTGTTGTAAACTTAGCCAAGTAGTAACCCTGGTTGCAGTTGCTGTGCCAGATGTGGTGTCTTTGCTAGAACAGATAAACATTGTCTCAAGCATATGGCATGCGGTCATTGGCTGGTGAAAGTTGTCTTTTCCATCCCAAACAGAAAGGATCAGAAATAGTTTCTATTCAGTTGGAACAGACAACAGTATACATTTTCGTCTTGTCCTAGAGCTATGTTAATTCTCTCACCCTGTGTCATCATACACAGACGATCCCCAACTTAACGATGGTTTAATTTATGATTTTCAACTTTGCGATGGTACAAATGGAATATGCATTCAGTAGAAACCACACTTTGAATTTTGATCTTTTCTCAGGCTAGCAATATGTGGTACCATGCTCTCTCATGATGCCGGACAGAGGCTGTGAGCCACAATTCCTAGTCAGCCATGTGATAATGAGGGTAAACATTCATTGTGATAAGAAATAGATATATACTCTGGGTATGGATTTGCCTTTCCTGCTCATCTTGTTTGAGCCACTGGGTTCCCATATTACGCTATGTCAGCCTAAGGGGCCCATTTTACAATAAAGGAGATGTGGGAGTGGGCACAAGGCTATGAAACCCACGGGTCATATCACACACCACACCACTCAGAAGCTGTCAGCCTGGCAGAGCAATGGAATAGCCTTTTTTAGGCACAATGAAAGCACCAGCACACAGGCAATACCTTCTGAGGATGGGCCTGATCCCCTAGGCTGCTGTGCACTCTTTAAGCCAACAACCTTTTTTCTTTTTGTAGAGACAGGGTCTCACTGTTGCCCAGGCTGGAGTGCAGTGACTCGATCATAGCTCGCCGTAGCCTCAAACTCCTGGGCTCAAGTTATCTTCTGGCCTCTGCCTCCTGAGTAGCTGGGGCTAATTTCTTTATATATATATATATATATATATATATATATATATATATATATATATGTATTTTTTTTTTTTTTTTGTAGAGATGGGGGTTTCACTATGCTGCTAGGGCTTGTCTTGAACTCCTGGCCTCAAGCCATCTACCTGCCTTGGCTTCTCAAAGTATTGAGATTACAGGCATGAGCCACTGTGCCCCACCAAGTCAATGACTTCTGTGATGCTGGGTTCCCAATAAGTAGATGACACAGGGTGGAGACTGGGGTTTCTCCACTTACATCACTCCCAGGGACCCACCTGGGAAATTGTTCTTCCTGTCCTGCCACTCTGGGTTCTCCAGGTTTACAGATCCCATTTCCAAAAGGGGGAATGCTTTCACCAGAGGACCTAGCAGGAGCCCCACTGAAACATTAGCTACAGTTGCTGCCTGGACACTTCCACTGAGACTGCAGCTAAGAGAGGAGTCATCTTTAGGAGGGGGATGGGCTCCTATTACAGAGTGGGAGGCAAGGTGGAGTGTTTGGTTTCCACATGGTCTGTTTGGGTGCCTCTTGCCCAATTTTGGGTATTCTCTTCCCCGATTCTGGTGGTACAAGGACGAGTTCAGCAGCCACTGTCTGAAAAGGGCCTGGAAACCAGGGGCTCAGACCTGCACATGAGGGTCTGCATCATGCCACCAAGTAAGCTACTGAGACCAGAAGTGAGAGAAATGTAGGCCTGAGGAGGAGAATACTGAGTATCAGCTGAGGCCTGGCTGCAGCAGTCGGGGCTCTAATTTGTCTCCTGAGCTTCCTCTTTAATGTTTTCCCCAGGGAAAGGGCCCCTCCAGAATCCTGGAGGAGCTGGTCCTCAAACCAAGAAGTGTCTCTGAGGGTAAAATAGATGAACTGTGATGAATGCTCTAATCCACTGCTCAGAGCCCCCTCAGGACTGAAGGACTTCAGCTGTCCTTGGAATTGAATGGACTCAGCTGCAGTGTTCCTTTGCCTGAGAGCACACACCCTTTCCCAGGTAGCCCTCATGCAGTGACCTGTTCCTATGGGAATATAAAGGTCCAGCCTTCTTGTTTGGATTCAGGGAAGCCCTGAAGGGCCACTCCAGCTTCTGCACACTACGGCATTGGCTTGGCTGAGGCTTTCCTTGCCAAGGAATTCACTGCACCCTGGCTTTCACTCCTTCCCCCAAGTCCCAGGAGGATTCCTCAATGAACTTTCTGCAGGCTCATCTCTATTTCAGAGTTGACTTCCTGGGGAACCAAGCCTGTGACATATGGTCTTGTGTATAGTTATGTGGGGGAATATTCTTGTTTTGGGGTGATACATGTCGAGGTGTGGTGGGGTTAAGTGTCATGAAGTTTGCAGCTTATTTTCAAACTGCTGGAAAAAAAATACCTGCGTGCATATATAAATACAAAAGATACAGTAAATAGGCAAAATGTTAACAATCGGTGAATCTAGTTGAAGTGTACACTTGAGTCTATGATTTTGTTTCAACTTTTCTGTAGGTTTGAAATTTTCCGAAATAAAATCCCCTCCCCTATACACAGAAAGGCAAATGAAGAGGAACAAACACCCAGGGTGGCGGCGGTAGCGGGACAGATTTGTGAAATCCAAGGCGCAAGAGAGTTTCAATGTTACAGAAGCGTTCAACATTATCAAATAGCTACAAAATAATCAAGTAAGGCTAGGACTGAAAAATGTCTCATAGATTTAGCAACACAATGTTCCTGATAACTTGGGGACAGAGTATCCATGGAGTAAATGCAGGCACCTTGCCCTTTAGTACCTTGCTTCTCTGCAGATCATCGTTTAGCTGAAGAACCATAATTTCAGTTCTATTATTGAGTTTCCCAGACTTTGAAAAATGTGAATATCATGTTCAAAGTTCTGGAATAGTCCCTGTGGGAGGAATATAGAGCCACTCATAAACTCTCAATTTATTGGAGGAGCACATAAACTAAATACACTGTGATAGGTACAGAAGGGCATATTTAAGAAACCGCATAGTTCAGCCACTACAATCGGGCGACCTGCAGGCTGAATCTAGACTAACCGTGGGATCAGTTTGGCTTTTGAGATGTGTTCCCAATTCTGTATTTAAAAATCAAGATATTTATCCCTAAATCCGATTTCTGGCAATACTTGGATGGAGCTGGGAGAAGGCTCTGGGGTAGGCAACCGTTCCCAGGACACTTGGCCTGCGACACCGGTTTAAGGCTCTGGTTTGGCCTCTGTAGGCAGCCGAGGTCCCCATCGCCCGATAGATCACAGCCGCTATGCTCAAATCGCACACTACAGCCCACAGGCAGCTTACCTGTTTTTTTTTAAAAAAAAAAAAAAAAAAAGTTTTATTGGAACCAGGGCTGGGATTAGAATGACATGAGTGAGTCAGGAGTTTATGGCATGGATTTGGATTTTCTTAAAAAACTGTTAAAATATTATCGATCTTGATGACTGAGTTTTTTGAGGCCCCCATTAATTTGGCACAGAGTCCTCCTCCTAGTTCCTGCCCTATTGCGAAGGGCTTTGAAGGGCATGCGGAACAGCTTGGACTTTATTTAATCCTTGCAGTGGCAAGCAGCTCAATACACAGATTTTTAGCAGAGGCAACACCAGCGCAGGTCTGCGTTTGGCGAGCTCCGTAAGTTCCCACGCCCCAAACTTCTCTCCAGCACATAACCCTCTAATATGACTAACGTTATTAGTGCTAACTCTCTAACCTGTCAATGTCGTATCCCAGATCCCTCGTTTGCCTCTAAAACACTGGCGTTTTCGTCACCGCTGTCCCCCAGGTGAGCGCCCCAGCACCTGCCGCCCTGGGCGCCTCCTCCACCTGCGCGCCCCACGCCCGCTTCCGGCCGGCTTCCAGGCCTCAGAGGCGATCCTGAGGAATCGTTCCGCTCCCAAGGGGCGGAGCTTTCTCATCGCCGCGCTCGGCATTCGGCTCATGCTGCCTCGCCCCGGCGGCCGTCCAGCGGGAGGCGGAGCGAGTCCAAAATGGCGGCTCTCAGGCTGGCGCGCTCCGTGCTGCTGGGGCTTTGAGGTGGTCGCCGGGGGTCCGGGGGACCATTTCCCCGCCGCGGAAGCCCTAGAGGATGAATCGGGGACCCTGCTAAGGTCTGGCGGCGGGGCTGGAGAGCAGTGGCAGCAAGGGCTGCGGTGGCGTCCACGCAGCGGGATGTGCGAGAGTTACTCCAGGTCGTTGTTGAGGGTCTCGGTGGCGCAGATCTGCCAGGCGCTGGGCTGGGACTCGGTGCAGCTCAGCGCCTGCCACCTCCTCACGGACGTGCTGCAGCGCTATCTGCAGCAGCTGGGCCGGGGCTGCCATCGGTACTCTGAGCTCTGTGAGTACCGGGCTGGGTGCGGGAGGGCTGCCCCGGCAAGTCAAGGGTGACACCTTCGCTCTCCCAGTCCCTCCGCGTCCCCGGGGTGTGCATCCCGCACCCCGCCTCGAGATCTGCTGTCTCCTCGGCCTCCCACGTCCCTGGGCTTCCACTGCCCCTCCAAACTCTAGTCATCCTTCGGGTGCCTCTTCCTTATCCGCTAACTTCCCGCCACCAGCCCGGGAGCCGGGTCTTCGCTCCCAGCTCCACACCCTCCTACCGCTCCTCCGCTCTGAAATGTGTCTGGATCTCTCTCATTGTCTCCTGTTTGCTGCGGGTAGATCCACCCCCAGCGTGCCCTACACCCTCTTTTACCTCGGTCCTTTTTCTCCCTTGCCCGCAAACTACTACAACTAGTTGTCACAGGCGCTCCGTCTACCGGCCGTTTCTTACAAGACTGGCCATTCCTGGGCTCCTAACTACATAGACTCGTTGACAGCTTTGCTCCGTTAGGGACACTGCCTCGTCTTTCTGTATCTGTTCGTTTCGTGAACGACATCTCCATTTACTGTTTTTCCAAGGCTGACTTTGTCAGTTTCGGTGATTAGATGTACTTTCACTTACGTCTCCGTTACCAGTGAGATGTCAGTGGCTATCAAAGTAGGATAGAGGGACCGTGGGCAGTTGACAAGATTCTCCAGGTAATCTGGGCTACAGTACTTATGGGTTTTAAGTGAATGTCTGGTAATATCTATAGCTAGTGGTATTTAATAATTTAATGGAAGGAATGGAATATTTTAATAGAAGCTCCACATTATCTTGTTGATGTGAAGCATTGTATGTGTGTTTGTTGAGGAGAGGAAACTACCATTCATTTTAGTTTCAAGTCATGATGTTTAAGGTGGTGAGCTGGAGAACTGAATGAAGTGTTTCATAGGATATTTTGTTTTGTTAAAGTGGTTCCTATACTGGAAAATCGAGACTCACAGACACACGCTGTATTTCTTAGGCCCCAAGTTTCGTTCCCGCTTCCACAGGGCTGCCAAAATAATCTGTCCATAGCACAGATCTGATGCTGTCATTATTCTTAAAAACATTTTAACTATACTTCGTTGGTTACAGGCTAAACATCGAAACTCTTAGCAGTACACAGTTCCCTTTGTGAGCTAGCATTTTGCTTATCTTTTGCCAGCCTGCCATGCTAATCTGCGACCACGCTGAGCTACCTGCCTTTTCCAAAATGTTTTAAGCTGTCCATTCCTACATGCGTGCTGTTTCTTACCTAGAGTGTCCTTTGCCCATGGCCCACCAATAGTATTACTTTTATTTTGAGATGCACTTATCACTTGCTCTAGGGAACTCATGTTATCTGCTTTCATAATTCTGTGCATATTTCTTTTATATGATTTGTCATCTTGTTTTGTAATCACCTGTGTATGTCTCTTTCCCCTCTCCAGGAGAAAATTGATTGTATTCTGTAACCTGTAGGGCCGTTATATAATAGGCACCTGAGAAATATTTGTTGAATAAATGAACGAACTGATAAACCACTACCCTAAAAGCCACTTATTGACTTTACATATTGAGTTCCAAAAATGTATATGTTTTGAATGCTTGATTTCACTGATACTTCTATTACTCTTCTTCTTTTGAGACAGGGTCTCACTCTGTCGCCGAGCGTGGAGTGCAGTGGTGCGATCTTAGCTCTCTATAGCCTCGAACTTCAGAGCTCAAGTGATCCTCCTGCCTCAGCCTTCCAAGTAGCTGGGACTACAGGGATACGCCACCATGCCTGGCTAATCTTTTTATTTTTTGTAGAGATGTGGTCTGGTTATATTGCTCAGGCTGGTGTCAAACTCCTGGGCTCAAGTGATCCTCCTGCCTCAGCATTTCAAAGTGCTGGGATTACAGGCATGAGCCACCATGCCCAGCTCACTGATACATCTGAATGTGGAACCACAAAGTAATATGCGTGCATTTTTATCTTGAAAGTACATCACCAGCTGACTACTCTTCTGGCTTTTGTTTCTTTTTCCTCTGGCCTCTGCTGCAGTGGTCCTTGAGTATACTGTTACTGATAGGCTAGGCTAGGCATAGTCCAGAGTATGTTTGCTACCATGTATCTTTAGATATTCAAAATGTCTCCTGAATACATAGTTACCTTTACTGCCATTTATACAAAACAGAAGGGAGCTGGCACTCTATGTGACTAGGTATTCCAAAGTCATCCAGGGGTCACTGCAGCTCTTCAGTGTAAACCTTGTTCCTAATTACCAAGTTTCCGTAGCCAGTTTCTTGGTTTCAGTGAGAATGAGATTGTCAGGTTCATTATTCCCACGTAATTTGGTGACTTTTTTTTAAATGCTAATTTTGGTATACTTATTAGATATTTTTAGATTCTTTTTTCTATACCAGCCTTATTCTAAAATCAAATTCTGTAGCTCCAGGTTACCACTATGGAATCTTGTATTCCACTCCTTTAAATCCTTTCTGTTGTTTTAACAAACACTTACTGAGCATCACTTATGAACCAACCCCTGTACTAGGCATTGGAGACATAAAATTACTAAGATACAATCCCTGACCATAAGGTGTGTTCAAGAGTTCCAGAATGTCAGGAAACAACAAACTGATGGTGTTTGTTTCTTCTAAAAGAAATGTTCTCAAGTTAAAGCAAGTATTAGAAGTTACCATTAATTCAAATAATGAACAAATAATGAACTTAAGAATTGCCTTAGGGTAACAATGTCTCCAAGCATTCAAGGGCAGATGTCTCTGTCGGTGTCACATTATATGTTAAATATGTTGGCATGTACTGAAAGCAGGTGCTAAATCTTTCAGACTGACTCTTCAACACTAGTACTGTAATATTTTTTTGCATGGTACAGGGAGTAAATGTAAAAGGGATAAGAGGAGAGATGGCTGTAGGCTATAGATTCTGGGGTAGGATTACTTCACAGAAAAGATAAGATTTGAGTTGAGCTATGAAGTATGGATGTATAAAGGTATAGAGTATTCCAGCTTAGAGAATCACATAAACTAAGCTGTCCAGGTGAGATTAAGCATAATAAAAGTACCAGTAAGGTGTTCAGCTCCCTATGCAGCTAGTTCATTCCAAGGGTGTCTGAGGAAAATGTTCAACAGAGTGAGATCAGGTTATGGAAGGACTTGAAAGCTAGACAAAAGAATTAAAACATGTAGTAGAAAACATTGCATACTCCTAAGTAGGGGAATAGTATGATTAAAGTGGTATTTTAAGAAAATTGTACTGACAGTGATGTGCATAAGAGATTGAAGTGGGCAGAACTTGAGACTATACTGAGACAGTGACAGTAAGAATAGAGAGAAAGGAAAAAAATCTGAAACCATGGTTAAAAAAAAAAAAAAAAAGGTGGCCGAAGGGGACGGGGACAGGGTTAGAAACTACCAGGTTTTGGTTTGAGGCTGCAAAGCATATGGAGGAATTTAAGATTATTATATTTTTTAGACTGAGAGAGTAATAATAGCTTTAATAGGAATAGAAGAGTTGAAATGCCTGTTTACCTTCAGTAAGAAGAAGAGTATTCGTTTTATTTATTTTCTTTTTTTAATGCATCACAGAAGTAACCCATACTTATAGAAAAAAAAAATCAAAGACTGCAGAAGTATGTGGAGTTAGAAGTCAGTCTCCTGCTTCCACCACAGCCCTCGCCTCTACTGCAGCTTCCATCCCCTCAAACTGTTAACCATTGGCTGAATATCCTTCCAGAGGTTTCTGTATGCATTACTACACATGCGTCCAATTCTAGCAATATTTGGATTCTTTTTCATTTTACAGTGTGATTTAATTTCAGACATACTGAGTTTGAAGTGATCAAATTTCAGGATTTCAGTTAAAAAGTCAGGATTTCAGTTAAATCCTTTAGGCTATTGAAAATCAGAAAATGGAATTTTCATAGACATTTTTAAAGATGTAGAGACCTTAAGCTCTGCTAAGAATAGGCATAAGAAAAACTTGCTTTTGTAAAGAAAAAAATCTCTATATCTAACTTTTTATCTCTGTTTTATGTGGTGTTTTCTAATTAGATTTGAAAATTTATAGATAAATTATCTTTATGGCTAGGCATGTTGGTGGTGCACTGGTAGTCCCAGCTACTCGGAAGGCGAAGGTAGGAGGATGGCTTGAGCCTGGGAAGGTAAGGTTGCAGTGAGCCATGATTGCCCTTCTGCACTCCAGCCTGGGCAGCAGAGTGAGACCCTGTCTCAAAAAACAAACAAAAACCAAACTTTTATGATCTAAGCCTTCTTTGTAAATATTCTTAGATTTTAAAAATTGATTTAATGGTATAATTCATTCAATAGGTATTTATTGAGTGCCAGCTATGTGCCAGCCACTGTTTAAGATTCTGCAGATGCATCAGGGAACAACAGAGGAAATGTAACCAACATTGACTTTGTCAGCACAGCACACTACTTATTTGATGATTAAAAAAAAAAAAGGCCAGGCACATTGGCTCATGCCTGTTATCCCACCACTTTGGGAGGCAGAGGCAGGAGGATTGATTGAGGCCAGGAGTTCAAAACCAGCCTGAGCAACATAGCAAGAACTCATCTCTACAAAATTAAAAAAAAAAAAAATTACCCAGGCATGGTGGCATGTGCTTATAGTCCCAGCTACTCAGGAGACTGAGAGGGGAAGATCGCTTGAGCCTAGAAGTTTGAGGCAGCAAGGAGCTGTGATCATACCACTGCACTTCAGCCTGGGCAACAAGCAAGATGCCATCTCTTTTTTTTTTTTTTTCTGAGATGGAGTCTTGCTCTGTTGCCCAGGCTAGTGTGTAGTGGCGCGATCTCGGCTCACTGCAACCTCCGCCTCCTGGGTTCGAGCAGTTCTCCTGCCTCAGTCCCCTGAGTAGCTGGGATTACAGGCCTGTGCCACCACGCCCGGCTAATTTTTGTATTGTTAGTAGAGACGGGGTTTCACCGTGTTGACCAGGTTGGTCTCGAACCCTTGACCTTGTGATCCGCCCACCTCGGCCTCTCAGTGCTGGGATTACAGGCGTGAGCCATCGCGCCCAGCCAAGATGCCATCTCTTAAAAAAAAAAAAAAAAAGACAAAACACTATTTTATTATTATTATTTTTGGGGCATTTTCTGTGTGTCAGGTGCTGTTCCAGATGCTTTTGATCATCTGTAAACTACTTTGAAATTTGTTCTATAATAGCTAATCATGAGTGTGATTTTTCTGTGGTGTTCTGGCTAGTTGTCTGATTATATTTAAACTTGACTTTAATAATCAGCTTAAACATGATTCTGTGATACTCTTTAAAATCTATTAAATTCTTTCCAATAACTAGGTTAAAATGTTTGATTCTGAGCTGCATATTTACTTACTACTTTTTCTTAATATTTAAAAATATATTCGTGGGATTTCTTCAAATAATTTGATTTGCTTTTGACTTTGTTTCAGATGGCCGGACAGACCCAATTTTGGATGATGTTGGTGAAGCTTTCCAGCTGATGGGGGTTAGTCTACATGAACTAGAAGACTATATTCACAACATTGAGCCTGTCACCTTCCCACACCAAATTCCATCATTTCCTGTTAGCAAGAACAATGTACTTCAGTTTCCTCAACCTGGAAGTAAAGATGCAGAGGAAAGAAAAGAATACATTCCTGATTACCTGCCACCCATTGTGTCTTCTCAAGAAGGTTTGTGAGTGTTTCTTCTTCATATGTTAGTGACTATTTTAATGGATTTTTAATCCTCTTAGCTTTCCATGCTATGTCAACTTTATAAATTCTGGAAACACAATAGAAACATTTACTGTTACTTACAAATTATTCTAACCCTTAAACCAACAAACTTGCAACTGACATTACCAAGCCGAGTCATGGTGTAATCAAGGTTATGTCTGAAGCATTTATCTCCTTTGTAAAGTTCAAGTAGAGGAAAACAGTGAAGCCAAAGAGAAGCCTTTCAACAGCCCTATTATATGAGAATGGGATATTAGGTAAATTAGAAAACATTTGAAACAAAAAGAAAAATTGGGGTAGCTCTTTTCCTCCTCGCTTATTATTCAGGCCATGAGTTGAATGCCATGGCTTTATACTGGAAACAGTGAGTGAATCGTGAGTATTCAGTGACATTGTGTAGACTTCTGTTTTTTATCATGAGGAGCAATGTTTATTGTTTGATCATATAGAACTTTTGATTATAAAATGATAGCTAATCAGGTACAATGGTCAGTCCCATTGCAGAGTTCCCTTTTTGCCTGCATAATTTTAGATGTTGATCACTAAGTTCACTAAGATTCTAAGGAGATATTTAAGTAATTTGTGGTCTCTAACACAAGTACACGATATTTTTTCTTGTAAGAGTTGGAAAAGTTGCAATAAGTTCTTTCATTTTGTAAAAAATTCTAAAACCTGTATACTTCAGGACAATGCAAATGATGCCAGCAATTACTTTTACTTATGATTTTCTATTGTAAAATATACATAACATAAATGGACCATTGTAAAGATGTGCAGTTCTGTGGCATTAAGTATACATTGTTATTCAACCATCATCCCCATCCTTCTCCAGAACTTTTGTTCCCTCCCAAATTGAAACACTGTTCCCATTAAACATAACTCCCCATTCTCTACCACTTCCAGCCCCTGGCAACCACCATTCCTTTTTTTGTCTCTCTGAATTTGTCTATTCTAGGTACCTTTTATAAATGGACTTGTACAGTGTTTGTCTTTTTATGACTGGCTTACTTCACTTAGTATGATGTCTTCAGGGTTCATTCATGTTGTAGCCTGTGTCGGGATTTCGTTGTGTGTTTCGTTGTGTGTTTAAGGCAGAATAATATATGTACATTCCACATTTGTTTATCCATTCACTCACTGATGGACATTTGGGTTGTTTCAACCTTTTGGCTCTTGTGATTAATGCTGCTATGAACATCGATGTGCAAATCTCTGTTCAAATTCTTGCTTTCAAGTGTTTTTTTTTGGGTCTGTACCTCGAAGTAGAATTGCTGGATCATATAGTAATTGTCTATTTAATTTTTGAGGAAGCACCACACTATTTAAGTTTTCCACAGTGGCTGTACCATCTAAGCTTCCTATCAGCAGTGCCCAAGGGTTCCAATTTCTTGCAATTCATTTCTTAGAATTGGTTCTACTTTAATAGCATTTTGAAGTGTTACCTATTTGTCTCAGGAACTATGTTTAAATTTGGCATAAGTTGTTTTACAGTCTGTGTGTCAGGGTTGCCTCATCTGAAAAACTGGACAGCTACTGGACCTAAGTGGTAGGGATTTGTTGTGAATTGGTGGCTCATCATTTAGGCGCTCTGGATCTTAGCTGCAGTGGGTTCTACTGAATGATACTAACACACCGACAGCCCAGAACCAAAACTAGGACTTTGATCATAATCTACACTTAACTATTTGGTCCTTCTTGTCTTATTTTTATAGCATGCAAATATTCCATAATAAAATTCTCTTAAAGTGCTATGGTTATCATATTTAAATACTAGCAAGGAAATGTAACTAAGATAACAGGTTTAGATTAGGTAGTGAAGAAGTATGAAAAACAATTTAGTGTTTTTTTTGTTTTGTTTTGTGTTGTTTTGATACTGACTTCTGGCTGAAATTACTATATTACTATAGATTTTTGGGTTTCTTTTCTGGGTTATTTGAAGCAAAAAAAGAATCTCATTTAGTTTTATGCAAACAATATAAATTATAAACATTTTAAAAGGAAAATAACATAAATCTTGAGAACACTACTTTTCACTTTTTATCTAACATGTGGATTAAGAAGGAAAAATATTGCTGATTTGTAATATATGCATATGGTTTATAAGGATGCAGTAAGTGGTAGGCAGTACAGTAAGATGCTTGTCAAAACGTTCTCCTCTTCATAAGAAAAGGATATAAAATGCAATTCTTTGGTTACCATTTAAAAATATAACCATACAAGACCATTTCTTGTCATTTACAATCTGAAATATTTTTTTTTCCATGGGTACAGCATGTTAGAAAGTTCCTGGTATTCTGATTAGTGGTGCAAAGTGAGGTACAGAGGTGAACCCCTTTGATAATGATGCTGTTCACCATGCTCTTTATTTTCCTTTTATTTCCTTAAGAGCCACAGACAGGCTAGACTTTGGTCTTAAAATATTATTAGCAAGGTCCTTCCATGGGGTTCCCTCTTATCAGCCACTCAGCTTGGTTCATGTCAAAAAAGCCTGTGAATGTCTCCCTCCACAGCAGCTGGAGCTGGCGAGTGTGCACACATAGAAGGCCTGAAGGGGCAGCAGGCTGTGAGAGGCACAGCGTGGACCTCACGGCATCACTGAGACATGACTCAGCGAGTCACTGAGTTTCTGGTCTTCCCAAGTCACTTTACCTTTCTGAACTTTATATTCATCATCTGTAAAATAAGTGTAATAACACCTACCACATTGGGGAAATGGAGAATCAAGTAATTTTTTTTTGTTAACACATTTATATAAAATTGGACAGTGTTTAACATATAAAATACATAACAGTGGGCCAGGTGTGATGGCTTATGCACTTTGGGAGGCTGAAGCTTGAGCCCAGGAGTTTGATACCAGCCTGGGCAATGTCATGAGACCTCATCTCTACTGAAAATAAAAAACTTGGCTGGGCGCAGTGGCTCACGCCTGTAATCCCAGCACTTTGGGAGGCTGAGACGGGCGGATCACGAGGTCAGGAGATCGAGACCATCCTGGCTAACACAGTGAAACCCCGTCTCTACTAAAGATACAAATATTAGCTGGGCGTGGTGGCGGGTGCCTGTAGTCCCAGCTACTCGGGAGGCTGAGGCAGGAGAATGGCGTGAACAGAGGAGGCGGAGCTTGCAGTGAGCCGAGATTGTGCCACTGTACTCCAGCCTGGGTGACGGAGCGAGACTCTGTCTCAAAAAAAAAACAAAAAACAAAAACTTAGCTGGGCATGGTGGTGCACGCTTTGTAGTCCCAGCTATCGGAGTCTGCGGTGGGAGGATCACTTGAGCCCAGGGGTCAAGGCTGCAGTGAGCTGTGATCACACCACAGCACTGCAGCCTGAGTGACAGTGAGACCCTATCTCAAAACAAAATAAAACACATGACAGCGAATATTAGTTCTCGTCCCCTTTTTCTTTTCTTGCTCTTAAATAATTTACTTTTGAATTGAAATACAATATACATTAGTGAAGTCACGCTATAAGGGGAATCGGTGTCAAGCTGCATTCAGTGGCACACCCATAGTCCTAGCTACTTGGAAGGCCAAGGCAGGAAGATCGCTTGAGCCCAGGAGTTTGAGGCTGTAGTGCGTGACGATTGAGCCTGTGAATGCCCACTGCACTTCAGCCTGGGTAACATAGCAGGACCCTGTCTCTGAAAAAAAGAGACGAATAAATGTAAAGTAGTGTTACCATCACGTGCTGAGGATCTGAGGGAGCAGACTTACTAGCTGGGCTGGATAGGTACTTGACTGAGGAGCTGTGTGATTATCCGCAGTGTGAAGATGACAGATGAGGAGATGATGTGGAAGGAGTTATTGCCTGCTGTATCTGATTATATGTTTAGAAGTGAGACCTCTTTGAAAATATTTTATACATGCATATTTTTGCTTGGACTGTTACAGTTCTGATGGCTGGTACCCAGTGTGTTTTATCCAAGAACATTCTCTCCCCAGCTTGCCATACATATTTTCAGATTCACACCAATACCATATTTTTTTGCTTCCTATTTTATTGTGCTGAGGAATGTCTGAAAATAGTACAGAGTACTATGCCAAAGTCATTGTTGGTTCTCACAGTGTGGTCTCTAGATCACTGGTCAATGAGGGTCTTCTGGGGGGGGTCTGTTGATTGGTTCAAAATATTTGCATAAGAGAGAAATATAGGCTGGGTGCAGTGGCTCACACCTGTAATCCCAGCACTTTGGGAGGCCGAGGTGGGCGGATCACTTGAGGTCAGGAGTTCAAGACGGGCCTGGCCAACATGGTGAAACCCTGCCTCTACTGAAAATACAAAAATTAGCTGGGTGTGGTGGTGCGCACCTGTAGTCCCAGCTACTCGGGAGGCTGAGATGGGAGAATCACTTGAATCTAGGAGGCAAAGGTTGCAGTCAGCCGAGATCGCGCCATTGCCCTCCAGCCTGGGTGACAGAATGAGACTCTGTCTCAAAAAAAAAAAAGGAATATAAACCATGTACCCTGACTTATTGCAGGAAACTTACCAAGCTCAACTTAAACTTGGTAAAGATACTGTGAGGTTGCCACTTTTAGAGTTTCTATTTTTTAAAATTTAAAATAGACTATTTTTTAGAACAGTTTTGATTTACAGAAAAAATTGAGAAGTTAGTATGGAGAGTTCACTCACATCTGAACCATTTCTTCTGTTATTAACCTTTTACGTGACTATGGTACGTGTATCACAATGAACAATATTGACATGTTATTAAGTGACGCCCGCACTGTATTGACATTCCTTAGTTTTTACTGGATGTCCTTTTTCTGTTTCTGGATCCCATCCAGGATATCATATTGTGTTTGGTTGTCACGTCTCCTTAGACTTTTCTTGGCTGTGACAGTTTTTCAGACTTTTCTTGTTTTTGACGACCTTGACAGTTTTGAGGATTATTGGTTAGGTATATTGTAGGATGCCCCTCTAGTGGAATTTTTCTGATGTTTTCCTCATGATTAGACTGGGGTTATGAGATCTTGGGGAGAAAGACCACAGAGGTCAAGGGCCATTTTTATGACATCATATCAAAGGTCTATCCTGTCATCATAATTTATCACTGTTGATATTGATGGTGATCACATGGCTGGGGTAGTGTTTATCTGGTTTCTTCACAGTAAAGTTTCTCTTCTATCCCCTCTTCCCCTACTGTGCTCTTTGGAAAGAAGTCACTCCGCGTAGCCCGCCCTTAAGGAATGGGAGTTATGCGTCCCGCTTTGAAGGTGGAATATCTGCATACGTTGTTAGGAACTCTTCTGCATGGGGATTTTTCTCTTTCCCCACTAAGATTTCTATTTTTATTTTTAAACCCTTTAAAAGTAAACATTTACATGTTTGAAAAAATTAACAAAAGTAATACAAACTTGCTGAAAAAACATATTGCCAAGTGAATTCGTTATGAAATGAAAGTGTCTCTTCACTTCCCTTCCTCGCCCTTCCCAAGAATAACCTAGTTGGCAGATGGGGCTCCTCTGCATCTTCCCGTGTGACCTTTTGCACTCCTTGGACTCAAGAATCTATGTCCACTTCAGTACCTGCCATTTCTTTCTCAAGCTCCTGCCATCCTTTTCTTGAAGCAGTTCTTGCTGTGAACACCAATTACTATCTAAATGGTTGATCTGAAGGAAATTGAAACCCTTTCTCCCAGCTCAAGAAACAGAACTTTACCAGCTATCTCAGAATAGCTTCTATGTGCCCAACCCCACCCCACCCCTTCCTCCCTCCCTCCAAAAATAACCAACCACTGTCCTGACTTTGTAGGAATTACTTCTTAGCTTTATAGTTTTATCAGCCAAATGCGTATCCCTAGACACATTAATTTAATGTTCTTCACACATGCACACCCTTTTTTACTTTACTTGTCTTTTTTTTTTTTTTTTTGAGAAGGAATCTTGCTCTGTCACCCAGGCTGGAGTGCAGTGGCGCAATCTCGGCTCACTGCAACCTCCATTTCCCAGGTTCAAGCGATTCTCCTGCCTCAGCCTCCCGAGTAGCTGCAATTACAGGTGCATGCCACTGTGGCTGGCTAATTTTTGTATTTTTAGTAGAGACGGGGTTTCACCATGTTGGCCAGGCTGGTCTGGAACTCCTGACCTCAAGTGATCCGCCAGCCTCGGCCTCCCAAAGTGCTGGGATTCCAGGCGTGAGCCACCCCGCCCAGCCATGTCATTTACCTTTTAGTTTGTGACTCTTCTTCCATTCCTTTCTTTGTCTTACAGTTTATTTGTTAGAAATCTGGGTTGTTTGATCTGCAGAGTGCCCCACGGTTGGATGTTGCGCATTGTGCACTCATAATGCAGCTCAATGTGTTTCTCAAAATTGGCAGCAAGAATCTGAGGCTTGACCAGATTTAGGTTTGGCAAGATATCAGCTAATGATGTCCAGTTTTCACTTTTGTTGGTGTTAGCAGTGCTGATGGTCAGTGCCTAGATCCATTAATTCATTAGGGGTTACAAAGTAATGATAATACTATCACTTTGTTTTTATTTCATTCTTTAGTTGAAATAACTTTATAAGAAAATCCTTTTCCTCATCCACTATTTAGTAACTTAATGGCATAGTTTATATAGGGAAAGCAGGGTTAACGCTTGATTTTTTTCATATGGTATATTCCCAGTTTTCATGAGAATAAATTGGTTCCTTGTTATCCTTAGCAGGTGACTAGTTTTGTTTAATACTCTATCATTATGAACTCACAGATTTAAACATACTTGACGGATTTCATTCATTACTTATTTTTTTTGAGATGGAGTCTCCCTCCATTGCCCAGGCTGGAGTGCAGTGGCTCAATCTTGGCTCACTGCAACCTCCGCCTCCCAGGTTCAAGTGATTCTCCTGCCTCAGCCTCTCGAGTAGCTGGGATTACAGGCATGTGCCACCACGCCCGGCTAATTTTTGTATTTTTAGTAGAGGCGAGGTTTCACCATGTTGGCCAGGGTGGTCTTGATCTCCTGATCTTGTGATCCTCCTGCCTCGGCCTCCCAAAGTGCTGGGATTACAGGCATGAGCTACCGTGCCCGGCCTCATTACAGTTTTTTACCCGTATTGTAGCTTTAATTGTTGCATCTTTGGCCAATGGCAGCTTCTTCACTCTTGCTTCTGAGTCCTTTTGACACATGACCCGAATTGGCTTTGGTGATGTCCTCACCTTCTGGTATATCAAAATGTTCTAGACTCAGCATGTATAGTCATATTCTATGCTTGGTATAAATTATCTGTCCAGGAAACCCTGGTTTCTTGGAAAGTAGTATTTCTTTTCTTTTTTTAATTTTAATTTTTTTTAATTATAAAATTTCACGTTACATTTGTATATATCTAGGGGGTGCAAAGCGATGTTATGTTTTATAAATACAATGTGGAATAATTAAGTCAAGCTAGTTAACATATCTGTCACCTCAAATGCCTATCGTTTTTTGTGGAGAGAACATTTAAAACTTACTCTCTTAATGATTTTCAAATGTGTAATACATTATTATTTTTCTATTTCACCATGCTGTACAATGTATCAAAAAAAGTACTCCTCCTGTCAGATTGAGGGTTTGTACCCTTTGCCTATCATCTCCGCATCCCCACATCCCCACATCCCCTGCCCCAGCCTCTGTAACCACTGTTCTACTCTCTGCTTCTTGGAATTTGGTTCTTTTCGTCCACATATAAGTGAGAACATGTGGTATGTCTCCTTCTGTGCCTGGCTTACTTCACTTAGCAGAATTGTTTGAATTCCATCTATGTTGTCACAAATGACAAAATTTCCTTCTTTTTTTAAAGGCTGAATAATAATACTTTTTAATTTTTATGGGTACGCAGTAAGTATAAATATTTATGGAGTACATAAGATATTTTAATAAAAGCACACAATGTGTAGTAATTACATCAGACTAAATTGGATATTTACCACCTGAAGCATTTATCATTTCTTTCTTATTTATTTATTTAGTTTTGAGACAGTCTCGCACTGTCACCCAGGCTGGAGTGCAGTGGTGTGATCTCAGCTCACTGCAAGCTCCATCTCCTGGGTTCAAGTTTAAGTGATTCTTGTGCCCCACCCTCCCCAGTAGTTGGGATTACAGGTGCCCACCACCACACCCGGCTAATTTTTGTGTTTTTAGTAGAGACGCGATTTCACCATGTTGGCCAGGCTGGTCTGAAACCCCTGGCCTCAAGTGATCTGCCCACCTCAGCCTCCCAAAGTGCTGGGATTACAGGCATGAGCCACTGCGCCTGGCCCAGCATTTATCATTTCTTTGTGCTACAGATATTCCAGTTATACTCTTTTAGTTATTTTTAAATGTACAGGGTGCAGTAGCTCACACTTGTAATCTTGTCACTTTGGGAGTCTGAGGCAGGAGGATGATTTGAGGCCAGGAGTTCGAGATAAAATGTTCAATAAATTATTGTTGACTTTAGTCACCCTGTGGTGCTATGAAAGGCTGAATAGTATTCTGTGGTGTATATATATTACATTTTCTTTATCCACTCATCTGTTAATGGACGCTTAGGTTATTTCTGTAACTTGGCTATTGGGAACAGTGCTGCAGTGAACTTGGGAGAGCAGAATCTCTTCCACATAATCTTTTCAAATCTTTTGGGTAAATACTCAGGAGTGGGGTTGCTGGATTATATGGCAATTCTATTTTGAGTTTTTGGAGGAAACTCCACATAGTTTTCCATGACTACTAATCTAAATTCCCACCAACAGTGTACAAGGATTCCCCCTTTTCTCCACATCCCTGCTAACACTTGTTACCTTTCATCTTTTTTATAACAGCCATTCTAACAGATGTGAGGTAATATCTCACTGTGGTTTTATTTCTGTAATGATTAGTAATGTTGAACATTTTTTCATGTATTTGTTGGCAGTTTGTATGTCTTATTTTGAGGAATGTCTATTCATTTTTTATTGGATTGTTTCTTTCTGTAGGGTTTTCTTTTTTCCTTTTTTGGGGACCCAGCAATACTGCCGATTTATTACAAGTCCCCAAGAGGGCTTTAGTTTTTCTTTTCAACATCCTGTTCTGTAGCTTCCATGTCTCTTTTTGTCCATATGCGGAGGAGCCAGGCATTGGCACAGGCCATGCAGCAACTAGCAAAGGCTCTGAAATTCTTCTCCTCAGTGGTGACTTGAGCTTTCTCCTTCTCATAGACATTCTGGATGGGCATGACTGGTCCTGTCAGCTGGGTGGCCAATTGCAGTTCTTCAGCAGAACTGTCTCCCTTCCTGGGGACCGAGGGCTTCCTGGGGAAGAGGATGAGTTTGGAGCGGTACCCCTTCAGCCGCTGCACAGTCCGTGTGGAAGTGGGGCTTCAAGATCTTGCCATTCCCGCTGGGCACCATGGCTGCCTGCTGTCCTCCAGCACAGGACAACAGCCAGACTGTTCTTTCTATAGAGTTGTTTGGGTTCCTTATATATTTTGTCTTTTTTTTTTGGTGGTTGTTGTGGTCTTGTTGTTGTTGAGTTGCTTACATGTTTTGGGCATGAGCCCCTTGTCAGATGTGTGGGTGCACGTGTTCTTCTCCTCACCCACAGGTTGTGCCTTCGCTCTGCTGTTTCCTTTATTGTGCCGAAGCTTTTTATTTTGATGGAATCCCATTTGTTCAGTTTTGCTTTTGTCACCCTGCGCTTTTGGGGCCAAATATAAAAAATAATTGCCCAGACCAATGTCTTACAGTTTTTCCCCTATGTTTTCTTTTAGCAGTTTTGTAGTTTCAAGTCTTACATTTAGGTCTTTATTCCATTTTGAGTTGATTTTTCTAAGTGGTATGAGATAAGGATCCAATTTCATTCTTCTGCATATGGATATCCAGTTGTCTCCACGCTGGGAAATAGCATTTCAAGTACACAGTCTCGGTGCTAAGGGATACTTATTATATATAACTTGGTTGTTCATTGTTTCTAGGCAATAAGTAAATAAATATTTATATACATGTAGATGTATGTGAATAGATAGATAGGTGGATAGGGTTCCTCCTGAGTTCGTGCAGATTTTCCAATTCATATTTAGGACTACAAGGTTTTTATTTTTTATGTTACATCCATAAATACTGTCATCCATACTGAGAATTCTGGTTCTCAGGAATAAAGAAGATGATAAAATTAGAATATTCCATAATTATTCATTTGCTTTATCCCAGATTACACGTACAATATTGCAACTGATACTATCATTCATGATTACTGAAACAGGTAAAAAAATTTTTTTTTGCTCATTCTGTCCTATGAAATCAATTTTCTATCATTTTACCATGTGTATCTTGTCAGATCATATAGCTACTGTCTTGAGTTCTGCTACCTAATTTGTGAGTTTTTTCTGATTTTGATTTATATACTTTCATGTCTTTTAGATCATTTCAAGATAGAACATTATAGGTTCATCAGTTTTTTCGAGTGTGTGTTTCTCTCGTACTTTCATTGTCTGGAGGGATGTTTTGCTATTTAGTCTTCTCTTCTTTGTAGAAACTATATGTGAGTTAGTTTTCTGAGCCTTTAGAACACAGGTGTCCAATCTTTTGGCTTCCCTGGGTCACACTGGAAGAAGAAGGATTGTCTTTGGCCACACATAAAATACACTAACACCATCGATAGCTGCTGAGTTAGAAAAAAAAGTCACACAAAAAAAAACTCATAATGTTTTAAGAAAGTTTACAACTTTGTGTTGGGCTGCATTCAAAGCCGTCCTGGGCCGCATATGGCCCATGGGCCATGGGTTGGACAAGCTTGCTTTAGAAGGAGATTCAGGGTAGCTCCTCTGACTTTGCAGTGCTCCCTCTTCTATGGTTTTTGCGGAATGTTCCAAATATGGGAACTTGCTTGCTGAGATTTTTTGTTTGTTTTCCTCCACCACTTTTACCTGGATCTTCTCTTCCCTTCATGTCAGTTTTCCTTTTTCTGGCCAGCTGTGATTCCACTGCCAGCTGTGTCCTCTCAGCGAGGCTCTGTCCTGGCAGAGAGCAGCCAGGGTCAAGTCTGAAAGCTCCTGGGCTCAACTTCTAGCCCCATTGGATCTCACTCAGCCCCTTGTACTCCCTGTACTGGAAGTGGTCCCATCCTTCCCAGCCTCAGCCGCTCTTCTCGGGTTGGTCTGCCGGGCTTTCCAGCAGAGGCCTGGTGGCCCTTTTGGGGTTTTCCTGTTTCAGGTCAGTCTTCCCGTCGCTTCTCACTGTTTCCCTTGCATAGATGCCTCATACTCGGGTCTCATGGCACTTGGTGGCATGTTGTCACCTGCATGTATTTTGGCACTGATGGGTGTACTCTGTCACCTGGTTATGTTGGGAAGATGCACAAACTACCTTGCCCCAGCTACCACTTTCTTCTCAGGATTCCCCTTATTGAAGCTTTTTGCTGCTTTCATCACTGTTGGGCAATTCCTGAAGCTGCTGTTCTTCAGCGCCATCATACTCCCTTAACTCTCCTTATATGATGAGCTCCATCTTGGGGCCTTTCTTGGGCACATCTTCCCTGGCTCTCCTACTGCTAAAACATTGGTGCTTCTAAAATTTTATCCTTCACCTACTATGTTTCTCACGTTACTTAGTTTCAGAGTTGACTTTCCTACTCTCATAGTTTGAACCCCCATCTGTATGCTGATGCCTCCCCAAACTGTCCCTCTACATCCACCTCTCAGACCCTGCAACCAGTTGCAGTTGGCCATTTCCACGTTTTCTTTTTTCTTTTTTGAGATGGAGTTTCGCTCTTGTTGCCCAAGCTGGAGTACAATGGCGCAACCTCCGGCTCCCTGGTTCAAGCGATTCTCCTGCCTCAGCCTCCCGAGTACCTGGGATTAGAGGCATGAGCTACCATGCCCAGCTAATTTTGTATTTTCAGTAGAGACGGGGTTTCTCCATGTTGGTCAAACTGGTCTTGAACTCCCGACCTCAGGTGATCTGCCCACTTTGGCCTCCCAAAGTGCTGGGATTACAGGCGTGAGCCACTGCGCCCGGCCCATTTCCACATTTTCTTACCACGAATACACCTGTGTTATCCATCTCAGTTGGTGGCACCATCTCTACTCAGTCACCTAAGCTAGAAACATGAGAATTAGCATTGACCTCTTCTCTCATTCTCCTTCATTCCCTATCTCTAATTCTGCTGATTTTCTTTCTTAAAAAATTTCCACAATATTATTCCATCACTTCCTTTGTTTAAACCTTTATCTCTTGTCTGAACTGTCCTTATCCTCTAAACGAAACTATTAGACAAAAAATTAACACATCCCACATTATAAAACACTTTGTTGGCTCTCCAACTGCTTACAGTTACCAAAAATACCTATGGAGAGGAGTTTTCTTTTTTGCATCAAAATGAAAAGAGCTTTGGTTGAGTGTGATGGCTCATGCCTATAATCCCAGCACTTGGGAGGCCAAGGCAGGAGGATCGCTTGAGCCCAGGAATTTGAGACCAGCCTGGACAACATAGTGAGACCTTGTTTCTATAAAAAATTAAACAATCTGGCCAGGCGCGGTGGCTCACACCTGTGATCCCAGCTCTTTGGGAGGCCAAGGTGGGCAAATTGCTTGAAGTCAGGAGTTCAAGACCAGCCTGGCCAACAGGGTGAAATCCTGTCTCTACTAAAAATACAAAATTTAGCTGGACATGGTGGCATGGGCCTGTAGTCCCAGCTACTCGGGAGGCTGAGGCAGGAGAATTGCTTGAACCAGGGAGGTGGAGGTTGCAGTGAGCTGAGATTGCACCACTGTGTGCCAGTCTGGGCAAAAAAAAAAAAAAAAAAAAAAGTCAGCTGGGTGTGGTGGCTCATGCCTGTAATTTCAGCACTTTGAGAGGTTGAGGCGGGCTGATCACTTGAGGCCAGGAGTTCAAGACCAGCTTGGCCAACATGGCGAAACCTCGTCTCTACTAAAAATACAAAAATTAGCTGGGCGTGGTGGTGCGCGCCTGTAATCTCATCTACTCGGGTGGCTGAGGCACAAGATTTGCTTGAACCTAGGAGGCAGAGGTTGCAGTGATCTGAGATTGCACCAGTGTACTCCAGCCTGGGCAAAAGAGCAAGACTCTGTCTCAGAAAAAATAAAAAATAAAAAAATTAGCCAAGGGTGGTGGTGTAAGCCTGAGAGGCTGAGGTGGTGTAAGTACTCAGAGGCTGAGGTAGGGGGATCACTTGAGTCTGGGAGGTTGAGGCTGCAGTGAGCCACTGCACTCCAGCCTGGGTGACAGAGTGGGACCCTGTCTCAAAAAAATAAAAAGGGAATAGCTGTAGTTATTCAAGAGAAAAGATGTTTTTTCTTACAACATAGATTACTTACTGATTTAATAGAGGAATGTTAAGATATTTGCATGGATTTCAGTTGCTAAAATAATGTTTGTATATGTAAAAGCAGCCATCAAATAATTTATCCTTGATATCACATAATATATTCATAAACATGATCTCATTTAATCTTGAAACAGGTCCTAAAGGCAGATGCTGCTATCATTCCCATTTATGGAAGGAGAAATGGAAGTTTAAAAATCATAATTGAATTAACCTGCCTCGTGTTGCATTGGGAATTGGGAGCAAAGCTGGATTAGGGTTTAGTTGACTCCGTTCAGTGCTGTGTGTATGGGTACCTGCCATGAGTCGGATCCTACACAAGGAACTGGTGTTGAATATAGAGAGATGGGTGAGGTATTCCTCTCTCCCCATTTTGGCCTTTCTGCTGTTGTTTGGAAGTCCCTGCTTGGCCAGGACTGTCCTAAGCAGAAAAGTACCTTTACCAAGCCAGTTTTGTGGGGTTTTTTTGTTGTTGTTCTTTGTTTGTTTTTGAGACAGAGTCTCACTCACTCTGTTGCCCAGGCCAGAGTGCAGTGGCATGATCTCGACTCACCGCAACCTCTGCCTCCCGGGTTTGAGCGATTCTCCTGCCTTAGCCTTCCAAGTAGCTGACATTAAGGTGTGCACCACCACGCCTGGCTAATTTGTGTAATTTTTGTAGAGATGGGATTTCACCATGTTGGCCAGGCTGGTCTCAAACTCCTGACCTCAGGTGATCCACCCACCTAGGCCTCTCAAAGTGCTGGGATTATGGGCATGAGCCACTGTGCCTGGCCAAGCTGGTTTTCTTAATGGTCAGGCTTCTTGAATACTTTCTGGCCCCCTAACATCCGACGCTGCAAGCCTCCTCCACACCCAGCCTCCTAGTTAAGGATCTGGCTGCCTCTCTCTTGGCTCTCTCAGATACCTTCCTGTTCATTACCTTGTTAGGCTGGAGTTCCAGGGTCTGGGGAACGTTCCTTCTGTGTATCTAGGGAAGTTGTCTGGAGGCATTGCTTGTTTTTTTTTTTTTTTTTTGGTTTGTTTGTTTTGTTTTTAAATCCAGCAGCATCTGAGCCAGAGAATTGCAGCTGAAATCATACCAAGGGCTGATGTTGGGATATGCCTGTGGTGTTCAGCACACGTTTCTTAGCATAAACCTGCAGGGCCCTGTGTGATCGGACTCCTGCCCACTTGACATGTTAGTTTCTTGCCCCTCGTTGCTTCGTGCTTTACCTTCCAGAATCATTAAACTGCTGATGTTTCCCAAAAATAACTATGTACCTGGGTCAGCTCATGCTGGCATGGAGTTCTCCTCCATCACCATGCCCACCCCGGCTTCTTTGAGCGCCCGTATAATATATATCTCTACCATCATACTTCATATATTTTGTTATAATTGCTGGTTTTATTTGCCTCTGTAACTTACCCAGGTCTTGCTTTCTCTTTAAGTCCTACACTCATTCTCCATTCACCATTTATTTTGCAGAAAACCTATGGTCCTGCTACTCTATGAGAGTTGAATTCAAGACATGGAGAAACTTACTGACTCCTGTTCTTAGGGAAAGTTTTTCAGAATAATGGGGGAGCAGTCGCAAAAATTAGCTTGTCCAAAGTCACATGGCTGCGAAGTGATAGAGGTGACAGTGGGATCCCAGGTTTCATAGTCTTGGCCCCATCTTCTGTGTATCATTCATGGCCCTGGCATTATTCTCAAGGGCACAGATAGAAGAACAAAGGCTTGTATTGTGGCTCTTCGTTTGTTTCTTTTCCTTTCAAATTGGTTTCTTGAGTACAATTATTTTTTTTTTTATTGTGTTTTGTTAACATCTTATTCTTCTATTCAGGTTACTTTTTCTGCTTATTCTTGTTATCCTCAGGAATGATTTTTTACTGACAGCATAAAGATTGAAGTAGATCTTTTAGAAATCTCTGTGTCTCTTGCTTTACATTCAGGCCAGCAAGATTTAGCGCCTCAGCGGAGGTGTATACATGTCAGCAGTCAGCATGGAGAGTAGAAGTCCCAGCATACACAGATTGAGAGGGACTTTACAAATTTAAATGGACTTTGCCAAAATTCTCTTCCTTTCAAAACAGTTTTTCCTTTAATTTATCTGGATTTATAAAAACAGAAGCACATTTCCAATGCTATAGTAAGAGATTTTTTGATGGGGGAGTATTTAAGGGATTGAAATTTTTTTTTTTTTAAGTTTTAATGTTTCTAAATTAACAAAGTAATTCTATGAAGTATCTTAGGAAAGTGAGTGTTTTTTTTTTTTTGAGACGGAGTCTCACACTGTCACCCGGGCTGGAGTGCAGTGGCGCCATCTCGGCTCACTGCAAACTCCGCCTCCTGGGTTCACGCCATTCTCCTGCCTCAGCCTCCCGAATAGCTGTGACTACAGGCGCCCGCCACCACGCCTGGCTAATTGTATTTTTAGTAGAGATGGGGTTTCACCGTGTTAGCCAGGATGGTCTCGATCTCCTGACCTTGTGATCCGCCCGCCTCGGCCTCCCAAAGTGCTGGGATTACAAGCATGAGCCACCACGCCCGGCCTGGAAAATGAGTGTTTTGATATTTACTATAAACACCAAATTTGTCTACTTCTCTCTTCTAGGCATCCAGAATGAAAAAAAAAAAAATTTTTTTTTCTAAATTTAGAATTTGCCAGAAATTTAACATTTCTTTATCTGTGCTTACGGTTTTTGGAAATTTTCCCACGTGTGTGAGGGGAAGACGGGAATATCAAGGAGGAGCAGGCAATACATGCTTGTGGCTGGCTCAGTGTAAGACCCCAAAGTTAGTACTTTTGCTGTAAGTTAGGACTTACTTTGTCTTGCTTTCTTGAATTTGAATCTGAAATTGAACAGTGTACTCATTGCCTTTTATTTAGCTAATGACTGCTTACAGCTACATAGAACTTTGCTATTTCATGTTTTCTTTTCTTTCTTTTTTTTTTTTTTTTTTGAGATGGAGTTTCGCTCTTGTTGCCCAGGCTGGCGTGCAATGGCGCGATCTCGGCTCACTGCAACCTCCGCCTCCCAGGTTCAAGCTATTCTCCTGCCTCAGCCTCCCAAGTAGCTGGGATTACAGGCACACGCTGCCACACCTGGCTAAGTTTTGGTATTTTTAGTAGAGAGGGGGTTTCACCATGTTGGCCAGGCTGGTCTGGAACTCCTGACCTCAGGTGATCCGCCCACCTCCTACCAAAGTGCTGGGATTACAGGCGTGAGCCGCTGCGCCCGGCCTAGAGCTTTCCTATTTCAGATAAAATAATAGCAAGTTATTTGCTTCTTTTACGGTGGTTATATACTGATGGTGTGCCATTGGTGCCAAAAGTAAATTCAAAATAATTGTTTCCTTCCTTCATTCGTCAAGGAGCTGTGGAGAGCCTGCTGTCTGCAGGCTCACTGCTTATTTCTGAAGAGAGAGGTAAAGAAATAGAGGTCCTTCCGTGCTTTCCTAGAGCTTACAGTCTACTTGGGGAAAGAAGGGCTGGACTCATGTTTATATACTATTTAAAATTATAATTTGGGATTCTTAAAGGAAAACAGAGTGCTCCAGTACTGTAAACATCAGAGGTCTCTAACCTAGTGTGCTTACAGGAATAAGGGAATCAATGGATATTTTTTAAGTAGGGGGTTAGGATGATTTCATTATAAATTCTGTTGGTACTGAGAAGGATGGACTCAAGAGGAGATGTCACTGGAAGAGTCTTGATAAAGCTTGTGGTAGTCACCCAAGGGACAGATAATAGGAAGGACCAAATTTGGGAGATATTGGATGGTCAGGATTTGGAGATAGATAAATTGCAGAGGATGTGCTACAGAGAGGAGCCTAGGTTTCAAGCTTGGGAGATTGGCTGGGTAATCAGATATCTAAATATCCAGATCTTAAACAGACTGGCCAGATCTGGAGTGAGAATTTAGAATGGACCTTATAGTCTGCAGGCAATCCTCTAACAAAACTTTTTATTTATTTTTTTAAAATAATCAGGTAGAGCTCAGGATTATAAAACATGACACGAACCTCGTACCCAGGGCAGAGTTGGTTGCTTATGTTAAGGGCAGCAGGTACACTTGCTTTAAATCAGGTGGATGGTGGGCTTTTACCAAATGACTGCCTATGTTGGCCAGGCACCACGCCCGATGTGGGAGGCAGAGGCCCTCCTATCGTTCATTGAGTTGCGTGAGTACCCTATTTAATTAAAGATGGCCCTGTTTGTCATTGTAGGATTTTGAATTAATATTCTTTTTTTTTTTTTTTTTTTTTTTTTTTTTTTTTTTTTTGAGACAGAGTCTTCCTCTGTCACCCAGGCTGAAGTGCTGTGGCACGATCGTAGTTCACTCCAACCTCTGCCTCCCGGGCTCAAGCAGTCCTACCAACAGCTGGGATCACAGACATGCACCACCACACTCAACTAATTTTTTATTTTTTTGTAGAGATGAGGTTTCAGTATATTGCCCAGGCTGGTCTCGAACTGCAAGGCTCAACCAGTCTTCCAGCCTTGGCCTCCCAAAGTGCTGGGATTACAGGTGTGTGCCACCACACCCAGCCTTGAATTAATATTCTTTGAGTTCCTAGAACAGAATTGCTGTAAAAGAAGAACTAAAATCAGTTTTGTTCTAAAAGATTAAACAATAACCTTAAATTTTTTAGATGCGGGCTTAAAGCTATATATATATATTTGTCTGATGATACCTAATGGTCACTATTGTCATGTCTACCAAAAATTTAATAGCTTGGTATGTCATTGAAGCGTGACAGTTCAAAGCCATGTTTTAACTTTCTCCCCAATAAGATATATCTGTTATTTCCTCTTCCAAGCCCAAATTCCATCATTTGTAAAATGGGAATAATAACCTCCATTGGATAATTATTATAATCAAATTAGATATAAATGTCATATATTTTTACAGATCTTAGATATGATTTTCCAAGGGCAGGCCCACATTTACAGTCTGTTCCTGAAAAATCTCAGCACTGAATATAATGGTTGTCATACTATGTTTTCTGAAGAAACGCTTACAGTACAGTAAATATATGCATTTGTAATAATATCCACTGGAATTCTTTCTAATCTGGGAATTCTGACATGCTTTGCACCTGCTAGGGCATAGTCTGTGTCTGTCTGGGGCTTTTACTGCATTCTGGTTAAGTGAGGCTCTCCTCTGCCTTTCCCATGGAACTGCGCAGAAGCTGCACAGGCCAGACCTTGTGAATATGTTCTTGAGACAGGGTCTTTCCCTGTCACCCAGGCTGGAGTGCATATAGCTTACTGCAGCCTCAAATTCCCAGACTCAAGCAATCCTCCCACCTCAGCCTCCTTAGTAGATGGGACTACCAGCTTGTGCCACCATGCCCAGCTAACTTTTTTTTTTTTTGTAGAGATGGGATCTTGCTGTGTTGCCTAGACTGGTCTTGAACTCCTGGGCTCAAGCGATCCTCCCCACTCAGCCTCCTAAAGTGGTGGGATAACAGGCATGAGCCACTGTTCCCAGCTTACAGTCATCTTTTAAATGTCTGCATTTGTCTTCCATCATTTTTTGATCTGCTTTTAGTTGTAGTCATCTACAGGTTTAAGTAACTTTTAATCTTTTTTGAACCCTTAGACATATTGAAGATGTTTTATTTAAAATACTACTGAAATGTAGTTATTCGTATCTAGTTTTACCACAGGAAAAAAGTATAATAATATTTCTCTCTCCCTGTTGTGTGTCTCCCCTATCTCTTTCTCGCTCTTTTTTTTTTTTGAGCACTGTGATCAGTCGTTGGATAATTGTGTTGCTTAATTATTGATATTTTGTGCTTATGTCACACGTACAATTAACATGCATTAATTGATTCTTTCTCCCATGTAATCAGACTTGGTTTAAATTTATAATTCATTTTCACTACATATTATGTAGTGAAAATATAATGGTTAAATACACTCTTCTCTTGTTAGTTAAATTTTATCATCCGTTTTACTCTTTGTGGACTTCAAATTTTGCAGTATAAATAAGAAAACGGACTCTTTTATATGGAAGTGATTACAATTCAGTAGGTGGCACTCTTTCAATTTCTGTTAGTGTTAATGAATATCCAATTAAATGTCAAAGAATGTTTTAAAATCTTGAGAAAAAGCATACAACTTTAGTCATTGATGCCTTGTTTTAGAAAGGATAGTAACAATTTGTTCATAATTTAGCGTCTCTGGAACTTTGTGAGAACAGTTACATATGAATATACTTAATATTTATTTGCCTTGAGGAAACTTATCTAAAACAGAATTTCTTTTAATAAAGGCTTTGTGATATCCTATCTGAAACTGTAGATTTTCTATTCAGAAATTTAAATTACTGTCCATTATTGTCCATTTTCCTTACATGTTTTGATTTTTAAACATTATTACTACAGTCCCAGTACAACATACTTTAAAAACGTTAGCACAGTTCTCTCATTCTGACACAGCAGCTTTTCTTCTTCTTCTTGTTCTTTTTTTTTTTTTTTTTTTTTTTGAGACAGAGTCTTGCTCTGTCACCAGGCTGGAGTGCAGTGGCGCGATCTCGGCTCACTGCAACCTCCGCCTCCTGGGTTCAAGCGATTCCCCTGCCTCAGCCTCCTGAGTAGTTGGGATTACAGGTGTGTGCCACCACACCCAACTAATTTTTTTGTATTTTAGTAGAGATGGGGTTTCACCATGTTGGCCAGGATGGTCTCCATCTCCTGACCTTGTGATCCGCCTGCCTCGGCCTCCCAAAGTGCTGGGATTACAGGCATGAACCACCATGCCTGACCAGCTTTTCTTCTTTTTAGTCTATGCCTGTCTTTTTCCATTATGAACATAATATTTAGCTAGCTGGATCAGTTAACACAACTTAGTTTTGCTCTTTTTATTCAGCGTTATTTATGTGCTGCTTTTTTTTTAACATATCATTTGTTATGTTTTCCTTGTTCCTGTGTATTTTTTTGTATTTCCTATTTTTAAAAGAATATGCCATTAGTTACTTAGCCAATCTCTTATTGTTGGGCATTTTTAATATTTTAAAATATTACAATGTTGCATCAAATATCTTTGCACATGTTTTTCTTTTATATTATTTCCTTATGATAAATTCCCAGGGTAGAAGTTTTTAGGTCAAAGGTATAAACACATTTATGGTTTTTGACACATATTACCCATTGATTTCCAAAAGAGTTGTATCAGTTTACAGTGCCGTAATGAATGTATGATTACACCAGTGTCCCAGCAGTCTCCCTGGAATAGCATTTCAAAGTGTATTGTTTTTTTACTAGCTTAGATTAAACAATTTGGGAGGTGTGTCATTTTGTTTTAAAATTTTTAGTTGAAATGTGGGAACTACCAAAAAAAAAAAATCTCCCACTGGAATATAACTGCTGTTATTTTTTTGACGCCGCCCTCCAGGTCTTTGTGTGTGTGCGTGTGTGTGTGCACACGGTTCCTGCTTTAGCATAGCTTGAGTGTAGTGTTGAATTTTATGTCCTCCGTTTTTCGTTTAATTAATTCACTTACTATATGCTAGTCATTAATTTCTATTTGCTGGGCAGTGCTAGGGGTAGGGGTGAACCCAAAGTGCATAAAATGCACTGAAATGATTTGGTTTGGGTGGTTCTGTTAGTCACGAAAGGGTATGTGGAAGCGAGAATGTGTTTGAGATAGGTGGTAATGTGAAAATATTTATGTTTGAGAAATATTTTTATCTTAAATGCTTGCTTGGTGAATATCTGTGAGTATTATAGCCGTATCTGATCAGATTTAGAGTGAAGGTGAGAGGTCTCATCTGAAATGAAGATGAAGAGCCTTACTCCGTGTGGCTGTATAATCTCAGCATCATTTTCAATTGGCTGTGTGAGAGGCCATTCCTTAGTATTGAGCATCTTAGTCTTTTCTGATTTTTAACTTATGTGAATAGCATTGCTTTCTTGACATTTCAGATTTTTTGTTTTTAATTTTTATTTCTATTTGTTTCTTTTCAAATGCATTGAAGGCAACAGATTATTTCTTATGGTTGAAAAAGTTTGATTTCTGAGTTTAAAAGGATGAAGTGGTTTGTGTTTTTTTTTTTTTTTTTTGAGGCAGTGTCTCACCTGTCACCCAGGCTGGAGTGCAGTGGTGCAATCTCGGCTCACTGCAAGCTCCGCCTCCTGGGTTCACGCCAGTCTCCTGCCTCAGCCTCCCAAGTAGCTGGGACTACAGGCGCCCGCCACCACGCCCGGCTAATTTTTTGTGTTTTGGTAGAGATGGGGTTTCACCGTGTTAGCCAGAATGGTCTCGATCTCCTGACCTCGTGATCTGCCTGCCTCGGCCTCCCGAAGTGCTGGCATTACAGGCATGAGCCACTGCACCCGGCCAAAAGGATGAAGTTTTTAAAAATAGTTTTTGATAAAATTTCTTCAAAAAGTATTGTATTAATTTACAGTACTACTGGTAATATAGAATACCCATTATATTCTGTCCTTTCATTTAAAATAATGTTTCTAATTTGATAGTTGCTTTATTTGCATTTGTGATTTTTAGTTCTTCTGGTACCAACATTTAACATAATTTGAGGAAAGTGTTCTTAACCCTTGGTGTACTGTTTGGGTCCACTGGCTCCAGTTTAGTTTTCAAGTTTTGTTTTTGAACAGTTTTGACTATTACAGTTTTGAGTGGTTTTGACTAGTTGAAAAGATTGGCATTTCATGATTTTTATTCTTTCCTAGAGGCTAACAAAAGAACAAGGAGAAAACTGATCATTTAGAAAAACTGAAAAAAATTCATTCTCTTTTGCTGTCACCAAATATCCACTGGACCTCCTATAAATCTAAGACATGATGAGACTTCAGGGATCATATTTCCTGCATCTTGAAACATTTTACTATTTTATCGTTGTAGGAATTATTATCATTCATCATTACTCATCAGTTTTTTCCAAGTATGCTAAAAAAGACTAAAATAATAAGTGGAAGAATGATGAAATCACCTAAATAATAATGATACAATAGTGAAATAGATTGTCATCCTTCATTTTCTTACTGTGTGAGACCCAGAACATTATATTTCAAGAATAGATTAAAAAGGACTGGAAACACCTTCTTTTTAGTCTGCTTATAGCTTTCATTTGAATACAGTTGAAATTTAGAATTTTTCATTCTCAGCTTAAAATGGACAAGAAAAAAATTGACATGTTTCACAGTTATTAAACAAATCAAAATAAATGCAAAGAGATAGCATTTCTGGCTGATGAGGATTATAATGGAATTGGCCATATAAGTGAAATTTCAGACTCTGGGTCTTCAGATTACAACATCCTAGAAGAATTATAAGAAAATTCCTCTAGGATGACATCTGATAATATTTCATATTTGTCAATATGAATTGACATATTTCTAAGAACAAACAAGAAATATGGTCTCTCATCTAGTCATTCAAAAGGACTTTATCATGCAATAATATTTTTGTGACAAGAACCTAGACCATCCTGTTCTGAAAGAATATATGAGAGTTTAAAAATATTTTATGCTGTTAAGCACCAAAATTTACCTGACACAAAAGGTTACATGTGTTTAAATTCTTTTTTTTAAGACAGAGTCTTGCCCTGTCGTACAGGCTGGAGCGCAGTGGTGCAGTCATAGCTCCCTGAAGCCCTGACTTCCTGGGCTCAAGGGATCTTCCGCCTCAGCCTTCTGGGTAGCTGGAACTACAGGCATGTGTTACCACATCCAGCTAATTTTTTTTTTATTTCTGTAGAGACAGAGTCTTGCTGTGTTGCCCTGGTTGGTCTCAAACTCCTGGGTTCAAGTGATCCTCCCACCTTGGCTTCCCAAAGTGCTGGGATTACAGATGTGAGCTACCATGCCTGGTATGTTTAGATTCTTGTTAAAACTCTTTTTTTTCTTAATTTTGACACAAGAGTTTCGCTCTGTCTCCCAGGCTGGAGTGCACTGGCGCAATCTGGGCCCACTGCAACCTCCACCTACTGGGTTCAAGTGATTCTCCTGAGGCTGAGCCTCCCGAGTAGCTGGGACTACAGGCACCCATCACCACACCCAGCTAATTTTTGTATTTTTAGTAGAGACAGGGTTTCACCATGGTGTCCAGGCTGATCTCAAACTCCTGACCTCAGGTGATCCACCCATCTCGGCTTCCCAAAGTGCTGGGATTACAGGCGTGAGCCACTGTGCCCAGCCTATATTTCTAATAAAATTGTTTTCACTATCTTTTTATTCATACTTCTATGCATTCTTCATTAAATGGCTTAACAATATAAAGGTTCCATTGGAGCCAGATGTTAACTGGTACTGGCTCTTCTTCCTGATATACTGAGGGTTAAAGTAAAAAATATTTCTCAGATTTAATGGCATTATTACATTTTAACACTTCTCTAGTGTACAGTCCTAATTATGTCTGACATACACAATTGGGAATAGTTAGAAGGAAATCATTCTGGACCAATCAGTAATGGAATGAAAAACTCAGGAAGTCCCAATGCCATGGTAAAGGAGAAAAACTCCTTTTTCATTTCCTTTCATGTACAGTGTGTTCAGATTAACTTTAAAGGGGAGTGAGATGTAGGTCTTAAGATTTTGTCTGCAATTGAGTATTACCTGTATATGGAGCCCATCTCAGCAGGCACCCAGTCATCAGCCAGCAACCCCTTCCAGGTCCCTCGACAGCTGCTAGATATCCTGTTGCAAATTAAATATGAAGCAGGGATGGACTTAATTTTGCATTTAAAGGATTTCTTAAAGTTCAGCCTCAAATGAAGTTGTTAGTGTTTTCATTTTTATTGAAGCTGGCTTTGTTGGAAAGGAAGGGGCAGCTAGAATTGTCCTCAGTGGTATTAAAGAAAAATGCTCTGGAAAAAATAAAGTTTATGCCTAAAGTTTGGTATAAACTTTATGCCAATATGCCTTTATATATCTATATGCCACATTTCATAACTCTTCTTATAAATACTGCACAGTTGTCAGGCCTGCCAAAATGGTATGTAGCCTACTGTGTCAGTACAGCCTGTTAGTAAACATATGTTTATAGTTTAACTGTTTCCCAGTAGGGTGTTTTTGAGACTTTCCTTTTTCAGCTTTGTCTTTCTGAATGGTAGTAACAAAGGGAAATAAAACATGGTGAGTTTATATCACACTTTGAGGGACAGGAGGCTAAACTCTAGAATTAAACTTATGAACCGCAACAACACTTACATGTTTCCTTAGGTACCAAGTGCTTTACACACATTAACTCATTGAATCCTCATAATAATCCTGTGAAGGAAGTACTAGTATTATCTTTTTTTTTCTTATAGATGAGGGAAATAAGGTGTAGGGATAACTTTTAAGGTATGTTAGAAACTGGTAGATCTAGGATTTGAATTCAGACAGTCTGACTCTAAAGAGCTTTTTTAAAAAAATTACCGAGCTGTTTTTGTCTTTAGATTCTATTACTACAAGTGATATTCCCGTTTGTAAGACATCATCCTAAAGGTTGAGTGATCCATAAGGAAGATTTGGGATACGTTTTGCCACTGGTGTCATCCTGTAGATCTTGCACTTCTGGGACGATTTAGGGTTATTGCATGGGATGTGTGAATTTATGTTGCATAAGCATTGTATGTAGGCTAAATTTTAAAAAATTATGTAATTGTGTTTTAAATGTGCATAATAGTTGTGGCTTGGAAAATTAAACTTCATTTAGTATTGCTTAGTTCATAGCTTTCTGTTATTATGTATTGCCCCCAATTAACATATATTAAAATTATAACAACTATTGGGGGGGTTCATGCGAACTTTTTTTTTTTTTTTTTTTTTGAGACAGTGTCTCTCACTCTGTCACCCAGGCTGGAGTGCAGTGGCACGATCTTGGCTCACTGCAACCCCCGCCTCCCAGGCTCAAGCGATCCTCCCACCTCAGCCTCCCAAGTAGCTGGGACCACAGGCATGCACCACCATGTCTGTCTAATTTGTGTATTTTTTGTAGATACCAGGTTTTCACCATGTTGCCCAGGCTGGTCTTGAAATCCTGAGCTCAGGCAGTCTACTCACCTTGGCCTCCCAAGGTACTGGGATTACAGGCGTGAGCCACCATGCCTGGCCTCATGAAAACTTTTGATGTTAAAAAATAGGGAATATTATTTGTTAAAAATTGTTGGGATTCATTGAGTGAGAAGTTACAGGCTTTGCTTAAAATATAGATCCTCGTATTTCCTGATAAGTCCTCTCTGTCTGGGCCAGGGTAAATTGCATAGCCAATAGCAACAAAACTCAGTGTTATTTTCTATTCTTAGTGATGTACCTGTGGATTAAATCTTTACTATGTTTTAATAAAGAAGCAAACTGGACAGTTACTACTCTTTTCATTGATTTGCTTTCATGAGTGAGAAAATGCTGCATTCATTTTATTCTGCGATGGATAGGACAATTCATGATGTCAGTTTGGAGAAGCCATATGTCAGAGGCAAAAGCTATATCATACATAAATTTAAAGTTAAAAACTAATACTATTTAAGGCTGGGAGCAGTGGCTCATGCCTTTAATCCTAGCACTTTGGGAGGCTGAGGCGGACAGACCACTTGAGGTCAGCAGTTTGAGACCAGCCTGGCCAACATGGTGAAACTCTGTCTTTACTAAAAATACAAAAATTAGCCAGGCATGGTGGCACATGCATGTAATCCCAGCTACTTGGAAGGCTGAGGCATGAGAATTGCTTGAACCCAGGAGGCAGAGGTTGCAGTGAGCTGAGATGGTGCCACTGCACTCCAGCCTGGCAACAGAGCAAGACTCCATCTCAAAAAAAAAAAAAAAAAAAAAAAATATATATATATATATATATATACACATACACACACATACACACACACATACATACATACACTAATACGATTTAAAATATCAGCCTCACAATACATATTCTAATATTTAAGAGAGAAAAGTTTAACTTTAGGGTTTCAGGTTTATTTTCCAGTTCGCCCAACCATCTAAGTTAGCTGTACTGTCATCTCTGTGTTTATGGTGCTTTGTACATGTGTATGTTATGGTACTTATTATTCATTTTATTCAGTTCTTTCAGCACATATTTATTGTTCTCTGATTGTGTGTGCCAGTCACTATCATGAACACAGAAAATATGTAAGTGAACAAAGCAGATAAACAGTCTCTGCTTTTGTGGAGTTTACACTTCCGTGGGTGGAACAGAAAGGAAATAATAAACATAACAAATAAGTAAATTATATAGTATGTTTGGAAGAGGATAAGTACTATGAGAAAAACATAGAGCATTTTAAGGAGAAATAAAAATGCTAGAGTGTGGGAAAGAAAGTTGCAATTAAAAATATGCTAGTCAGGGGAACTAGTGAGAAAGCAACATTCTAGCAAAGACTTCAAAGAGGGAAGAGGGATAGCCAGGCAGGCCATCTGGGGAGTGAGCACTTCAAGCAGAGAGGATCTAGTGTAAGGCTCACAAAAGGGCACATGGCTGCGGTGTTTGGGCACAGTGTGGAGGTCAGTGTGACTGGAACAGGGGGTGGTTGGGGCAGAGTGTTAGGAGAGGAGGGATCAAGAGGTAGCACCAGAGATCATCATGGCAGGCCTTGTGGCAGAAGTTTGACTTACTCTCAGTGAGAGGAATTGAAGCATTTTCATGTTAAAACAACTTTTATTTTTATCATAGGAAATTTTCAAGCATGTAAAAGTAAACAGACTACAACAATTAACTTCCATCATCACCCAGCTTCACCCGTATCTACTCACGGCCAGTCTTATTCATCTGTGCCCCTTTCCCTTCTCCCCTTTCAAGTTGGCTTGATGAAAAGCCCTGATAACTTTATTTTATTTTACCCACAAATGTTTTAAGCATATAACTCTAAAAGATAACTATTTTTGGCATATCTACGATAGTATTATCACACCCTTAAAATTAATAATTATTTTTTCTTCCTTTTGTTTTCAAGACAGGGTCTCACTCTGGCACTCAAGCTGGAGTGCAGTGGTACAGTCCTGGCTTGCTGCAGCCTCAAACTCCCAGGCTTTAAGCAATCCTCCCACCTGCTGAGTAGCTGAGACTACAGGCGTGAGCCACCATGCCTGGCTTTTTTTTTTTTAATTTTAGTAGAGATGATGTCTTGTCATGTTGCCCAGGTTGGTCTTGAACTCTCAGACTCAAACGATCCTTCCACCTCAGCATCTCAAAGCACTGGGATTATAAATCTGAGCCACCATGCCCAGCCTTTCCCCCACCATCTCCCAGAGACGGGGTCTCACTTTGTTGCCCAGGCTGGAGTGCAGTGGTGTGATCATAGCTCACTGCAGCCTCAAATTCCTGGGCTCAAGAGATCCTCTTGCCTCAGCATTCCAAAGTGCTGGGATTACAGATGCCTGGCACCTCGCCAGCCACTAATTCTTGAATGTCATCAAATAACCAGTCTTTTCACATTTTAAGTTTTCTCTCAAATGTTATAAACGTTTGTTGGTTTATTATATACTGTTTTTTGAATTAGGATCCAAATAACATCCACACATTGTGACTGGTTGATCTCTCTCCCTCTCTCATTCTTTCTCATTCTCTGTCTCTTTCCCTTTTACATTTTCATATTTGTCCCAGAAACTGCGTTGTTTGTCCTGTAGAGTTTTTTATAGTCTGAATTTTGCTTATGGCATCCTAATGGTTTTGTTTCACGTGGTCCTCTGTTTATCCCATAAATTGGTATAGTCGGTTCTAAGAGCTTGATGAAATGTCATGTTCAATTGTTTTGGCAAGACTACTTCATAGTTGGGGGTGTGTAACTCCGTCAGAGTACACATAATATCAACATAATATCATTTGTGAATGTGTGGGTGTGATTTTAGCAAACATTGAACCATTAAGTCAATAGAAGTTGCAAATTGGTAACAGTCTAATTCTGTTTTCTTCACAAGCGGGAGTGCTTCTATAAAGAGAAACTTCCTATCATCTACTATTTGGTTTCCTGGTGGTAGAGTTTGTATATGAAAAGCTGGATGAATGCTTGATCCCTTTTCTTCATTCATCAGTTTTCAAAATAATGAATTTGTTTCCTACCTTCTTCCAATAGTCACCAACTAGTTGTGCATATGCTTTTTGAAAGTATCATTATGATCTCATGGATTTAAACAGATTTGATAGATATTGGTCCATTTATTATCCATTGATGTTCAAATTGTCCCATCTTTGGCATATGAGACCGGTGGTGTGTTGGAGCTGGCTCATACCCATTTTTGAGAGTGTGTTGGCAAATGTTGTTTAGTATTCAGTCAGTTTATAGGCTGGTTTTTAAACACAGCCTTTATTTAAAAAAATCATATAAACTTATAATTAAATAAATTATATTAGAAGCAAAGGTGCTCAAACTCCATCACTTTCTAGTTATCTTATTTTTGAGGTTAAGTTTATTGTAGAGTTGGGTGAAAATACTATATAACTGTGCCTCTGAACACCTCCCAACTCCACATGTGGGGGCATTACATTGGCGGCTTGAAATTGGCCATTGTAGGAGTGTTTACATCACAGCAGTCAGCAAATGCTACAGATCATGGCATGATTTATTGTCTTTTTTATTGTCTAGACGTCAGGAGGTGGTGGTGAAAAATGTAGATTAAACTTCAAAATGTATAGTATCTGTAGCTGTTCCATTGTAAGTAGTACCAAAAATGGTATAAAAATGAGGAAGTATTCTTCAACTGTTATCTGATTCAGCAAAGAAGTTGCTCACATCATTGACACGTGAAATTCTCACATACCCCTTCCTTGTTTTGCTTTAGATTAAACTAGAGGTCAGCAAACTGCCTGGCCTGCAGCCTGATTCTGTAAATAAAGTTTTATTGGAACACATCTCTTTCCATATTATGGGTGACTGCTTTGGCACTACAATGGTGGAGATGAGATGTGACAGAGACTGTATATCCCAAAAGCCTAAAATAGTTACCATCTGGTCCTTTAAGTGTAAGTGTGCTCTTCTCTAGTCTAAACCAACATTCATGCCAAACTGCATTCATCAATCAGTTGCAACCACAGGTTGGCCACTGATAGATAAGTTTTGGAAATATCAATAAAAACATCTGTGAGAATCAATTGGCTGCATGGAATTTATAATAAAGAGTGTTCTTTTTATTTGTAAATTATGTGCTGTGCCTCCTTTATATCAACAAAACTTAGAAGAAACACACACACAATCATTCGCCCCACTCAGCCAGTTGTTAAACATTTACCAGCATATCTCTCAATACACTTGCAATCGGATCCAGTGACCGATGTCATTACTGAAATGATTCAACCCCTTGAATGAGATATTTGGAAATTGAATAAGAAGTAAGAACCATCAGGTTTACAGGGATAATATATTCAAGGCTCATGAGAATTTAGTACTGCACAGGAATTCTGGTCAGCCAACACATATTTGCAAACATGCATAGAGTTTATATTTTAAGTTAGTTGTTGACTTCTAGCAATAGCAGCCCCCAAATTGCCTACGTAAGATAACTGGAAGGAATTATTTGCCCCAAAACAATTTCTAGGTCCACACTGTTATGCGAGGCGCAGCGAGATACACACATGGAAGCTCTATGTGATTTTTGGCTCTTAAGAAGTTAACATGCTAAAGAGACAAAACTAACATATACAAAACACTTTGATTACTGCAGTGAGTATAGTATGGATTCAGAATGGGGAAAGACTTCTGTGAGGTAAAGCAACTGGAAGAAGCCTGGGGAGGAGGTAGATCTTGACCTGAACCTGGACCTTGAAGGATAAGATTTAAATTTCAGTGAAGAGAACTGAAAAGAGCCCTCTAATGGGGGGGCGGGGGGAGGGGAGCTTCACTGGGAAATCAGGAAGCTAGGGAAGAAAATATGTGCATGTTTCTGTGTGTATTCAAAGGGGGCTTCCTGGTTTGTGAATGACAGTAAGTATTCAGATCCATACATAGATCAGTAGTATGTTACAGTAGCATGGAAGCCATTTGGAACATTTAGATTGTAGTGTGAACTTTTGAACCACTGAGTGTTGTGGATGAACAGAATGAGACAGCAAAAGTGGTATTTGTAAAACACTTTTGACTTCTGGTTGAAGATGGAGAATTAAATCTATGTATTCACCTAAGCTTCCTTATGTCACCATGCTAAAATTACAGTGAAGGGGTTTTAAGGTGTTGTTGTAGTTGTTACGTTTGTAAGTCTAAAAAAAAGAATAGAATGGGATAAAAGGCAAGAGTAACCCATTTTTTGAAACTGGGAAGTCGAGGGTCAAATGGTAAAGAACTTAGCAGACCCGATACAACTGAATCCCAAGCCAGCAATGAGGAAACCTAAGACCCATCCAGAGCCCCAGGCTTTGTGGCTTCAGGTACTTCTGGAAGTGAGGGAGAGAAATGGTTGAAAATCTGTTTAAGAAGCAAATGGATACATGGATTTCCTCCCTGGTTTGGTGCAGCTGAGCAGCTGCCTCTACAAAAGACTGACTTCAAAGGGCCAAACAAAGGGACCGTGGGTTGAGGCCTGTGATAACACACCAGACCAGAAGGCAGGGATGGCATCCTGAAAACAAGGGGGAATTCATGGAATGTGAATACACCGGATGCCGAGATGTCCAGCCTCCTTCCATTTGAGATGCTGGCAGCCATTTCTTCATCCTTTGGGGAGGAGATTCGGGATTTCTCTAGGCATTCTGAGCAAACCAAGATAGAATACCCAAAGATATTGATGGTAGGCATTTCCCAAATAAATAGCTCAATCTGATTCCTCTACAGTGGAGTCCCCACTTCCCAAGCCCTGAGTCCCACTGACATACTCAGAGCTCCCAGACAGCTTTTTTAGTTCCATTCTAAAGGCTTACCAGACAAAGGAAGAAAACCTCTGATATGAAAGGGAGCAAAACCAACTAAAAAGCAACTTAGAGGAAACAGTCATGCAAGAGGAATTAATTTGAAATAGTTCTTTACACTGGGCGCGGTGGCTCACGCCTGTAATCCCAGCTCTCAGGGAGGTAAGAGGCGGGAGGATAGCTTGAGCCCAGGAGTTTGAGACCTGCCTGGCCAATATAGCGAGACCCCATTCTCCACAAAAAGGAAAAAAAAAGACAAAAAAAAATAAGCATAATAGTTCTCTACTAGTATTCTAAGAGAGGACAAGAAAAGATAACCAGGAAGCAAGAGCACGGTGCTATTTTAAAGGAGGAAATGGGGGAAAAGAAGAAGGGGAAGCCACAGAAGCAGCATTCCAGGCCAAAAGAGCCCTTGGAAATGGGAAATCATGGCAGCAGAAATTTTTTTAAAATGCAGTCGAGAACTAGAAAATAAAGGTAAGGAAATCCTAGAAAAAGCAGAATCAGAAAAGATTTTGGCTGGGCGCAGTGGCTCACGCCAGCACTTTGGGAGGCCAAGGTGGGCAGATCACTTGAGGTCAGGAGTTCAAGACCAGCCTGGCCAGCATGGTGAAACCCCGTCTCTACTAAAAATACAAAAATTAGCCAGGAGTGGTGGTGCGTGTGTACCTGTAATCCCAGCTACTCGGGAGGCCGAGGCAGGAGAATCGCTTGAACCCAGTAGGTGGAGGTTGCAGTGAGCCGAGATCATGCCACTGCACTCCAGCCTGGGCGGATGACACAGGACTTCATCTCAAAATAAATTAAAAAATAGATTTTAAAAGAGAAAAGATTTTTTAAAAATTATAGAACCAGTCCAGGAAGTCTAATATCTGAATAACAAAAGTTCAGAGCAGAAGCCTAGGAACAGTGACCATCCGTGTGACACTGAGGACCAATAAAGCCAGATTGTTGCCTTGAATTTATTTCCCTCTAAAAGGAACAAGGGCTCCTTAGAAAAATGGCTTTTTCCAAATCTAGGGCAGAAAATCTGCAAAGTGACTTGGAACATTTTGTTATACCAAGTAGCAAGGAAGCTACCAAAGATTAGGGTTTTATCTAAAGGACTCCGAAGCCAACTTAAAGACGGTCCCACTCACTGGTGTTCTGGTAAATGTTTAACAGCTGGTTCTCAAAAAAAAAAAAAAAAAAAAAAAAGCAGAAAGAATGCTTCACAAGTTTATTTTACTAACATAAAAATGTGTAGTAAAACATTTACAAATACTAATGAGATAAGCAATATCCTTGTAGTAAATTCCATGTAGCCAACTGATTCTCAGAGAATGCTTTTGTTAATTTTCCCAACTTTCATGTCTGTAAGCAAACCACTATTACAACTGACAGATGAATATAGTTCCAACGTGAATATTGGTTGGTATTTTCCTTTATGTTAATGAGGAAGACAAAAGTGAAACAACACATACGAATGTCAAAACCTCCCTCCTTGCTTAATGATATGAGTGACTTTTTTGCTGAATTGGATACTAGTTTCTGAATACTGGAAGAATATTTCCTCAGCTGTTTGTGTTCTTCACAATGGAACAGCCACAGCTCACTTATAAATGTAATCTACATTTTCAACATTTCTGAAACTTTGCCTTCCCTATCACAGGTACATAGTTTTATCCCATTAGCAAGTTAGAGCAGTTTCTTCCCACTGCCCCCTTAAACAGTCTGTCCGGGAGAAAGTTCTCTGGAGCTGGAGGAGAAGTTGGCAGGACGCCTGCAGAGTAGCCATGGGTACCCCCAGAGAGGAAGGGGATTGGTGCCACACAGTCTTCAGAGTGTGGAGGTGGACACTGGGTAGTGTTATCATTTGTGGATGTCACAAGCCTTTACTCAGACTTGTTCTAATGTTTTAAAGGGCATTTTGATTTTATGTTGCTTGCATTCTTCATCCTATTTGTGAGTTATTTCATGAAAGGGTAATTGTATTTTGATTTGAGGGAAATAATGACTTTTTTCTTTCACACGGGTATGAATATCTAAGAAAAGCTCTTAGCTTTCTGTCAGCTTTTTAATATGATTATTTACCTCAGTATCTTAAGTGATGTTTTTGTTAAGGTTAAGAAAGAAAAAGGTAGGGGAAAATTAGAGAAGTTATGAAAGTACTATTAGCTTTCTAAATTCATTGGGAAGAAACTCTCTTGATTTTCAGCTATATCACACCCCAGGGTTCTTTTCAACATTTCTGATTTTTTTTTTTTCTGCTAACCTTAGGGATTTCTCAGAAACTTTGCCAGCTGAATTATTTGGGGGAGGTAGGAGTAGGGAAGAGTGGAATTTGAGGATTTATGGAGTTGACAGCTGACAAAGAGGTTTGAATGGCCTCAGTAGAATATTAACATTTGGGCTCTGTTTTGTTACAAATAGGGACATGAAATCATATTGCTTTCTCTTATATCCCATAGTAAAAGAACTATGGGATGTAGTTCAAAATATATAATCAAAATAACGATTGGCCTGGCTGTTAAGAATCACTGTCTTTTCCCAAAGAGTTTTTGTGATAGAATATAAGATCCTCCTCTTTATTCTAAAGCCACTGGTCTGCAGGTCATCAAAGAAGTGAGTGATGTTACAAGCAATTGCCAGTAATATTGTATCATTTGGACTTGGATTCTGGTTCTGTTCCTGAATTGTATGTTTAGTTTTTCTTCCTGGCGCTTGATCCTTTAGAACCTCCTGGATGATACAGTCGTTTATGTCAGCTAGGCTACAATTATGATCAGTAGCAGGGGTTGTTCTTGCATCTATACTTAACTGTTTTTTCACTAGTTCCGGATCTTACTGATTAGGTACTTTCTGAACTGGGAGGCAGAAAAATGTCATTGATTGGCAAGTTCGTATTTGTGTCATGTTGAACGTTGTCTTAGATTATTAACTAAGTTCAGTCTTTTTGTTTGTTCTGCCTCTCAATATATCTACTGTAAATGAGAACTTATTTTAGGATTGCAGTGAGTTTAATGTGTATAACATGCTTAGAACCGTGGCCGGGACATATTCACATGCTTAGCACATGTTAGCAGCTATGAATTATTTTAATGTCAACATTATCATCATCAGATTTCACTGGTACATTATAGGGTCTGTGTGTCTGTGTGTGTGTGTGTGTTGTTTTTGCTTTTAAGTCATCCAGGTTACTACTTTACTTGTGGAAGAGTGAAATGAGAATGCTGTTGGAGCTGTGACTTTGGCTCTGCTACTTACACGTTTCCTACATGGGAGATCCGAGTTATAAAGCCAGGCTTGTATGATGGCCCAGGTCCCTGTTTTTACTGTTTCTTAATTAATCTTACAGCAAACAAGTATGAATGACAATTGTGGGTGCATAGGGGTTCTAAAAATTATCCTTTCTCTCCTGTTTAAGTTAAGATGGCCAGAGACTTGGTGATGACACCAGAGCCTTTTGCTGCGAGTGTGTGTGTGTGTGTGTGTGCGTGTGCATGTCACTGAGTGTACGTGTGAGTGTGCGTGTGTGCATATGAACATGTGAATGTATCCTCCTCCATTACTGCTGGCCTCTTCAGCATCGTCTGGGCTCTATTCATATGTCATCTTGTCGAGGCCTTTCTAGAACACCTTATTGAAAAGTGTGGTGGCTCACGCCTGTAATCCCAGCACTTTGGGAGGCTGAGGCGGGCGGATCACGAGGTCAGGAGATCGAGACCATCCTGGCTAACACGGTGAAACCCCGTCTCTACTAAAAATACAAAAAATTAGCTGGGTGTGTGGTGGGCACCTGTAGTCCCAGTTACTCGGGAGGCTGAGGCAGGAGAATGGCGTGAACCCAGGAGGCGGATCTTGCAGTGAGCCGAGATCATGCCATTGCACTCCAGCCTGGGCGACAGAGTGAGACTCCATCTCAATAAATAAATAAATAAATAAATAAATAAATAAATAAATAAGAAGTGTGATGCCTCTTCTACATATACACATCCTGCCTTCAGATCCTGCCATGTGGATTCTGAGTTTCAGGAGGGCAGTGGGGATTTCTGAAATCATCTGACATGGGCCTTTTCTTCAGTCCATTCCAGATTGGGGGAGAATAGTAGGGACCCATATTCCAACATCCCCAGTTCCTGAAGTCAAGTCTGAGATAGGGCTGTCCACTGGGCACTGGCCGGGTCTCACCTCCTCCATTCCTACCTCATGTCTTTGCTGTTGATAAAGAACCTTAGACACCCTCCATTTGCCCTCCATTTGAGAATGAAGTGAGGGAACAGGATACGGTTCATCTGCCCATTGTGTTGTATTCCACTTTTCTGCCGGGGCATTATGGCTGCACTTTATTTTACTCATTTAGTTTGTTTTCTTCCTCTACTAGAATGTAATCCACGAGAAGAGATATTTTTGTCAATTTTATTCACTGTTTCATTCCTAGCACTTATAATGGTGTACAGTGCCTAGTAGGCACTTAGTAAATGTTGGACAAATGGCCGTTTCCCAGATAACTTATTATTTATTTCATAATGATTATTATGCATCCTTGGTTCATGCCTCTCAATCCATCTCATCCTAAATATGGCTACTAATGGCAGTTACATATGTTGAAATTCACCTTTTGAAATTCTAGTTTGGCCAGGAGTGGTGGCTCATGCCTGTAATCCCAGCAGTTTGGGAGGCCAAGGTGGGCAGATTGCTTGAGCTCAGGAGTTCAAGACCAGTGTGGGCAACATGGCCAAACCCTGTCTCTACTAAAAAATACAAAAATTAGCTGGGTGTGTTGGTGCATGCCTGTAGTCCCAGCTGCTTGGGAGGCTGAAGTGGGAGGATTGCTGAAGCCTGGGAGGCAGAGGTTGCAGTGAGCCAAGATCACGCCACTGCACTTCAGCCTGGGTAGGTGACAGAGCCAGACCCTGTCTGGAAAAAAAAAAAGAAGAAAAAAAAAAGAAAAATTCAAGAAATGAATTATTAAGTGTTTGAAAATTAGTTTTTATAAATGGTTGGTATGATAGGAGCATATGATCTATGAGAGAATAAAGTTGTACCTTTGCCCCATCCCAATCACAGCCTCTTCTTTCCTCCAAAAGTAACCCCTACACTTTTAGTGCACACATTTTATATGTATTATTTTATGAGTGTATTTGTACATTTTATGGAATTATTTCGAGATACTTCCCCTCATGTACTACTTGGTTGCCCAGAGGTGTAGTTCATATAGAAAAAAACAAAAAGGATAAATGCTTGATTTCTTTTATACATTGTTTTCAACTTAACAGAATGACTCATTGTCACCTACAAAAGGTACCAATTAAAATTTTATATCATTCTGAACTTAACTGATTTAAACATTTTTAGTGGGTTTTAATCCATCTCAATTATTGTCCATATTGGAGTCCAGTAGCCCAGTCTTTAGCTAACAGGAGCCTTTTCTTTCTTTCTTTTTTTTTTTTTTGAAATAGAGTCTCGCTCTGTCACTCAGGCTGGAATGCAGTGGTGTGATCTCGGCTCACTGCAACCTCTGCCTCCTGGATTCAAGCAATTCTCTGCTTCAGCCTTCCGAGTAGCTGGGATTACAGGCACCCACCACCATGCCCAGCTAATTTTTTTTATTTTTGTGAGACGGAGTCTTGCTGTGTCGCCTGGGCTGGAGTGCAGTGGCGCCATCTCGGCTCACTGCAAGCTCCGCCTCATGGGTTCATGCCATTCTCCTGCCTCAGCCTCCCGAGTAGCTGGGACTACAGGCACCTGCCACTACGCCCGGCCAATTTTTTTTTGTATGTTTAGTAGAGATTGGGTTTCACTGTGTTAGCCAGGGTGGTCTCGATCTCCTGACCTCGTGATCTGCCCGTCTTGGCCTCTGGAGTGCTGGGATTACAGGCGTGAGCCACCGCATCCGGCCCTGCACAGCTGATTTTTGTATTTTTAGTAGAGATGGGGTTTCACTATCTTGGCCAGGCTGGTCTTGAACTCCTGACCTTGTGATCCACCCACCTTGTCCTCCCAAAGTGCTGGGATTACAAGCATGAGCCACCGCACCCAGCCAACAGGAGCCTTTTCATCTTTGCTTCTATTCCTTTTGACTAGATCCTAGTGATTGTTGATATAGGTTCCTTGTTATCTGATGGGACAAGTCAGGTTCATCTTGTATATGTCATGACTGAGACGTGAAATCAGCCGTTTCTCAAAAAAGTCCATAAAAAATGATTATATAATTCTGTACTGATTTTTTTTTTCATTTTAGCACTTTACAGATATTTTTCCACCGTCTCATAACCTCCATTGTTTCTGATAAGAAGTCAGACGTCATTTGTCTTACTGTTCCATGGATCTCATGTGCTGTTTTTCTGTTGTTGCTTTCAGGCCTTCCTGTTTATGTTTGGCTTTCACCAATTTAACTAGGATGTGCCTAGGTGTGGTTTTCTTTCTTTTTTTTTCTCAATGCTTGAGAGTTACTGAACTTCTTTAATGTGTATTTATGTCTTTTTCCAAACTGGAAAGTTTTTAGCTATTTATTTCTTTGAATATTTTTTCCCTATCATCTCCTTCTGAGACTCCAATTAAACTTGTGTTAGACCTTTTGATATTGTTCCATAGAGTCACTGATGTTCTGCTCATTTTTTTCAGTCTTTATTCTGTCCGTTCTTCCAATTTGATAATTTATGTTGATCTATTTTCAGGGTCACTGAGCTTTCTGCTACACATGCAGTTAAGTTTGAATTTCAGATATAATATTTTTCAGTTGTAGAGTTACCATCTGGTTTGTTTTTAGAGTTCCATTTCTCTCCTGAGATTGCCAGTGAATATATTTTCCTTTATGTTCTTGAACATAGTAATAATAGCTTCTTGGGCTCCTCTTAGTGATGGTCTCATTTGATTGCCTTTCTCTTCAGTATGGATCAAAGTTTTCTGTTTTTTCACATGTCTAATAATTTTGGATTATGTTCTTGACATTGTGAGCGTAGTTTGTAGAGAAGGTGGATTCTGCTGTTTTCCTGATGTTTGTTTTTTGTTTCAGCAGGAAGCTACCTTAGCTCAACTCAAACTCCAAGCTGTTTTTCCTATGATGGGCAGCAGCAGAAATCTCTTTAGGTTTTGATTTGTATGTGTCTATGTGTCTGTTTTCTGGACTATTATCTTTATTTTTTTCTACCTTAATTGAGGCATAATTTATGTTCAGTAAACTGTACATGTTTATAAAATTTTTAAGTTTTGACATATGTATATACTTGTGAAAGCATTGTCACAGTCAAAATTATGAAGATATCCGTCACCCTGAAAAGTTACCTTAAGCCCTTTGCAATCCATATCTCCTCTTCCCTCCTCCCTAGGGGGATCGCCAGGCAACCACTGACCTATTTACTGTCATTGTAGATTATTTTGCATTTTTCTAGAATTTTATATAAGTGAAATCATGGTATGTACTGTTTTTTGGTCTGGCCTTTTTTCACCAATATAATTATTTTGAGATTTCATCCAAAATTCTGGATATTTTGCAAATATCCATAAGTTACTCCTTTTTATTGTTGAGTATTGTTCCATTATGTGTATATGCCACAATTTCTTTACCCATTCAGCTGTTAATTGACATTGGGATTTTTTACTGTCTTGGACTATTTCAAATAAAGTTGATATGAACATTTATGCTTTCATTTATCTTGGATAAATACCCAGGAATGGAATGGCTGTGAACAATAAGCTATGCTTTATCTCTGACCTAGGAGTCTGATGTCTTCTGTGAAAATCCAGGAAACTGTGGTGGACTAACTTCTTGGAAGTAGGACAGCATTTCAGACCCTTTATGATTCTTGACACTGAGTCCTTTGCATTTCCATATAAAATTTCAAATCAATGTATCATCTACAAGAAAGACTGCAGGGTTTTGTACTGGGACTGCATGGAATCCATAGACCAATTTGGAGAGAGTTGAGATCTTCACAATATTGAATTTTCTGATTAAAGAATATAAGGCTGGGCATGACAGGTCACACCTGTAATCCCAGCACTTTGGGAGGCTGAGGCAGGCAGGTCACCTGAGTTCAGGAGTTTGAGATCAGCCTGGCCAGGATGGTGAAACCCCGTCTCTACTGAAAATACAAAATTAGCTGGGTGTGGTGGTGCACACCTCTTATCCCAGCTACTCAGGAGGCTAAGGAAGGAGAATAGCTTGAACCTCGGAGGCGGAGGTTGCAGCGAGCTGAGATCGCCCCACTGCACTCCAGCCTGATGACCAGAGCAAAACTCTGTCTAAAAAAAAAAAAAAAAAAAAAAATATATATATATATATATACACACACACACACACACACGGCACATGTCTCCATTTTTTAAAGATCTTCTTTAATTTTTCTCAGTGATGTTTTATAGTTTTCAGTGCATCTCATACATAATTTATAAACTTTATCTGTAAATATTTCATATTTTCAATGTTTTACATGGCATACATAGTTTTTTTCTTTAACAATAGACTTAATATTTTTAAGAACAGTTTTAGATTCATAGCAAAATTGAGCAGAAAGTACAGAGTTCCTAGATTCATCCTGCTCCTTCATCCCCTTATCCTTCCCCACTGTCAGTATCCTAAACCAGTGTGGTAGGTACACTGATGAACCTGCCTTGACACATTATTATTACCAGAGTCTGTAGTGTTCCTTAGGTTCACTCTTGGTGTTGTACATTTTGTGTTTTGACAAATGTGTAATGACAAATACCTACCATTATAACATCATACAGACTAGTTTCACTGCCTTAGAATTTCTCTGTGTTCTACCTATTCTTCCCTCCCTTACCCCAACCTGTGGCAACTACTGATCATTTTATTGTCTCCATAGTTCTACTTTTTTCAGAAATTAATTGACAGATATCATCATTATATGTTATTACTGTGTACAACATGGCATTTTGAAGTATATAGGCACTGTGGAATGGTTAACTCTAACAAATGCATTGTGTCACATAGTTAACTCTTTGTGGTAAGGGCACGTAACATCCACTCTCTACATTTAAAAAAAATACTACAGTATATTATTCTTAACTGTAGTCACATTGCTATACAACAGATCTCTTGAAATGTGTTCCTCCTATCTAAGCGTAATAATGTGTCCTTCATGTACAGGTTTCTGTGTAGACTCGTGTTTTCATTTTTCTTGGGTAAATGTCCAGGAGTAGAATGGTGGGGTTATACGGCTTGTTTGTCTTTTTATTATTCAGCTGTGAAAGTTCTTTACCTATCCTGGTCATCAGTTTCTTATCATCTATGTGTTTTCCAAATATTTCCTCTCAGCCTGTGGTTCGTTTTTTCATTTTATTAACATTATCTTTCAAGAAGTAAATGTTTCAGTTTTAAGGAAATACAGTTTATCTTTTTTTTTCCTTTTTATGTTTTGTACTCTTTGTGCCCTAAGAAATCTTTGCCTAGCCTAAGATCACAAAGGTTTTTGTCCTATGTTATCTTCTAGAAGTTTTATAGTTTTAGGTTTTGGGTGGCTGGGGTGGGTGGCTGGGAGAATGAATGTCAAAGGATCCCTGCACCATTTGTTGAATTCCATTGCTATGGGAGAAGCTTGGTAGAAATGCCGGTGGATTTGTGGATAGAGCGATGGGTTGAGGAGGGAGTCCTCATCAGTGGTGTCTCATGGGAAGCTTCAGAGGGAAGTGAGTGGGGCCTGGGGGTCAGGAGCTTCAGGAGTGGAGAGGGCAGGGAATAGTGGTTCAGAAAGTAGGGGCCGGGCATGGTGGCTCATGCCTGTAATCCCAGCACTCTGGGAGGCCGAGGTGGGCGGATCATGAGGTCAGGAGATCAAGACCATCCTGGCTTACACAGTGAAACCCTGTAGAGACAGGGTTTCTACTAAAAAATACAAAAAATTAGCCAGGTATGGTGGCGGGTGCCTGTAGTCCCAGCTACTCGGGAGGCTGAGGCAGGAGAATGGTGTGAACCTGGGAGGCGGAGCTTGCAGTGAGCCGAGATCGCGCCACTGCACTCCAGCCTGGGTGACAGAGCGAGACTCCGTCTCAAACAAACAAACAAACAAACAAAAAACCAGAAAGTAGGGGAGCAAGCTGCCTAGAAACCCTTGGTGCCTGCCGAGCTGTGTGAGGCCTCCCTGGAGGTGGGCAGTAGTAACAGGCCTGCTGTGTCACTGGCTTTAACAGCCCCTGGCAGGGTGGATGCAGCCACATGGAAAGTAGCAACTAGGTTCATTCTTAGAGTTAGGCTTTCACAGGCAGGGGTGAAGGAAAAATAGAAAGTTGCTTAGTAAATTTGCTTCTCTTGAATGGACAGTACTTGAGCTGAGGTCAAACCTAGAACACCAGCAGAGGATAGACACTGACAAGGACTCTCCCGTCACCTCCCCTATCCATTTCCTTCCTTTCTGCTCCTTCTAGCTGCTCCCTTTTATGTCTCTCGCATCTTGTCAGTGTTGATTTATGCAGAGAAAAGCAGCTATGACCATACTTCATCCTCCCCATCGTGTGTAGCAGACTGGAGCATGTGGTGCACCGTGTTCGGCACCTTGACTTTCGTTTTACCCAATAGCATATCCTGTAGCTCTTTCTTGTTGGTGGGAAAGAATACTTGAGAGTCATCTTAGTGATGGATAAAGGAAACACTTAATAGCAGTTTTTTCTGGATCGTAAAGTAATTTCTGAAACTCTCCTGTGTTTTGTAAGTTCCTCCAGTATGTATGTGTTCCTTTTATCATTAGTAAATGGAGTGAAATTCCCTTCTTTCAGCACATGTCCGCTCTGTGCCGTCCCTCTTCCAGGCACTGGGGATGGAGCAGTCAATAAATAGGCAGGCTCTGCTTCCATGGTGCTCGCATTCTCATGTGGACTAATCATCCAAATAAGAAGAAGAGAGAGGAGGCTGAGTGCGATGCACAAGAGAATGAACGTAGGGGCCTGTGATGGTGGCTGACCACGGAATTTCAGGGCAGGCCTGCTCTGAGAAGGGAGCACTTAAGCTGATAGCTCAGTGACGAGAGCCAGTCATCATGACCAGCAAAGAAGAGCGTGCTAGACAGGGAAGAGTGAGCGCAAAACCTCTGAAGTGAGAGTCAACTTGATGTTTTCAAGAAACAGCAATAAGGCCAACATGCCTAGAATCTACTGAGGGAGCGTGGCGTAAGATGAAGCAGAGGTCAGTGCTTATCTGGTAATCAGGGAGAAGAATGAGGATTTTGTTTTAAGTGCAGTGGGAAACCATCGAAGAGTTTTAAGTTATTAGAAAGGAGAGCTATAGAAAAAGCCAAAGTTGCCAGGTGGAAAAAGACCCTAGAAAGCCCAATTAGAGGCGAGTGTTAGGAAAACCCTGCAGTGTTGGACACATCAGGTTAAATAAAGCTTAGGTTGAAAACAAAGAGAAGTGGTTTATTAATTTGTTTTTATTGTGCGCTCTAAAAAGTAATCTCCCTGAAATGGGAACTCCAAATTTAAAAGATAAATTTTAGATCAATGTGCAATTTAAATTCCAAACTGAGGAAAGCAGTTTTTAAAGATATAATTTCGGCTGGGCGTGGTGGCTCACACCTGGAATTCTAGCACTTTGGGAGGCCGAGGCAGGCGGATCACCTGAGGTCAGGAGTCTGAGATGAGCCTGGTGAACATGGCGAAACCCCATCTGCACTAAAAATACAAAAATTAGCTAGGCATGGTGGCATGCCCCTGTCATCCCAGCTACTCAGGAGGCTGAGGCAGGAGAATTGCTTGAACCCAGGAGGCAGAAGTTGCAGTGAGCCGAGATCATGTCACTGCACTCCAGCCTGGGCAACAGAGTGAGACTGTCTCACACACACACACAAAAAAAACAAAAAACAAAAACCACCAAAAAAAGATGTGATTTTTAAGTATGCATTTTAAAATTATTTTGTATTTTAGAGGAAGAAATTAGTATTTAGTCATTTGTTTCTTCTAGAATTTTAATGCTGATGCTGAGATTTTAGGAAACCTAGTGTTTAAATTACAGCTCGCAAATATTTCCTGATTCATTTAAAAATTACACCCTGGCTCTGAAATTAGCCCATTTGTGTTTGTTTTGCCTTTAGGAGATCCACAGTGTAGTTCTGGAGGGTGTGTAGAATGTAGGGAAGGGGCACCCTCATTCTGTCTGATGTCTGAATATGGAGGAGACAGGTACTCACTCATCCTGTATGGTATTTCAATATTGTGGAGACAGGATGGCTACTGGCAGTTTTTGATAAGGAGGATAGTTTGCGCAGCTTTGAATAGGAAGCAAGATTAATGTATTTGTTAGCCAAAATGAACAGTTAGATTTTTATTACAAAGTTGACCCTTGAACAATATGGGAGTTGGGGGCACAGACCCCTGTGCAGAAATTCATGTGTAACTTTTGACTCCCCCAAAACTTTACTAATAGCTTACTGTTGGCTGTAAGCCTTACCAATAATGTAAACAGTTGATTAACACGTATTTCATATGTTATATGTACTATGTACTGTATTCTTACAATAAATTAAGTTAGAGAAAAGAAAATATTATTAAGAAAATCATAAGGAAGAGAAAATGTATTTCCTGGTCATTGAGTGGAAGTGGGTCACCATAAAGTTGTTGATCCTTGTCATCTTCATGTTGAGTAGGCTGGTTGGGGGGTTGGTCTTGCTGTCTCAGGGGTGGCAGAGGCGGGAGAAAATCCACATATAAGGGGGCATGTGTAGTTCAAAGCCATGTTGTTCAAGGGTCAACTGTATTGTTTGACAAGCGAGATGTTCTGAAATAAGAATAATAGAAAGTCATCATCCAACAAAAGTAATGACAACAAGAAGAACAAGAACAGCAAGCTCTGGTGACCATTCAGGAGTGGAGGCAGTGTGACATAGTGGTCCAGCTCTGGTGATTCAGGAGTGGAGGCAGTGTGACATAGTGTCAAGCTCTAGTAACCATTCAGGAGTGGAGGCAGTGTGACATTAGTGGTCAAGTCTAGTGACCGTCAGGAGTGGAGGCAGTGTGACATAGCAGCCAAGCTCTAGTGACCATCAGGAGTGGAGGTGGTGTGACATAGCGGCCAAGTTCTAGTGACCATCAGGAGCGGAGGCAGTGTGACATAGTGGCTAATCTATGTGCCTTGTAGGCACACAATCTTGGATTCACATCCTGGAGCAGCCTGTTAGTAGCCATGTTCTATTGGGTGGGTTACTTAAACATTCCAAATCTCATTTCCTCTTATGGAAAATATAGATCATAAATAGTACCCACATAACAGGGTAGTAGTGAAGATGAAGTGATCATCTATATAAAGATCCTAGTGCCATGTCTTTTGGCACCTAGAAAGTACCAAGTAAACAAGAACAGTAATACATTTAATATAATAATTATGATTTTGTTATCTGTTTTACTTATAAGGCAAGTATTCACATCACCATTTTTCAGATGAAAAACATACTTAGAGAACTCTAAATTTCCTAAGATCACAGAGCTAGGAAATGCAGTGGCAGGGTTTAAACTCATGAAGGTCTGACTCCAGAATTTATGCTTTTAATCATAACTCCATATTTTTTTCTAGCAAGGTCCTTCCAAGATTGGATCATTGGATTCATAATTAATTCAGAGTGTAAAACAATACATCGTAGAACAATTCCCTATTTTGCTTGTTAATCTAAAGATTTCACATTATATTCTACTTATTTTAAAAATAAAAACTATTCTAGAAGAAAGATAGTAACTTTAGAAAAATTTTAAAATGTAGATAAAAAATGTTTACAGATAGATAAAAGAAAGATGTCACATATAATCCCATGGAGAATAATCCTTCCTGACTTCTACCGTGTGTGTGTGTGTCTGTGTGTGTGTGTCTGTGTGTGTGTGGAGTGGAGGCAGGAGTGTAGAGACGCACACACACACACACACATAAATACATACGTACATAGATGTTGATTTCTTTTTCCCAAATGAGATCACACCATATATTCTGTGCTCTGATTTGGGTTTTCTCCCCAGCTTATTTTATTGTGAAGGTCTTTCCATGTCTGTTAACTTATCCTCATGGGAGCATAGTGTTGCATTACCTGTGTGTGCCATCATGAATTTACATAGTTCCCTGTTGTGACATTTAGATTGTGTAGAATTTTTCACTATTTTAACAGTGCTTTTATTAACATTCTTAATCACACACATCCATTTGCATTTTCTCATAATTTCCTTAAGAGAAATTCCTGGAAGAACTGCTGTGTTGATTGTCACCTTTTTAAGCTTTTGATACATATTTCAGTTGCCCTCCAGAAAGGCTGTCCCAGCATGCACCCCTGCAGCAGCACGGACTGCCTCCTTCCCTGTGCCTGCATCTGCAGTGCATATTATCCTTTTTGATCTTTGGCAGACTGGTGAAAAATAGTTCTGTCTTGCATGCCTTTGATTACCAATGAATATATTTATGTTTATAAACTATTTGTACTTTTTCCATTATAAATTGCTCTTTAAAAATTCTTTGCCTCTTTTATCACGCCTGACCCCTGGGTTTTGGTTGGCCCAGAGATTACTGAACTACTTTCGACCCCAAGTTTTGCATATTTAAATTTATTTTTAGGGATTTCAGGTGAGCATCTTTAAAAAAATTAGATAATTAGGAGAAATGAAAACGGCTTGTATTAGTATACAAATAGTAATGTAGGTATTGGCATAAAACAAAACTTGCTTTAAGGACTCGCTCTAAAGACATGTCTTTCCCATTACATTACTGAATAGAGGTTTAACTTTGAACTCATTCTTATGAGTAGGAAATCATAAAACTCTGATCCCAAGTCCATCATTCCTTCTTCTTTGAGCATGAAATTCTCATCAGTCATTGGTTGTCCTTTGGAACTACTATATATTAGAAACCAATTCTCACTTTTCCAGGAGTATATTGTTTAAAAAACAAATTCAGATCCATCAGGATATGTTCTCTCCATTTTTACTTATAGTTAATTCTCTGCTTGCTGCTTTCCTAATTACTTTTGTTTCTTTTCTTCCAGTGGTCGGTTAGAATATAATTTATTTACGTGAGTGTTGCCTGATGGAAGATACTTTCTGGTGGTTCATTATAAAATACATTTTTTAATGTAAACTTCATTTTTCTATTGATTTCCATTGTACAATTGGAAACTGTAACTGTTAGTGAAAAATGGCGGTCTGTTGTTGAAGCGTTAGGATGGTAACTTGTTAAACTTCTACAGACTCCTGACTTGAGTTTTTAGGCCTTAACGAGCGGCAGAACTCGACACACTTCTGAGTTCGCCTTCCTTCACTTCTTCTCTAAGTCCTTTCCTTGAGTGTCTTAACACTCATGCCTGCCCCCACTTAACATTTTTCCCTGACAGTCTCCTGCTGGGGCCATTTTGTTCTTGATCCCTTCTTCTGCCCTGCCACCCCCACTCCATATTTAAGATGCTAAAAGAATGTATTCTAAGCCTTACCTTTCTTGAAGCTCAGAGTTTCTTGTAATATGAAAAAAATTTGTTTCCTATAAAGCTATTAAGTTCTTATATTGCTTTCAGAAGTATAATTTTCCTGACTTAGATTGTATGTATCTGTGATAGAAATTATTTTTGTATAAGGAAAGACAACAGAAAATTTTTAGTCTAGACATAACAGTTTATTTTTGCTAGAAATTAAAAATAGTAATACACTGTAGTCAGTTGTTTAATATACTTGTTCTTAAACTTTATTAGTTCACTTAAAAGTTTCCTATCATACAATATAAAATTCAAAGATTTTAAAATACATGTAGCTGGAAGTCTTGTTATTTCTTGTAAATCAGACTTGCATATGTGGTAGAATTTCTACTTCAAACAAAGGAAATATTAGTAATGATGGCTATTTCATTATTGAGATCTGTGTGCTAAGCATATATTAATTGTTCCTAAAACCAGATATTCTTACAGAAATATCTATTGGATTAAAGAAATATTTACTGGTTAAAATAAATAAATTGATAGTAAATTTTCTCTGAATCTAAATTGATGACAAATAACTGCTGCTTTTTTTTTTTTTTTTTTGAGACGGAGTTTTGCTCTTGTTGCCCAGGCTGGAGTGCAATGGTGTGATCTCTGCTCATTGCAATCTCTGCCTCCCAGGTTCAAGTGATTCTGCTGCCTCAGCCTCACAAGTAGCTGGGATTATAGGCATGTGCCACCATGCCTGGCTAATTTTTGTATTTTTAGTAGAGACAGGTTTTCTCCATATTGGTCAGGCTGGTCTTGAACTCCCAACCTCAGGTGATCTGCCCACCTCAGCCTCCCAAAGTGCTGGAATTACAGGCGTGAGCCACCGCGCCAGGCCAACGATTGCTATTTTGACATGACATTATATGCATGACAGCCTGAGAAGTAAAAATTCATACATTTAATGAATTATATTTTAATTTCTTTTACTAAATATGTGAATTTTAGATTAAGAAATATTGATTAACTATCCAAATATTTCTAATATTTGTTCATCACTTAAAATAAACATGATTTGTCTTTTAGCCAGATGATATATAGTGGGAAACCACGTTTCTGAAATTCACAGTTATTTCAAAACTATAAATTTAATCGGGAAGCTTTTCACATGTCAAGTTAAATATTGATTTAGGTTTAAAGTGACACAAGTTGAATTTCATTATTTATATTAAAGAAAGTCAGCGAAATTTCCATAATTAAAGTTTGTTCTTCCTGGCATTCTTTTCTAATTTTTCTCTTTTTTTAACCTGCAAAGTTTCCAGTTTACCAGTAGAGGGCACTGTTGTAACATGGTAGAAGTGTTGGGTTGATTTTTTTTTTTTTTTTTTTTTCTTTCTTTCCCACTAGCTACCTGCCCCTCCGCCTTTGCAGTTTGGAAAGTGTTTTTTAAAAGCAATGTTCTCTGTGTAATTAAAATCAGTTCCCTGTATAATTAGCAATGGAGCCTTATTCTTTGTGGCAGAGTTTGTGGATGGCGTTATTATTTAAGTCTGTGTTCGCGTATAGCCAATGCCAGAACTGTTGCCTATTAAAATATAGGAAGTTATATTGCCGTTTATCAGCACTAAGCAATATTGTAGATGGAAATATATAAAATTACAGTATGTTTCATTTAGGTGCTCTGAGCAAATTACTCAATAGGGAACGTTTAAAACTCCTGGTTCTATCTTGAGAAATAGCAGAGTTAATGTGCCATAGTTATAATATCTTGCTTTCAGGTGCCCTGAATAATAATACAGGACAACTAATTCTTGCAGGGTTTTCAAAACTATATCTGCATTAGTGTACTGCTTAAGAAAGCCACTGATCTACTTAGCAAATTCTTTATATAATTTCTTTTTCATGCTGCCTTAAAATCATACAATTTTGATACAGATATCAAACTACTAAAATAGCATTAAAGCACAATTAAAGTTATTTCTTTCTTTCTTAAAAGATATATATGTTATATAAAATAACATTAAATGTGCATTCATTGCCTGGCTGCCGTGGGAAATATTTGGGGGCAGGGAGTTTAGAGAGAATCCAAGCCTGAGTTTTGAGTTGTCAGAGGTGTAATTCATGAAGTTATAATTTATCCATAAATCCCAAAGTCTCTATAAGTAGTTTAAAAACAAACAAATCTTATTTCAAGACTAAATTATAGATTATTTGCTATACAATTTTTTGGAACTGAAAAAATTAAAAGTATTAATTTAATATGTTTATAATTAATTTCATTCTGTGCTTTAATATTTGTAAAATATTTGAGAATCTGGAATCTTAGGGTTTCTAAATCTTTAATCGATAGCCATATCAAATTAGGGAATTAGTATTTTCTTCAAGATTTTTTTTTCTAACTTTATGAAATACTCTAGCTAAAAAGTTGGCTCTGTTGAAATTGTGTTTCTCTCTAACAGACCTATTTTAAAAGGTGGAAAACGGCTTTCATTGACTTACTTTGTATCCACAGACTTAGGAAAGCAGGTAATTTAATGTTTACTTAGTGATTTACTTTGACAATAAAAATGTAGGGTAAAATTTGAGAGATGAACGAGATGGTTGAGGAACCTGTCATGTAATTTTAGAAAAACATTTAGGAGTATCTTTTATGCATTAGTCACTGCAGGTGCAAATTTAGAATAGTTTAGTAGAACTGGAACAAAGTGTCATTTTCTAAATCTAAGTTTCTTTGGTGTTATGGATGTCCCCAAGGGAAGACCTCCGAGTTCTTCCCACCTCCTCCTGTCAAAAGGGGGTGTCGAATTTGAGGGGAGTCCCCCACTCCCTTGTCCTTAGGGTACGTCATAAAGCAGATGGGACCAGGTATTTTGAAGAATCAGCCAAATAACAGAAGGACATGACAGAGGCTGTCCTAGTTCCTTGATTAAAATGCGTAAGGTTGATTAGAAAAAAGAACTTAATGCTGTTTATAGATAGAAAACTGTTGCTTTCTCATTTCTTATTACCAAAGTGAGACGGAAACAAATGTTGATTCTGTTGGCACATTTGTATTGAGCACTTAGGTTCCCTGTATCATCTTGGTCATGATTACCGCTGTGTTTCCCCTCGAGAGGCCATCGCAGGTTTTAGTCTGGGCTATTTGTATTCAGCAAGGTCAAGATAAGTTTTATCATTACAGATAAGTCAAGTGCATTAGGATCAATAGGTAATAGTAAATGCATTGAAGATATTATTGCCAAGCTCTTAATGATTTTTTAAAGCTTTGAGCTTGTCATATAAAATATACCTCTTATTGTTTTATCTATCTGAATGGAGCTCAGGAGTCCAATTAATTTTGCGGACATTTCAAGAAAGAGTAAAGAAACTTAAGGGCAGATTAAAGCAATGTTTTTGGAAATCCTTAATTGCTCTGTATTTAAACTTGTACTGATGAAGTTTTAGAGGCTAATTATTTTTAAAGAAATGCAAAAGGACAGCTAGTAGACAGCATTTATAAATTACAAATATAACTTGAGTTTACTTGTTAAGATAATCATTTTTTGAAGTTATATATATCTTACCCCTGGGCTTTCCTGCATAAATCAGATTTCTGCTTCCTCAGGTGGGGAATAGTGTGGAAAAAAAGATCTTTTATACTTACCAAGGGATGATGGTGAGTATTTCATTATTTTAGAATTTCTGTTCTGGCCTAAATATATAAATAAGCTCTATATATTTAAAGCCAAAAATATCCTAAAAATTTTCATGATTTTTTTTCTTTTTTACTGAAAGGAATAGTTTTTATGGATTACATTAATTAATATATTAAAAATATGGACTCTAACAGATATGTTTTGTCTTAGTTTTTTTTTTTCAGTTAATTTTCTGTGGCCCAAAACATGACCACAACATTAGGTGAAATGTAGATTGCATTTCTTTTCTTTTCTAGGTGCAGATTACATGGAAAAGTTTTTTCATCGATTTCTTAGCTGTATGTATCATGTAACTGTTCAAAACACATAAACTAAAGAAATTATGTATTGAGCTCGGGTTTTTTTCCTTCTTCAGTACTGCCATTTTAAAAAATCCTTTCTAAACTTTTTAGACTTCTAGTTTGGAATTTTGTGGTGCCTGCTTGCATTTCTGCTTCTTAATCCTTCAAAATGTGCTGTTTTTCTTTTGATACCCAATTATAGATAGCAGTTTGTAGATTTTCCTTGTTTTAAGTGAAGCTTTCTTATCTTAGCTGATAATTGAAATAAGGAGACTGAAACCAATCTTCATATTGATTTTATGTATTCTTTATCAGTCACTATTTATATGGTAGTAAATAATCACCATTGCTGTCATAATTGTTCCTCCTCGATATTTTTTTTCTGTCTCCATACATTGTTTATTTATTTAACCATTTAAGTTGCAGGTAATATAAGCACGTGACATCCTTTCTGGAAATTGTGAACTTTTTTTTTAAAGTCCTATAAATGACGTTCTTTGAGCCTTTGGCTTATTAATTTTTATAATATTGGTCTACATTTCCACCTACTTAGCCATTTCTCTTTCTGGCTGAATAGTGATAATTTTTCCTCAACATTAGGTCAATTTATTTTATTGCTGAATTAGATTGATTGTGTTATAAGAAAGAGAAAACCAAGAGGTACAGAAGGACGTGTGGAAACCTCCACTGAAAACGGATGCTGTCCTTCCAGAGCCAGCGGGCGTGAAGGGGTTGTTGGCCTCCAGTTGAAAAGTAGCATGAAAGAGAAGTTGACTGCCTCTTTTCAAAAGTTATCTTTGTGTGGTGGTCCTAATGCAATATTAAGAAAATTAGAGCTTTAAAAACCAGAACAATGGTCCTTTTAAAATATATCTAGTTTAGTGAATTTACCCCCCAAAGCCTCTGGTGTCTAATTACTCAAAAAAGAAAAGAAAGAGGAGAAATCTTTACTAGCAGAAAAATAAATTGCAAAAAGTGGCAAGTTTTTACTTTTATGGAAAACATTTTAATTCTGTTTTAATCCAGAAGGCAATAAAAGCAGCAAATTTTAAGAGTATTCATTTTTTTCTTGTACGACTAATTTTACCGACAGAAAATAATTGAACTCCAAACAAGTGATAGTAATCTTATATTACTATTAAACTTTTATTTTATTTATTTTTCTCTTTAAGTTTTTTTATTATACTATTAAACTTTTAAATTTATATTTATAAAAAGGAAGTTTGTTTTCCTCCTTTTTACTTATAATTTATCTTGTCTGTATAATAAAGGGAGACGCTTAATGACCAAAAGAACAAATCTGTACATAGATAAATTAATTTTGTGCGGTGTTTTATATTTTTCTTTTCTTTGTTCCCAAATAGTTATGAAATCGACTATTTTAGTAAGAGAAAGACTGGATTATTGTTTAGGGTTAATTTTCTGAAATATTGTGAAGCAGTTTTTAAATTTAAGAAGATTAATTATTACCTGAAAGCAGTACTTTAGCTTCACATTTAGAGGTCCTCGTATTTCAGACTGTGGGCCTGGTTTTCTCTAAAATTAATTAGGGACCCTTGTAAAGAGGTATTTTCAATGAAATGGGCCATAAGCAGGTATTTTAAAGTACATATTGTTTTCTAAAAGTTTTTTTGTTGGTTTTATAAGAATCGAATATGAAAGAACAACTTATTTATTGTAGCAGGAGTTCCTGTAATGCTGTTTTTGGAAATGAGTTTATTGTCCACATAGGAGAAAGAGGAGAGAGGCAGTCTTACCTATTCCTGTAGGTGAGCACCGTATACAGAATCATGGGGGTCAGTGGTTATGTGACATTTTGTGTGTTTACTCAGCTTACTTGAAAATACAGCTATATTGTCCTAAAAGTCAGGAAAGTTCTTTGACTTAATTATCTTTATCTTTGGAGCATAGCCAAAGTCATTATTTCCACTGAAGTTGTCATCTGGGCTTTACATTTTCTTCCATCTATTAAAACTATTTTTCCTCTTCCCCCAGCAGATTGTTGAAACTTTGGGAAGTGCATGATTCTTCCTCCAGACTCTTTTCTTGTACTAGAAATAGGACAGTGCCAGACCTATCACTTGTACTTTGATTTGCTGCCTTTATCTTTAGCAAATCTAAATAAAACTGTCATCCTGATTTTCAAATCTCTCTTTGAACTTCCTTTACTCAAATTGCCCACTTTCCTATCTGCTCACTACTTTTTTTTTTTTTTTCCTAATGGAGATTCCACATCTGAGGTTTATTTTTTACGCTGTTACTGTCCTTTCTTGGATTTTTAAAATACTTTTTACTTTATAACTTATCTGTTACTTCCTTTTGGTAAACACAAATTTAGGTGATAATTACTTAGCTTAAGTGAGAAAATTGTCAGTCTCCATGAGTCTTTAGAAATAATTTATACTGATTTCATAATTTTTAAAAAGCTACCTGACTTTGTGACTTTGGGGATCATCATTAAGGACTGAGGTGGCAAGAATGGTGGTATGGAAATCTGGGAGGTTTTTCTTCTTTCATATTTGAGTGTATTTCACATAATAATTTCTCAATATTTTACAAACTGTGTGTAAAATAAGTAGATACATTTCTTAGCCCAGAATAGCCCACAAATATTTAATGAAAGTTGGAATTTCTTGTTCAGTTCTTTAAGACACATAGAAAAAATTGTCGTAGAAAGCACCTTGTTATTTAATTCCTAAATATTTAGAATATGAATAAGAATGTAATGAGAATATGGCATTTATTGTTAGAATTTTCCAATGTTGCTTTGATATAATGAATAATATAAATGCTTTCCCTTTATCATTATCTTGTAGTAAGAGAATCTAAGAATTTTAGAGCTAAAGTGCCCTCTGAGATTACAACCCTACTATTTAAAAAATAAGACAACTGAGACCCATTGTGATGAAGTGACTTGGCCAAGATCTTAAAAGCTCATTAGTGACAGACATATAGAGTAAGGTTTCTTGGTTCTTACTCCGTTTGTTTTAACCACATGCTCAATTCTGTGTCCCTCTCTCTCCTTCTAGTACCGTTTATACACCGTGTGTGTTATTTTGAGAAGGGACTAGTTAGTTTCTATGCTGTAACGGCAATTCAGATCTCAAATACATTGGAGCTAATGTTTCTGTCACCTTACCTGTCACAGTGTCCTTTGAGTAGACGCATACTTTGCAACTTGGCATTTATTCAGTAAACATTTTTTTTAAGTATGTACCATGTGCCTCTGGCATGCAAAATAATAGGGAACGGGTATTATGCATCTGACCTTCCTGTGTTATTAATTCTAAAACATGATTTTTAAAACAATACATTTAATCATATGGATGTACCCAGGAGCAGATCCTGATTTTGTGAGGCCTAAAGCTTGTACAATTTTGGGAGCCTTTTTAAAGAAAGTAATATAAAATAGCAAATGCAAAAGCAGATTCAAAGGCCTGTCAGTAGTAGACTGGGTAAATAGATTGTGAAATATTATACAGCAATGAATAAAAGGCTCTCCAACTGCACACAGTGTGAAAAACATCTCTCCTCCATTGAATTGAGTGAAAGAATCCAGGCCCTCAGAGCACTTCTGCTCTTAGAAGACTGGCTGTGGTTGCCTTGGAGTATTGGGCCTGGGGAGGGAGGGGTGACGGGAGGAGTAAGGGTACAGGTGATGTTCTCTGTCTTGATCTGAGTGTGTTCAGCTTGTGGAAGGTCATCAGGCCACACACTTAGGGTATATTAACTTTGTATGTGTTTATTATACTTCAACAAGAGTATTTAAATCAGCTGTATTGGAAGGGAGTCCTGTAAGTGAGAAACCCAGAGGCCACTAGCTTATAGGAAATTCCCTCTCTAGATGCACTATAATTAATTCAACCAATGTATGTATGTATGTATATATGTATGTATGTATGTATATGAGACAGAGTCTTGCTCTGTTGCTCAGGCTGGAGTGGAGTGGCATGATTGGGGCTCACTGCAACCTTTGCCTCTGGATTCAAGTGATTATCCTGTCTCAGCCTCCTAAGTAGCTGGGACCACAGGCACACACCACCACACCCAGCTAACTTTTGTATTTTTAGTAGAGACAGGGTTTCCCTATGTTGGCCAGGCTGGTCCGGAACTCTTGACCTCAAGCAATCCGCTCACCTCAGCTTCCCAAAATGCTGGGATTACAGGCATGAGTCACCGCGCCTGGCAAATTCAACCAATTTAGTGTTACTACACATTTAGGCTCTTTCCAATACAGATACCTTTTTGAAGCTAAGAGTTTAAAAATTTATAATTTTATGAAATGTTTAATATGGCCATGTTTAGAGGTTTTTTTGAAGTGTTATTTTAAAATAGTAGATTAATAAGACATTTATATGTTCTATTTGCCCTTTTTATTTTGAGAGATTATACCTTTGTCATAAAATTACTTTCACCAATTATAGTTAAACTGTATGGTAGATTATTAATTACAAACTTACCTATGAAAGATTTTTGGAACTGTACACTATTAATGAAACATAACTATGGTTTCAGTTGGTAACATACTCACGCATAATTGATTATATATTTTATCTCATAAGGTTTTGAGTCAGAACTATTTTTATTATACATGAAATAATGACACCCACCCTCATCTTTGTACAAGATTAAAAGGAACAACAGTGAACTGTCTTATTTGGAAAATGACTTGGCATTATTTTAGAAAACATTTAGAAATTTATTATACTAATAAGCCCTAATATGGACTCCTGAAATACAAAGTGTAAACACCGGCTCTTTTTGTAAGACAATTCAGACAGCATAGAAATGACGGGAGATGGTTTTTAGGATATTTAGTATTTCTTCTCTACCTATTGGGTAACTCAGTTTATTCATCTGATGGGCCATAGTTATTTACCTTTCCGGATTTATGGGTGGCTTTTAAAATATTGTTTTGATTTTGGCCTTGTTTTTTAGTCTTGTAGACTTGTATCATTAAAAATAATGATGCAATTAAATAAAATACATATTTGGATTTTTAACATTCAGTATTCAAATTCCAAGTATGTATTTTATTTCCTAGTTTGGGAGAAACAAGACCTAGTAAATGAAATAAAACCTGGCTGGGCACGATGGCTCACAACAGTAATCCTGGCAACTCTGGGAGTCTGCAGCAGGAGGATCACTTGAGCCCAGAAGTTTGAGACCAGCTTGGGCATATGGCAGAACCCTGTCTCTACAAAAAATAGAACAAATTAGCTGGCCACCCCAAAAATATAACAAATTAGCTGGCCTTGGTGGCACGCACCTGTAATCTCAGCTACTCAGGAGGCTGAGGTGGGAGAATCACCTGAGCCTGGGAGTTCTAGGCTGCAGTGAGCTATGATCACTCACTGCTCTCCAGCCTGGGTGACAGAGTGAAACCTTGTCTCGGAAAAAATAAAAAATAAAACCCAAGTAACTTACTCCTTAGACTTTTTGGGGAAATAACTTTGATTTAGCAGAGTGCCTTCATTTGACAGATTTTTGCACATCTGAAAACAAAAACTATTTTTGAATTAATATGATCACTTGTTATGAGATTTAATATATTAGGTGGTAGTCTGGAGGGAATTGGTGGATGTGAGAAATAAGAAATATGCAGCTACCCTGACTAGCACCCTGAGAAAACAGTGTGCCACAGTATCGAAGAGAAGTGAGCCATAGTTAAGTAACAGAAACCTGTATTGGAATTTTCTTAGACTACCCCACTCTCTGCCTGTATGATAGACATCATCCTGCTGACGTTGTTTCCTTTAAGGGCCATTTCTTATAAATGCATTTATATTCCTAGAATAAGCTACTCTACACAGTACATGTTGTATCTTTCCATGCCTTTAAGTCCCTCATCTAGTTGGATTTTTTTTTTAGTAGTTTCTATTCTGACCACCAAGGTTATCAGATTCAACTCCTTACCTACTCATCACTAAGCCATTTACATTGTAATTTGGCAAAGATTAGTCTTGATGATGCGTGCAACAGATGTATATTTAAACGATATACCTACTAATATTACCATATCTAATTTTCTGCTAATCCAGCACATCTGTGTTTAGAGGAACAAACAGAAATAAGAGAGAAATGATTCACATTACAAAAGGATTCTCTTAGCCCAAGCATGGTGGCTCATGCCTGTAATCCCAGCACTTTGGGAGGCTGAAGCTGGAGGCTGATTTGAGCTCAGGAATTGGAGACCAGCCTGGGCACCATGGGGAAGCCCCGTCTCTACAAAAAATACAAAAATTAGCCAGGTGTGGTGGTGCATATCTGTAGTCCCAGCTACTTGGGAGGCTGAGGCAGGAGGATCACTTGAGTCCAGCAGGTCAAGATTGCAGTGAGCCATGAGTATAACACTGCACTCCAGCCTGGGCTACAGAATGAGACCCTGTCTCAAAAAAAAAAAAAACAAAACAAAAAAAAACCCACAAGCTCTTTTAATATACTGTTTTCCCACCATGTGTCGCAATACTTTACTGTATCTTGAGAATCTTCAGTTATATTTCAATATCCTAGGTTCCTAAACCTTAAGATATGCCTTTAATGCTTCCAAGTCAGCAGTATACGAAAACTTCAAAATTCTCTTTAAAAGGACAATAGTTTAATCAAGTAAAAGACATTTGTCTCTCAGACACACACATACACACACACACACACACTAGATAGCAGGTTTAGTATAAAATTTAGCAATGAAGCTGGAACGTAATAAGTTTTTTATATCAAATAGGTATATGTTTTACAAATAAAAAGAGCAAGACACCTTCTATTTCTAGGGGGCACCTTGAAATTTGATAGAGTAACAATCATGCATTTAGATGTAATGAAAAAATTGACCTAGAGGAAGCATGTTAGCATTCAGCTGGTAGAAGTGATGTGTAGCAGAAAGAGCTGTGACAGAAGAGCTTTCCAGCTTGAGTTCTCCTTCCAACTTTCAATTTCCTTTACTGTGTAACTTTGGAGGAGTTGCTTACCTTCTCTGTGCCCTAGTTAACTCATTAAAAAGAAAAGGATAACTGATTTTTGTGATTCTTGAGCAGAGATAATTTCACCAGAGACTTTATGTTATATGGTGGTGGACTTCCACACTGGCTGTTCTTGTAAATTCACCAGCGTGTCCTGGAATCAGTAATATAAGGAACTAGTAAGTGCAGTTAAACAGGTGTCGATTGGGCACCTACAGTGAGTTCAAAACTAAACTGAGCAGAGTTGATTTGTCTGTGAGTTTTCATGAACACAGCTATTTCCTATACTGATGCATTATAAATTGTACTGAATTATGGGAAAACAATTATAAATTTCAAGATGTTTTCTTATTCAAATTTTGGAAGGTTTTATCTAATCTGTGGCTTAGTGCAGAGATCATCTTATTGGAGACCGTCAAGCATCAATCTTAGCATGTTAGATTTGGAAGTTTTGGTCAATCTAACGTGTATTCCTCATTTACAACATGTTTGTGCAAGACATACATATACTTCACAGTCCTTGCCTCTGAGAAGTCAGTCTCTCAATAGGATCTTAGAGGTCATCCAGTCCATCTACCTCATTTTATAACAGAGGAAATAATTGTTACAGGGATGAGAAAAGGAATCTTCAGAAGTAAGAAATGAGAGGGAGAAGTTTGGTCGTTAAAAAAAAGAATGTGTTACAATTAAACCTAGGATGATGGAAAGCCCTTGAAAGGTTTTAGGGAAATAACATTGTAACCACAGGAAAAGACACGTAGGTTTATTGGATGAAAATTACTCAGGGGTATAATTGGACTCAACATAAGGAAGAATTCTCCAACAGTCAGTGTCTAAAGGTGGAGTGCTCCTATCAGAAGGCAGCGAGCAGTAAGATCACTCCCTCAATGAGCAAGCTTTACAAAGTGATCACTTGATGAGGGTTTTGTAGAATGTAGTACGTAACCACTGGGGTAATACACCTGGGCTTTATTTTTTCCTTTGTAATAATTTCAGACTTACAGAAAAGATACAAGAATAGCACAAAGAATTCCTAAGTATTCTTTACGTAGATTCCCCAAATGCTAACACTTTACATCGTTTGCTTTTTCTGTGCTGTTTCTGTGTAGATACATGTTATTTTTTGTTTCTGAACTGTTTGAAACTAAGTTGCAGACATGATGCTCCTTTGTCCTTAAATATTTCAGTGGGTACTTTCTAAAAGTGAGTGGCTTCTCATATGTAACAGAACAGTTATCAAAATAAGGAAATTAACATTGATACAATACTGTCATCCAATCCACAAGCTACACTGAGATTACATCAGTTGTCCCAGTAGTACCCTCCATAGCAAAAGGAAAGGACAGTTTGTCTGGTTGTGTTCAGTTAGGAGTCCCGTGGTGCATTCAGTCAGCCTTTCTCTTTAGTTCTTCAATCTAGAACAGTTCCTCAGCCTGTCTTTGCCTTTCATGACCTCACCACTTTGGAAGAGAACAAACTAGTTATTTTGTTAAATGTCTCTCCATTTGGGTTTGTCTGATATTCCTCATCAAATTCAGGGTGATTATTTTCATCAGAAATACCGTAGACGGTGGTGTGTTCTTCTAATGCCTCGTGATGAGTCCTGTGATACTGATTTGATGGTAATTTTATTTGGCTAAAGTGGTGACTTCCAGATTTCTCCATTGTCAAGTTGTTACTTTCTCCTTTGTCATTGATAGCTATCTGGTGGAGAGATACTTTGAGACTATGTAAATACTCTGTTTCTCATCAAACTTTTACCCACTAGTTTATCATCCATTGGTGATCTTTACTCATATTAGTTATTCCTAATAGTTGCTGGATGGTAAATTTCTAATTCCATTCTTCCTTCTACATTTATCAGTTGGCATTCTACTCTATGGAAGATTTTCCCCTCCTTCCCACTTATGTATTCATGTATTGATATCCGCAGACACTTATTTTACTCAGTATATTATACTCTTAGTCCATTTTCTGTTGCTTAGAATACCTGGGTAATTTATAAAGAAAGGAATTTATCTCTTATGGTTATGGCAGTTGGGAAGTACAAGGTAGAGGGGCTACATCTAGTGAGAGCCTTCTTGCTGGCGGGGAGAGGGGACTCTCAGAGTCACCAGGCAACGCAGGGCATCACATGGCAAGGGGCTGAGCATGCTAACATGCTTGCCCAGGACCCTCGTCTTCTTAGAAAGCCACCAGTCCCACTCCCATGATAACCCATTCATCTGTGAGTGGATTAACCCAGTAACAGGAGCAGACCCCTCATGACCCAGTCACTTGTCAACTGCCCCGCCTCTCAATACTGCCACACCGGGGACTGGGTTTCGACATGAGTTTTGGAGGAGGCAAACATTCAAACCATAGCATACTCCTTTACTGTTATTATTTATTTCACTGCTTCAGCTGTACCCGGTTTGGCCCCTGGGAGCCCCTCAAGCTCCCTCCTATGTCCTTAGGCATGTTGTCATTGTTCTTTGGACAGTCCCTTACTTTCTGGCCCAAGAAGATGATCTAGGCTCTTCTTGTACTTCCAGCTTTAGCCCTGGAAGCAGCCGTTTCTCCAAAGAGCTCTGCCTCCTTTTTTTTTTTTTTTTTTTGAGATGGAGTTTTGCTTTTGTTGCCCAGGTTGGAGTACAGTGGTGCCATCTCGGCTCACTGCAACCTCTGCCTCCTGGGTTCAGGCGATTCTCCTGTCTCAGCCTCCAGAGTAGCTAGGATTATAGGCGCCCGCCACCATGCCTGGCTAATTTTTGTATTTTTTAGTAGAGATGGGGTTTCATCGTGTTGGCCAGGCTGGTCTCAAACTTCTGACCTCAGGTGATCCACCTGCCTCGGCCTCCAAAAGTGCTGGGATTACAGGCGTACGCCACTGCGCCTGGCCTGCCTCCTTTTTTTGAAGAATAGAGTCTAGAATCCAGGGCACTAGGACTGGTCATTGCTATTACAATGTCATTGCTTTTAGTTCACCTTAGCAGAGCTAGGGTGCATTTATCCATATCCATACATACATCTATGTCTATTTCCATAATAATATTTCCATATGTATTAAAAGCATGATTTCATATTAATAATTCCAGTTCTGATTTAATATCATACAGCTCACTATCTGTGTAATTCTAGAATATACAGAAAACAGTTTCAGAATTGCTAACCCATACCAATGTATCTGGAGTTTAATTTTTGTTCAGTTTTTTTTTTTAATTTGCAGTTTGAAAGTATATAGTCAAAACTTTGTGTTCACAAGACACTTGGAAGGGCTGGGGTTGGGGAATGGAGTATGGGGAGTAATTGCTTAGTGGCTACAGAGTGTCTGTTTGGGTTGATGAAAAGTTCTGAAAATAGATAGTGGTGATGGCTGCATGACAGTGTGAAAATAATCAAGCCACTGAATTGCATACTTAAAAATATTTTAAATAGCAAATTTTATGTTATATGAATTTTGACACACACACACACACACACACACACACACACACACACAAAGTGACTAATTCCTTCCCCTACCCCCAGTGTAGTTAGTGAGGTTATTTATTTGAAATATAGTTAGATTCGTTTATTTCCATTTATATTTCTTTTTTAGGCTTTCCTCTCATGCTTGAGTTTTCTTATGTAAAATATTAATATGGCTCCAAAAAAGTCAGAATTATACAAAAAAGGTATATTCAGAGAAGTGTTGCTCCTGCATTTTATCTGCCCCATTTCCCTCCTCACCGAATCCTTTCCACTTGGCCCCATCCACTGCTGTAGGCAACCAGTCTCATTAGTTTCTGCTTTATCCTTCCTGTCTCTTTCAGATTTATTTTCTCCTTTGCATCTATATTCAATTATCCATGTTTCTAATTCAGATGCTTCTTTCTGTGCCTTTTTGTTACTTTCCACACAGTCTTCATTATCTCCCAAATAATCAACCTTTCTTCCTTACAGGGATAAACACGCACATGTTCTCTCCTGTCAGCTAATGCCTTAGTTTCACCACCATCTTTTCTCTAAATGGAGGCTCCTTGAGCTGACCCATCACTCTTTGTGGGTGCTTGCCTTCATGTAATTTTTTTTGATTACCTGTTTTTAGGGTTTTAAGTTTGGAGAATCCCATTTGGGCCACATCTTCCGCTGTTGATACTTTTTTTTAATTACGTTTTTTGAGACAGTCTCATTCTGTTCCCCAGGCTGGTGTGTAGTGGCGTGATGATGGCTCACTACAGCCTCAACCTCCTGGGCCCAAGTGATCCTCCTGCGTCAGCCTCCCAAGTAGCTGGGACTACAGGGGTCCACCACCATGTCTGGCTAATTGTTTTTTGTAGAGATGTGGGGGGGTCTCACTATGTTGCCTGGGCTGGTCTCAAACTCCTTGGTTCAAGTGATCCTCCTGCTTTGGCCTCCCGAAGTGCTGGGTTTACAGGTGTGAGACACCACACCTGGCCCTGTTGACACTTTGAGATGAGTCAGCCACATTAGACATAACCAGCCGCTCCCTAATGTTTACCAAGTGTTTCATTCCCTTCTGAAGGACTGGCATGACCTGGTCCTTCTCCAAACCCCCTTCTGCATGTTCTTCATTTTCTTTCTTTCTCTCACCTCTGTCCTTTATTACAATTCTTCCATATTTGCCTTTATTTTTTAATCATGAATATATAACTATTTTTTTCTTTACACAAAATATATAATAACCAAAGAAAAGTTTGGTTTTTGCATTTATAGACCTGGCTTAAAAATTCTAGCTTTGCCACGTTGTGGCTATATGACATTGTGAAGACCTGTGATCTGAAATTTCTTTATCAGTTAGATGAGGGTAATAATATCTCATGGGGTTAGTGTAAAAACTAAGTGAAATAACATATATACATCATAGCACATAGCTGACATCCAATAAATAGTCCCTTCCCATTTGCACACCTTACTCCTAATACGCATTTTAACCTCAACACTTACAACATGACCTCTGCCTTCAAGAGAGATGCACTTTCGTATTTCTGTACTTTTGTAAGCCTATTCAGGAAGCAAAACTTATGCTTACAAAATTAATAGAAAAAATATAGACTAATCTTGAATTGGAAAAATTTTAAATACCATCTCTAAGAGTATCTTTAAATTTTATTTGAAATGTTATCTTTTATATTTAAGTGATAAGAGCTAGTTAAGAGGGCCAGGCACAGTGGCTTACACCTGTAATCCCAGCACTTTGGGAGGCTGAGGCAGGCGGATCACGAGGTCAGGAGCCTGAGACCATCCTGGCTAACATGGTGAAACCTCGTCTCTACTAAAAACAAAAAAAATTAGCCGGGCGTGGTGGCAGGCACCTGTAGTCCCAGCTACTCGGGAGACAGGCAGAGAATTGCTTGAACCCGGGAGGCGGAGCTTGCAGTGAGCCGAGATCGCACCACTGCACTCCTGCCTGGGCGACAGAGCCAGACTCTGTATTTAAAAAAAAAAAAAAAAAGAAAGAAAGCTGGTTAAGGAAATGATGAGGAAAACTGAATCTAAAGCAGTTTATGAACTGATGCTGTGGTTGAAGGGGTTGTTGTGTACAATCGTTGACCTGTGAACCCAGCTTGAAATGTTGCTTAGGACATTTTTGTAAGTGTGGAAAGAACTTTTTGTGATTGCAAAGAGTCAAGAAAGGCTTTATCCTTACCATCGAGAGACTCCGGATGTAGCTCTTCTCTCTTTTTCTCTGTTTCTTTTCTTTTTCTTTCCCCACTTCTGCTGCTTGTAGGGAAAGGAAGCCGGAGATGAGAGAGCAGAGTAGATGAAAATGCAACATAAGACTTTCCTAGTGATAAGTGTGAACTGTTTAGGCAAGATGAATTGACTGCCTGGGACTAAAACAGATAAGAGCCGCTGGGAGTGTTTTGATGCTGAATCATCTGAAGTCTGAGAACAAACCTCAAGAAAAGGCTTCAATCCAAGCTAAAATCGGGGGTGATAAAGGAAAGTTAAGGATAGAGAAGAAGATCCCTGGTTATACCTTTTGGGTTATTAAAATTCTTTATAATTTTAATTGGCCACTTAAAAAAAAAACACCAAAACAAATTACAGAGTTGGAAAAGTGAAGCATTGGAAGCTTTTCTGAGCTCCAGGCCAGGGATTCCAGCTCCAATCCACAGACCAGCAATATCAGAATAAGTCGAGGAACTTTTTTAATGGAACTTTCCAAGCCCTTGAATTCATATTTAAAGTGCCCCTGCCACCACCGCCATTGTGGTAAATGTCACCCATCTGTCCAGCTTAGGTTCCCTTGCTCTGCAGCCAGCCGTCAACTCTCATCCCCAGCTCTTTCTCTCCACTGGCTCATTCTTCTCGCCTGCAAGCGCACTCAGATCTCTCCCATATGAAACGTTTAAAGTTTTTCCTGAACGCTGTCTTCCTCTAGGCCAGGATCTACACCCCTTCCTTGTTTTACAACCAAGCCTCCTAAAACACTGTCCAAGCACATTTTTTTGCTTCTTTACTCCTTAACGTTCCTAAGCTTTCCTCACTCTAACCTTTTCAACAATGGTTTCCAGAGTGGTGCACATAATATGATTCATTGAGACAGTGGAGAAAGTGTTTAACTTCTATTTATTTTTATCTAAATTTATTAAAAAAAAGTTTCTTGAATATTTTGATACATTAATTCATTTACTTTTGATACATTTAAACATTGACACCCCTTAATTAGTAATAGGCTCAGGTCGTATCACAGGCATGAGATCTTCTAAAGAAGATGCGGAGGCCTGCAGTGTGGAGGGTTGACAGGGCTCATTCACTCATTGGTTAGCTTTCAGTCTACAGTGATGTGTAACAGTTTATCCATGCCCAGTTAGGTGCATTTACAGGTTATGTAAGTGCCCTCACCAAATGGAAAAGGGACTTTAAAAGATGCTAGCCTAAAAGCTTTTGGTCGAATATACTATACTAATTATAATGCAAGACAGTTGACCAAGAAGACAGTGACAGAGCTTTCGCATCTGTTCCTGGCCCCTGCTTGTCTTTAGCCACGTTGTGCTTTTAAGATGACTGTCTCATCTCACCTAACAAGAAGTTGGCCTGCCAGATTCAAGGCTCTAAGTAAAACTATTTGAAGTAGAGTTTTTCTTCTCTACTGTTGGTGTACGCACACTTCCTCCGGTGTATATTGTGTCTTGAGAGATTAGCCCGTGATTGCAGCATATGCTATAATTTATAAGGATACATAGACAGGATGGTTGAGGCACTTTTTTTTTTTTACACGTGGGATATTGGAGCTGCTTTTATTAACATCTCCAGTGACTGCTTAATTCCCAGTTCGAATCCACACTTTCAGAACTTTATTTACTTCATATCCTTGTGGACGTCAACATTACTGACTTTTCCCTTCTCTGAAACTGTAGACTTGCTTGCCTTCCATGACAGTACTGTTCCTTCTTCTGCTCCAGCCTTTGCGTTTTCCTCCTCTTAAATCTTAGTATTGCTAGGGTTTTGTCTTTGATTCTCTTCTCACTCTCTACATTTGGGGAATGATCTCAGCTGTACAGATATCTTTGGTTACAGCAAAAGCAACAACAACTAATATTCAGTAAAACATGCTCCATGCCGGGCACTGTTGTAAACACTTCACATCTACTCATTTAATCTTCACAACAACCCTGTAAGGCAAATACTATTCACATCTGTCTGTTACAGATGAGGAAGCAGAGGCAGAAAGAAGGTAAATAATTGGCCCTTGGTCACAGAGGTAGTAAATGGCAGAGACTGGATTCACAACCACTCTGACTCCAGGAACCTTGATTTTAACCACTCTTGGGCAGGGCTAATGTATGCCTCCTGTCCCTTCCTCAAGCCTTGACCTCTTTTGTGAGGTCCAGACTCATATTCAGTGGCTTACTGGGCAAATTCCACCTCTTAGTTATTCTTCCCAAGAAGGAAATTATTTCTTCCATTGGCCTGGTCCTGTCCTATATCCCTATCTTGTGAAATAGCCTCGTCTTGTGTCTTGTTTCTTGTGGTAAAAGCCTGGGTGGCCTCTTAATTGTTTCTCTTTCACACTCATCTCATCAGCTGCCTTTAATTCCTGTCAGTTGTACCTCCTAAATATTAAATTCATATTATTTTCTAATGCCACAGGTCCTGTTCTCATTTGGATTTTGAATTTTCAGTTACACCCTCTTCCAGTGTCATTTTCCTCCCTCCTCTAGTTTATCTTCCGTCCTGCTGCCAGAGCAACAGTTCTGAAACAGAAATCTATTTGGTTACTGCTGTATTTATAATTTTTCCAGTTATTTTGACTTCCAGATAAAAATCAAACACTTGGCCATGGCAGGTAAGACCTTTCATGAACCGGCTTCTGCCCAGTTCCACTCTCAGTCACTTCGCTGGGACTTTTCTCTTTTTCACCAGACTGCAGCCAGCTGAAATTCACCATGGCTCTCACCTGTCTGCCTTTCTTTTCTGTGCTTGGAAGGACCATCTCTTCTTATCTGCCTGCTAAACTTCTGTATCCCTTTTAAGATTCAGTTCATTTCAGATTCTCCTTAGCCTCTCCCAGGTACCAAGCCTAATTGGATGCTCCTGGTATAGCCCTTTATCATGCTAAATTGTCTTGCCCACTGGGTAGTGAGCAGCTTGTGTTTGTAGTCTACGTTCCATCATAGTAGAGTAGAAGCCTCTTATCCTATTAGAGTTGGTTAATCGCAGAAAAGAAGTTTAAGCATGCAATTGTTTAAAGAAGAAAAGATTCATATTACGAAAACTTTATGCATTTTGTTTTAAGATATATAAATATGTGCATTCATCTATCTTTTCAGTACAGTCAAGACTCTTTCTGTGAGTGTTGTCTGATTAGAATTTAACCTTGCTTTTCTTGCATAAAACACATTCTAGCATATCATCTATGATCTCCAGTTTCAGTTTCTTTTAAGTGAAATTAGAACTTTAAAAGCTTACAAAGCAATCAGTGCAGAATTCTTCAAATTTTAACTTCTAATTCTTTTGGTTTATTTTTAAGATACTTCCTCACACCTACGTCATACATTTTTTTCCCAAGTGATTAGTCTATATCAACTCTTTCCAAAGCTTTCGATTTAGGTTTCCTTAGAAATAAGTCTCTTTTTACATTCATATTTCCTTGGTTAATATTTAATTAAGTAACACAGTTACAGTAACAAGTCCAGCTGGGAAAAACTAGTTTGAGAACAGCGTAACTGAATTTTGCTAAGCATGTAGCTGAACTTGCGGATGCCAGTACACATGGAAGCGTTGAATTGGGGCCCCGCCCTTTGCATGTCTGCAGCAGGCAGTGAGTGACAGCAGATGTGTTTTAGAGAAAAATGGAGAGGACATTTGTTAATCTAGTAAGTCAATTGAACAGAGGCTGCAGGTTTTTGATATAGGTTATCTCCCATTGGTTGCTGGTGTAATTATTATTTGTTAGCTGATTTTACAATTTACCCATTTTGATATAAAGGAGTAATTTTCTGAGTCTGTTTCAACCTTCATCTTTTATTGATTTATTTGCTTTTACCTTGAGGTACTTTCAGGAATGATTAAAGTGTTCATAGTAAAAGACACAGATAGAAGTTAAATTTTGTGCATATAGCCACTTTTTAAAAAAACCTATAAATTATATCATTTTTAAAAAACTTAATATGAAAAAGGTAGTTATTTTTAAATGACTATTTGTGTGCTAACTTGCACTATGGTCCAAACTAAGCAATAAATGTATTGAAAGGCATGGTTAAGTCCTATGGCATACCACTTACAGAAACTTTTTTGAAAACAGTTTTTTCTGAAGATACCAGTAACCTTTTAAAAAATGTTTTATTTTCCCTCTTTTCTGTCTTTACCTTCTTATGTTTTTGTTAGAAACTTTTTTCTTAAGATATTTGATTATGGTATAAGGCAGCTAATTTAAGCATCTGTTTATCACTGCCTGGCTAGACTGAATGTAAAATTTCAATTGAATTACCTCCCAGGAGAGCTTTGAGCTCTTAGGGTAAAACACATCATTTTCTCTTCTCTCCTCTGGGATTGTCAGCAGAAAGAATTCATCTAAATAGTTTACATGCGTTTTGAAAATGTTGTATCTACCGGACTTAGCTTTGTTGTTTGTGGAACATTGCCAATATAAATGGAGTATCTACTTTGCTTGTTAACTCAAGTACAATAGTGTTATATAGTATTACAATATGTATATAAATTGTAACAGTGAATGACTTTTGCTGATAGTTAACTTATGACCAATTTTCATTAACAGATAGATTTTCTTCTTTTAAAAATTTAATTTCAAAACCCAGATGTTTAATTATTCATTTATTAAATATTTATTGAGTAATTAGTGTATTTACAACTTTATGCATTACAAAATTCAGATGCATATTATGAATGCTTATTTTGCTCCTTTGCTTCTTTCTGGAAGAGTTTCAAATTTTCTATGCTCTTTTGTCTGTTTCATAAGGACTTGGCTAGGAAATAGATTATTGAACTAACTGAAAAGATCAATAAGCAAATTTAGCATGTGCTGCCTGTTGGGGGCTAGAAAGCATGCTCAGTGTGGGTGAGCTGCTGAGGAGCTTTCAGCTTCATGGAATGTATGTTCCTTTTTTCAAGTACAGATTTCATAAGAAAGAACCATAATGTACTTTTCTTTGCTCTACTTGATTACAAAATTTTGTAAACATAGTCAAAAAGCAATTGAAAACTTGCTGAGTTGCTCTAGTTTTTCTTCTGTTACAATAAGATGTGACGATTTTTTAAAAAGCAGCATATAGCATTTTATATCTTTCAATATATTAACATAGTAAATCTTAAACTGGTAAAATAGAATATATTGTCAAATTATAAAATGAAAATATTTATTATCTCTATCAGTTCTGCTGTAAAGTTTGGGTTGGTTTTTGAAACACACTGTTTCTTAGAAAAATTCCAACAGTATTTTTGGTTGGTCAGCCAGTTAGTTGGTCAGTCAGTCTATCTATCCATCTTTACTTTGAAATTTCCAAGAATCCGAAACAGAACTAGTGATTCATTATTTCAATATATTTTCTTTTCTGTTTCTTTTTTTTTTTTTTTTGAGACGGAGTTTCTCTCTTGTAGCCCAGGCTGGAGTGCAATGGCGTGTGATCTTGGCTCACTGCAACCTCTGCCTTCTGGGTTCAAGTGATTCTCCTGCCTCAGCCTCCTGAGTAGCTGAGATTATAGGCATGCACCACCACACCCCATTAATTTTTGTATTTTTAGTAGAGATGGGGTTTCTCCATGTTGGTCAGGCTGGTCTCCACCTCCTGACCTCCATTGATCCACCCCCCTTGGCTTCCCAAAGTGCTGGGATTACAGGCGTGAGCCACCGTGCCCAGCTTCAATATATTTTCTTAAAATTTATTTTATAAAAAGACTTTAACATACAGTCTTTGAGTATTTGGGATATATATTGGGAAAATTGCAAATTACTTCTAGAACTTAATATCTTTTAAAAGAATGATGTAAAGCCCTAGATTCCTGAAAGAAAGCTTTGTTATTTAATAATGAGTTACTAATGGTGAATTAGTACAAGCCTAATAGAGAAACTTTTTTTTAAATCTGTGCCTTTGGATTTGTTAAGTTTATCACTTAAAAGATACGTTGCTTTTAGGATCAGTTAAACAGAGAAGAAGCAGGGAGGAGCCATGCAATTTGTAAATTTCTGCAAGTTCTGTCTACGTCGTGACCCATCAGAATCCCTTATAAGATAAGATTTCCTCTTACTGTACCAAACGTTCATATCCTCAGGTATTTTTCTCTCTGTGCTTTGCCTGTCTGTGGCTTTTGTTGCTGTAGCTAGTTGCTCCACCTCACGTTTTGTCCCATCTTTTTCACTCCCGTAGCGAGATCCGTCCAAGTGTCTTCTGCCCTGACTCTTGCCAGTTCCTTCTTATCATCCCTTTGCTTCTAGCGTAGGCCTGGCCTCTCTGTGTATGCTCACCAAGGTTCCCTCTTTCCCCTGCCCTTCCTTCTTCAGCTTTTCACCTCTGTTTTGCCCGTATCAATATTTTATCAGCTATTCTCTTATCTTTATTAGGATCCTTCTTACATAAATTGATCCTCTTAATTACCACCTCCTTTAATATTTCTATATACCCATATTCATTTCATCATCCTTCTCAAAAGACCCCTTAAGAAACACAGAAAGAGGCAGAACCAGTCTGTTTCTCTCTTCTCCCTTCTTTAACTTAATGTTTTCGCCAGCAGAGTAGGTACAAAACTCAAGTTACTCCAGCTGTAGTCTTCTACCCTGTATCATCAAAGGAATTGCACATTTTGTTTTATTAGTACTAAAATTATCCTTTTTCTTTTCGCCTTTTATATTGTCTTGCAGTAAGCTCTCAGTTGACAGTTAGCCATTCTAATGGAAGCAGGGGTTTGTAATTCAAAGTTAGAGTCCCTCTCTGTATTTGACTTTGGAATGTGGCACATTTTTTCCACTTCTCCTACCCCTAACCAATACAAATTCTCCCATGACGGAGTTACTGTCAGCAGGGACAGTCGGCCCTCAGGGAACATAGCTGGTCACAGAGCAAATGTGAAAAAAATTACCACCTAAGGTAGACAAGTATTATACAGAACATCAAAATCCATCAAGTACTCGTTGCCTGCATTACGTCTCAGTGCCATCTGGTTTGGAGAAGTTAGGTCACTGGTGGAGAGGTGGTATCCATGTCTTCATCCTAGCAAGTGTAGTGTGATGCGTCAGTGACCTGATCGATTCCTAGATGGTGACTGGACCTAGATGGTTGAACTGTTAAAAGTAGAACAATGATTTTTAATTGGTCATTGTTTGAAGTTGGAATTCATTTTCTGGGAACCTATTTTCTGTTCATTTTTTTAGCCAATTAATATTTATTGAACACTTACTATAAATGCCAAAATCATCTATGAAAATTTTATATATGTTTGTTAAATAAATAAAATCAAATATTTAACAGAACTAATGGAACTATTTTAGTATGCTTTCCCCTGGGCTGGAGTGTAGGCTAAGACTTTATTTAAATACGGGATGGATGGTGTTTTGACTGAAGATGCCTCCAACTTTTGCTCTTCTGTTTTTTATTTGATGTGCTCAAGCTTCTAATTCCCTTTTTTGTTGTTGTCGTTGTGGATTTTTGGTTTTTGAGACTCTGCCACCCAGGCTGGAGTGCAGTGGCATGGTCTTGGCTCACCACAACCTTTGCCTCCTGGGTTCAAACAATTCACCTGCCTCAGCCTCCTGAGAAGCTGGGATTACAAGTGCCCACCACCATTCCTGGCTAATTTTTGTATTTTTAGTAGAGACAGAGTTTCACCATGTTTGCCAGGCTCCTGACCTTGGGTGATCCGCCTGCCTCGGCCTCCCAAAGTGCTGGGATTACAGTCTACCTCTCTTTGAAAGGTAAATCCTAAATGAGGGGCAATTCCCTTGGTAACTTGATAACAGCTTTAGTGAGTCCTAACCCCTTGTTTTTATTGGCCCATTGGACATCTGCCTAGAGCATGAGTGCCTTCTGTTTCAGTGATTTCAACTTTTTTGGAAAATTCTTTGCTGTATCTGTACAGCAATGGCTTCAGTTTCCCATTAAATTTATATTTTGTGACAATTATTTCTCTTCTGAAGCCAGCAGACAGTTCTTATCTCTTCCTTAGACATCCCACGGCTCTGTTTTTAAGCATTTTGAAGACAGACAATGCTTTTCTTGAAACCAGTGCATCACACTTTCTTACTGACATCATGGTCCTGGCACGAACACCTTGGCCTGCCACATCTATGCTGCTGAGTTGTCAGTAAGACTTTTGGTCATAAGTATAAGAGTCTTATTTATAATCACAAGGAAATGGGTAAAAGCAGAGGGCTCCAGGTTGAGTCTTGGGAAATTGGGGCATGATTCTAATTGGAAAGGGCCTGGGCTTTGGAATGAGACTTTCCATTGCACACATTTTTTTCCACTAATTGTGTGGCCTCTATCTACAGTTATAGAATTTTTGCTTTCTCATCTACAAAATGAGGATGACAGTATCTGTTTCTTAGGGGTGAAGTGAAGGTAAAATGAGAAAATGTACGCAGTTTTTCTGGCGTTCAGTAGGCATTCACCAATGTCAGGGTTGCTTTTTCCCCACCCCTGCGCCTAGTTATCACGTGACAGGAATCAAGTGCCTTCAGTGAACACCGAAGCTGACCATGCGGGGGTGGAAATTCCAAGTTGGGCCAGTGACTGTAAATAGTATAAATAGTAAAATATATATGAGTAGCAGGAGTGGGAATGGAATAGGAGAATTCAGAGAAGGAAAAGGAGTGGGTTACCAATGATAGTTGAAGTAACTGCATCGGTTGCTGCTGATAGGTCCCTGGGCCTCGGTTTACCAAGCCCTGAAATGAAATATTGGAACCTTGTTCTATTGTGTATGCTAGTAAGGTAAAAAACAACTCTGTTTGAACCTTTCAGTTTTGTAATAAAATAATAACCCTTCTCTATATTCTTTTTCTCAGATCTTTACTCTTGTGACTCCGTGAATGGGGGGAAAACGTAGACCAAAACCAATTCTTGCCAGAACCGTTTTCATCCTGGGGCTGGTTGTAAGTTCTAATGCTGTCCTGTGCGACTACTCCCAGGAACTTGGAGGGGGTCCTGCGACAAGGGAGAAGGACAGGAGGAGGCTCTTCAACTGTGCCTTTGAGACCACCGCTTGTCACCAGCCACTTCCTGCCACCCACTCAGCCAGCTAGGAATGTTTGCTTCATAGATCGCTGGTTGCCATAGCCCCACCCAGCGTGCATGCCACGTTCTGTAACCTCTCATTCGACAGTCGCATTTGGGGACAGATTTAGCTACGTTGCAGTAGTGAGACAGAGGTCTTTCATAAAATAGATACTTTTTCCTTCAGTATTGAGCTTTTAGGAAAAGAGGAGCATATATAATAGCAAAATACTTGATTAATAAGTGTGGTAGTTTTCTACTACCACGTGACAAATTACCACAAATTTAGCAGCTTAACACAACACTGAGTTATTTTCAACAGTTTCTGTAGGACAGAAATTCATTGTGGTTCATCTAGATTCTCTCTTTAAGGTCTAACAAGGCCAAAGTCAGATGTCAGCCCAGTTGAGCCCAGATGTCAGCCCAGTTGGAAGGCCCTTTTCCAGCCTTCTTTATTGGTAGATTTTTGTTCCTTGCATCCATAGGACTGAGGTACCTGTTCCTGGCTGGCTGTGAGACAGCAGTTGTGCTCACCTTTCAGAGGCTGCCGACGTTCTTGACCACATGGTCCCTCCATCCTCAAGCCAGCGGTGACTTGTCAAATCCTCATGCTTTGAATCCCCAACTTCTTCTTCTGCTACCAGCCAGGGAAGACTCTGCACTTAAAAGGTTCATGTGAAGAGATCAGGCCCGCTTGGCAAGTCTCGCTTGTGCATCATCATCCTGGGAGCGCCACCTTATTGTCTTTGCAGGGTCTACCCACACCCAAAGAGGACGGGATCACACTTAAGCCAGGTCGCGGGGGGGTCACTTTTAGCATTCTGGCTACCACAGCTCATTTGACTGAATAAAGAACTTTATGTTGATATTTACTTTCCGGTAGAATTTTGAGCAAATTATTCCATTATCTTTTAGCATTTACTAGTATACTTGAGAAATTCTGATCCGTTCTGAATCCCAATCCTATGTATACTGTCAGAGTTTCCTCTCTAGCAAATTTAGATTCTTCTCTTTATAGCCATGTTTTAAAATTTCACTGTGATTTGCCTTCATGCGTGTTTTGTTTTTTTCATGGTACCGCTAAGGCAACCGATGGGCTCTTTTAATCTGATAATCCATACCCTTCAGTTCTTAGAAGTTTCCCTGTTTTATTTTCGCATAACTTCCTTTCTCCTATTTCCTATTCTCTCTCTCTCTTTCTTTCTTTCTTTCTTTTTTTTGAGATTCTCACCCAGGTTGAGTGCAGTGGTGCAAACACAGCTCACTACAGTCTCAAACTCCTGGGCTCAAGCGAGCCTCCTGCCTCAGTTTCCCATGTAGCTGGGACCATAGGCGTGTGCCACCATGCCCGGCTAACTTTTTGATTTATTTGTAGAGACAGGGTCTCACTTTGGTGCCCAAGCTGGTTTTCAACTGCAGGGCCGAGCAATCCTCCCATCTCCAGCCTCCCAAAGTGCTGGGATTATGGGCATGAGCCACCACACCCGGTCCCTATTTTCTCTTTTGGAATTCTTATTGGTTGGATGTTGAATCTCTTGAACTTTTAATATTCTTATTTTTTCTCTTTTTATTATGTCTTTGCCTTTTATTATTCTTTTCAAAAGCTTTTCTTGATTTTATCTATCAACCCTTCTGTATCAACTGGTATGCTTTCAACTCCAAGTAATAGAATATGGAAGTACAAATGGCTTCAACAGTAATAATTCATTTTTTAAACGTAAATAGGACTGAGGAATTTATGTTCCCAAAATTGACACAGGGACTCAACAGTGTCATGAAGAATCTAACTCTTAGGCCGGGTGGGGTGGCTCATGCTTGTAATCCCAGCACTTTGGGAGGCCAAGGTGGGTGGATCACCTGAGGTCAGGAGTTCAACACCAGCCTGGCCAACATGGTGAAACCCCGTCTCTACAAAAATACAAAAATTAGCTGGGCATGATGGCGGGTGCCTGTAATCCCAGCTACTTGGGAGGCTGAGGCAGGAGAATCACTTGAACCCAGGAGGCAGAGGTTGCAGTGAGCCAGATCACGCCACTGCACTCCAGATTGGGCAACAGAGCAAGACTCTGTCTCACAAAAAAAAAAAAAAAAAAAAAAAATCGAACTCTTCCATCTTTCTTCCTTACTTTTCTTGGTGTGTGACAGCCTCTCTCTCCCCCTCAGTTGTAAGATGTCTGAAGCTCTTCAAGCACTGGGTTCTTATAAAACCGCTGTGCAAAAGCAGAAAGAAAGAGGTAGACTCTCTTTAAGCTCTTCAGACAATTAATTTTTTTCCTTTCACTCTGAGAATATTGTGTTGTTTTTTGAAACTGTCTTATTGTCTTTGTTTTCTTTGAGTTTTTTTTTTTCTCTTTTGGTGGAGATGATCTCAAATGTTGTGGATTGCTGGGTGTGGTTTCAGACTTGTGAGTGAGGCACTCAAAAACCAAGTGAAAGTTTCATGCGCACGGTCAGGGATGGCAAGTGGTGCGTTGAACTTCAGGGTGACTGGGAATTGGCCTTTTCTTTAAAAACCATTAATGTTAGTTCCCATAGGTTTTTTCTTTTATTCTAGGTGAGATTCCCCCAATCTACCTGGAAGGGAGGGATTCTTGTAACCGGCTGCTAGCATTTTTAAGAGAGCATTTAAGAGACTGGCATTAGAAGGTTGATATTTTTGTTGATCAGATTGAAGCTTTACTCAATATTGCGATTTTCGATCCTGGGCCTCACCTACATCCTTGCCTGTGCGCAGTCTCCCTCGATCTGGAGCCGTTGTCATTCGGTCCCTCCATCCATCTGTTCCTGCCTCCTTCCCTTCCCCAGATGTCTTCCGCTCAAGGGAAGAAGGAATCGCTGTCTGGCTACTTGAGGTTGTGATGGTCATCTGGGTGGCTGGCTTCCAGCACACACATTCAGCAAGTCCCATGTCCATCTTCCCAGGGACCTGGCGCCTCTGATCCCCAGACTCCTCCATGATTCTGTCCTGAGGAGCAGTTTACTTACACATTTGCATTTCTCTTTGCAGTGTTTCTTTCCCTCTACAGTTAAACCCACCCATTCACCCCTTCTCCATCTTCTAGAACATTGCTTTCTATTTATATTCCATGTGCAGCTTTGTGCTTGGTACTGGAAGGTTAAGACAGTCTGTGCTCAGGAAGCTTCCATTCCCGTTGATACTGAAGAACACAAAGGAAGAAATCAGAGGAAAAGCTTAGATGTTCACAGTAAACATATTACTAAATAAAATGATGTATGTATATGATAGACTATTGAGTGCTCATTAAATAAATCATGTTTTTGAAGATCACGTTAGGGATGTGCTCTATAGTATGTTGTAAAAATAAACAAAACTGTTTAGTATGATTTCCATTATGTAGGGAAATGAATATACACGTGCACAGAAAAATACTAAGAAAATGTAAACTGCAATATTAGTGACTTTTCTAGATTATGGGGTTATGGTGATTTTTAAAGGCAAGTATCTTTTGAACTACAGTGAAGATTGCCTTTCCCCTCGTTTTCCTCAGTGGACATGTTAGGCGGCGTCCACTCATATCCAACTCCCTTCTTATTTGCCTCCCCATTACATGTCTGTTAAAATATTTTGAAAAGATATCCATCCTGTGTAATGGTGTAAAGCTTACACCGAATGGTATAAAATCCACTGACTGCTACAACTTAGAATAGTTATACCAGTACTTTTGCCTTTTCCTAAGGCTTTGAATATCATAGTTTAGCCACTTCCTACCATTTTCTCTGTTATTTCTTATTGCCAGAATAAGTCTTCTATTCTTTAAAAAAGTCAAGAAATGAAGAAGAATACAAATAGTGTTTTGTAGCAATTATTGATAAATTATACTTTTAATAGAGGCATTTGTTTCAAAATCGTTCTTATAAAGAAACATATGATAATGTGTTATTTCTTGGGTTTGGAATTATTTTGGTAGCCTGAAATTGGAGATAAAATGGGTGACAGCTTTGTACATGACTGCTACTCCTCGGTGGATGGCTGGAGAGAGCTCAGAGGCCCAGCTATCCAACCACTATTGTGTGGTCCTGAAAGGAGCCAAGAAAACAAGCACACACCAATGCTGGCATCGTTGAAAACTCCTGTGCCCCTATAATGTGGGGCATGAAATCGAATCTCAACTAGGAAAAGGTAGAAAGTTATGAAATGATTCAGATTCTTTTAATTACTATAGAAAAACTATTTTTATAAAAATTTTTATTTCTAAAACACATTTAAGTAGCAGTTTCCCCAGTTTAGGGGGAGGTTACATAAGGAAGGTATAGGGTAGGGTAGTGTTTCACTGTTTTACTGAACTTTTTGCTCTTTAGGCTTCGTATTAAGAAGGTAAAGATTTTGATTAGAAGCGCATGGATTTTCTCCTACATTAGCAGATCATAAAACTTTTTAAAAATCATAATAAATTTATCACAAAACAATTCACGTTTAGGATACCATATTAATCTTTTAAATTATTTTTTAAATGGGTGCTTCTTGAAGTAGCGGTGTATGTAGATATTTATAATTTCTTCTGGTGTGCTTGCGGTGAATCTTTCCAGGTGTTCACTTTTTTTTTTAAACCTAGACTGATCATCCAAAAATTAGTTTTCTGGTTACACATTTGAAGTTACTAAGATCCACTGCATTTGATTATAATTTATTTTTAAATGCCCTCATATTATAAACCTGTATCTTTTATGGGGACTTATCTAGGTGTTGGCTGTCAATGATTTTATTAAAGCTATTTGTAATTAAGTTTAAATAACATAAAACTATAATGCATATCCTTTGGATGAAGAAAATACTTTAAAAAGAAAACTTTAACATACATAAATACATTCTTGGAATGTTTCCAAACCTCTGCGTAGTCCATGCCACAGAAGTAAGGGGTCTTTCTCAAATGAAGTTAATTACCCACAGGGTGCATGTTGGTCACTCTTTAAAATTCTTATAAAAACAAAGAAATTAATTATCCAGTATGAAAACAAGTTCTACTCTTTCTGGCAAACGTTCAATTAACTTTTTAGTGCTTGCTATTTAATGTTGTTTTTGACCAACCAACCATTGAAAACTACTTTCCTTTGAAATTGGGCTTGAGTAGAAAACAGTATTATGTGTGGCTGTTTAGATGGCCAGTTCCATTTGGCCATCAGCTTTTTTCCCATGATCTTTGAATTCAATGGCTTGTTATATTTTAGACTCACTGTGAGGTGTGCATTGAGCACAGTTATTTTGTGTATTTAGTGTTGGAATTAACATCTAAAATGTGTTGGGAATACCCAGTAAACTTCTTAAATTAATATTTTATATTAAGACGCTTCAGAAATACAGTGGTATTAAAAGCACTTTACAGCTGAGTGACTAAGGCTGTGACGGTCACATTTAAATAACTTTGTTTTTTTCAGAAAATAGGTATTTTCATTGCCTTTCTTTCTGATATTTTGTGGATGTTTCCTTCCTATGTTTTGGAAGGTATATTCCAAATTTGATAATCTTATCATTTTGCCACATTGGCTTTCTTCCCTTTGAACTGACAGATTTGTGTGTGCACGTGGACGCTCCTCCAGACTTTATGTTCGGAACCACTGAGAGAACTGGCAGACACTAACTCCGCACCCCACGTTCGTCAGTGTGTGTGTTTTCTTAGAACCAGGACATTTCTTCTCCATAACCACCAATTAACATATTTAGGGACTTTAACATTGATGTAACATCACTGTCCAATATTCAGTTTGGACATATCCAATCCCAACTTTGGGAGGCTGAGGCAGGCGAATCACTTGAGGTCGGGAGTTCGAGATCAGCCTGACCAACATGGAGAAACCCTGTCTCCGCTAAAAATACAAAATTAGTCAGGCCTAGTGGCACATGTCTGTAATCCCAACTACTCGGGAGGCTGAGGCAGGAGAATCACTTGAACCTGGGAGGTAGAGGTTTCTGTGAGCCGAGATTGCACCACTGCACTCCAGCCTGGGCAACAAGAGCGAAACTCTGTCTTAAAAAAAAATAATAAAAAAAAGAATCTTTTCTTATGAGATGTTATTAAGAGTCCGGGCCAATATTGACTGCGTGTGGATGTTTCCTCGTGATGAAACTCAGGGGAAAAACGTTTCTCAGGGTTTTCATAGGTGCTGTTGTTTCCTTTTTAGTGTGTTACATCAGGAGGCGTATAATGTCAGGCTCTCTGGGTGCTGGGGGATGACTGTGTAGTTCAGATGGTGTCTATCGGATGTTTTTCATGTAAAGGTCACTTTCTCCCTTTATAATTAATGAGTAATAGGCTGAGTGATACTGTGAGACTTTGCAAATGTTCTGATCCTCCATGTTCATTTAGCATTTATTGATGATTCTTGTCAGTTATTATACTTGTGGCTGTAGAATGTTGATTTTCTATCACTTCTGTATTGAAATTCTTCCATTTAAGAAAAAAAGAATTGTCTCTCTTCCACTTCTGTACCCTTTTTTAGTGGTTAGAATAGACTCAGGTTTTTTTTTTTATTTAATGTTTAAAAATAATAAAGTCATGCTTGTGCTCACCTATGGTCCCAGCTAGTTGGGAAGCCGAGGTAGGAGGATTGCTTGATCCCAGGAGTTTGAAACCAGCCTGGACAACACAGTAGGACCCCATCTCTTAAAAGAAAAGAAAAAGTTATCCTGGCATGGTGACACACCCGTGCTCCCAGCTACTTAGGAGAGTAAGGTGGGAGGATCGCTTGAGCCTAGAAAGTCGAGGCTGCAGTGAGTGGTGATTGTGCCACTGCACTCTCAGCCTGGGCAACAGAGCAAGACTCTATCTCACAAAAATGTAATAATCCATTTCTGTCATCATGTATGCTGCTGCTCAAATTGTCCCAAATTTGACAAATGAGAGGCCCCTACAGGTGACCCCTGTGTCCTTTGACAAGTGTCCATCTCAGCTTTTGAACATTTTCTTACTCTTCTGGCTCAAGAAGCCCCAGGCTCCCTGTGTACTTCCTTTCCTTGTCTCAGCCTTGGAAGCACCTCTTCCTCCAGGAAGCCCACCTCCTTTTAGTGAGGAAATGGTATTTAGCAAAATTTAAAATTTTTAATAAGGACAGCAGTGTTTAACTGTATTGTAAGCCTGTGATTTAATATGTTTTTATCTTAGGAAATAACTTCTTACCTATAAAACAAGGAAATATTTTGATTAGTTCATCTTTGGAATTGCTTAGCTGATGCAGTTTAGCATTGCATCATATATAAAAAATTAGAATTATAGAAGCACGATTTTCAGGAGACTACAGTTAAAGGAAAGATCAAAGTGTTGGTCTTCTCCTTTGAATTTAATCATCTTTTCCAGGCAGACATAAATATGTTTTATTTAGCCCATGTTTAAGAAATATGTATTATTTTGCTTGGAAGTTCTGTGGATATTGAAATGAGTAGGATATAGATCCTCCCCTTCAGGGGCTTACAGTCTCTTGGGGGACATAAGGGACATAAGACAAGTATTCAGAGATATATAACGTGAGATAACCTACAGTAAGTGTGAGAATATTTTACGGTATTGTAGGTATTTGGAAAACAGAGAGCAGATCTGGAAAACAGAGAGCAGATCTGGGTCAGGGTGTCTGAGAAGTTTCACGGTGTGTCTGAGTTGGAGCAGAGTCCAATGTACTTGGAAACAAGGGCCACAGAGGGAAGCAGCAGAAGTGCTAGAAATAAGAAGAAACCAGTTTAGAGAGGCCTTGAACTTCAGACTGAGTTTGTTCTGAATTCCAGTGGCAGTGAGAGCCTGTTCAGTTTCGCATAGTGAGGTTGGGACACGCTCTTCAGAGGCAGTGGGTTATCTCAAATAGAGACTGTCTTGGGCAGTATGGTAGTGGCCCACACAGTAGAGTTCCAGAGGCCCTGAAATGTTGCTTCTCTGATGAGCCCTCCCTAACCAAGGAAGACTGGTTCCTTTCTAATTATGCTTTGTAGCCCTAATACAACTGAAATGAAATGATCTTTGATGTATTTTTTTCTTTAAGGCCTGTCACCCCCATTAACTGTTAATGCCATGAGAAAGACGTTGTCTGTCCAGTTCATCATTGCATATTCTACACCTAGTAGTCTATTAGTGCCTGATACACAGCATTTATCTCATATTTGTTGAATAATTAAATGACTGAGAAATAATAAATGAGTGTGTAAATTAATGAGTGAAATAACAAAGGAAGGAATAAATAAAGGAAGGGAAAGATTTGCTGATACGTAGATAGTAGTGAAGGGGAAAGTTAGAATAAACAGGAGAGAAGGGCCCCAGCACACATTGCAACTGGCAGGTGGGTGGGCTGGAACTGTGTAGTGTGCACAGCGTTGGCTTTCATGATATTTAGTAGAAATTTGGAATAGTTACCAGCATTTGAAACTTGGGGTTTTTTCCAGATTCTCTGGAAGAACTGGAAGATCTGGTGACACGGGGCCGACCGTAACTGGCTGAGCTCATGGAAGCTGGCTGTGCTCCCTTTAGGCTGCACACATGAACCCCAATTCCCCGCACTTCCTCCACACCCGCTCCTCCTCCACACTGAGCTCTCCATTGCCCTGCATCCTTTCCCTCACACTGCCCTTTTTCTTTTGCTAGAGGTGAGAGGAAAAGTGAAACGTTTCTTGTATCCGTGTCTCTTTGAGAAGTGGAAAAACCAAAGATAGACTGAAAGGCTCCAAGTAGTAGGAGGGCATTTTCTTTGAGAATGTGAAGAATATTCTTAGTCTTTAATATGCAAATAGAGTGCCCCTATGGTAAGAATACAACTCAAGGGGGGCTATTTATGAAATACATCCTACGTTAGAGTTTGAGACCCCAGAGGTAGACCGTACAGAAACCGACAAGTAGAGATGAAGCGGTAAACAGAAGAGTGACACGCGCTGCCTTGACTATAAATAGCAAAGTTTAGAGAAGCACCTGTTTCAGGGGAAGCCAATGATTTTGACATTAGAGTTTTTCTTAATTTTAATTCAAATAAATTATTAAGTATTTTCTCTCTTTTAGACAAAACCTTTGTTTTCATACACGATGAAAATGTAAGTAATTATTGCTATTCAACTTCATTCACTTTTTTAGTTTGGATAACGAGTTCAGATGGCTGGAGATAGCTGTGTTACAGCCCATTTTTTGAGTGTTTTTAATGAAATTTGCAAGTCATGGGCTAAAAACATTGCAAAGCAATATACTCCTTTAAAAACTTAAGCAGGGCCAGGCGCGGTGGCTCACACCTGTAATCCCAGCACTGTGGAAAGCTGAGGCGGGCAGATTACGAGGTCAGGAGTTCGAGACCAGCCTGGCCAACATAGTGAAACCCCGTCTCTACTAAAAATACAAAAAAAATTAGTCGGGCGTGGTGGCAAGCACCTGTAATCCCAGCTACTCAGGAGACTGAGGCAGGAGAATTGCTTGAACCCGGGAGGTGGAGGTTGCAGTGAGCTGAGATTATGCCACTGCACTCCAGCCTGGGTGATAGTGCAAGAATCTGTCTAAAAAAAAAAAAAATTTAGCAAAGATTCTGCTTTATGTATTTGTACTTTATCAAATATATGGTAAATGCACCAATTTTGGTAGAAAGTTATATTCAAAAGTTTGTTGGCAACTGCTGATCAGGCAAAAGGAAATGTAATAGAATGTGCTTTAGTGTATTGCGTCAGGATAATTAAAAGTGCTCGTGGATAACACTTGATCCTATGAAAGGAGTTTTCTTTATTACTTGAGTATTTTAGAATATATATGTGATATTTCATCTCTTGTCCAATTCCTCTTTCTCCTCCAACTCAACTTTCCTTTATTTTTCCTACTGAAGTTATAGTTTCAGTGTCTTATCTTTAATTTCAGTATTGGATGGTAACATTTCTCTCAAGTTATTGGCACCTCTTCCTAACCAAAGGGTAAAACAAACAAGATATCTGATAATGCCCACATTTAAATAGAGCAGGACTGGATTATTCAATATCCATTGCTTAGTGACAAAGCTATCAGAAACAGGTGGTAACTACAGCTACATGATTCTTATTCAAAGGAAAAACCTGCTGCTGCATTGGGGAGGGGAACAATTTGCTGATTAAGATTACTATTCTAAACCTCTCTTCTTTCGGAGGAGAAAAGCCAGAAAAATACAAAAAGATTTAGGGTGGCTGTTTTATGAAACCTTAGAGGTTTCTGCTAAGACACAATTAATTTGCTTTATGGACCTGAACAAATGTGACACTGACAAAGGCTCCTTATGCTTTTTTTTTCTTTCCCCAAACAGGAAAATATTGAAATTTATTCCTACAAAAGTAATGAAGGAACCAAACGAATTAAATAAGAGCGCAAGCAGCATGTAAGATTTAGTTTTGAAATTCTACCAATAGGCACCTTATGCCTTTATTTTGTAAAGGAGGATCAGTTGAGCCCAGGCTGGTCTCAAACTCCAGGGCTCAACTGATCCTCCTGCCTTGGCCTCCCGAGAAGCTGGGACTGCAGGCGTGCACCACCATGCCCAGCATACACCTTATTCTTCTGTTGGTCTCTTTTTGCCTCTTGACATTCCTAACCTAACAGCGTGATTCTTATCTAAGACTTTGCATGTGAAGTGTAGCCTTTCCCTAACCCCTTACTTTCTCCCATTCATTTTGGGCTGAAATTTAGGTGACTGTCATTGGGTGGACAGTGTTCGTAGGGCCACCTGGCTTAGCTTTCTGTAGGATTGAATAACTTACAGCAATTTTTGTAAAACGTCAAAGCCAGGTCTGGCACATATGGAGTAGCAGCAGTACACACGCTGGATCTCCTGGAGTTGAAAGTAGGGGCACAGTCACACCTGTGTTGGGGTGCAGTTGCATCAGAGCTTCGCAACACCCTCGGAATCACAGCCCTTCTGCAGGACTGTCATTGGTGCGACTTAGATCACAGAATTGTGATGCCAGATGAGGTCTTTGAAATCCAGCATTGCCCAAAGTGTGCTATTCCTATCCCTGCTGGCAGATGAGATAATTTTAGATAAAAAACAAATGGGCATTTAGATTTATTTTTTGTATTTAATTTATATTAGAAAAATATAATTAGCTCAAGGATCCAGTGAGTTCATGGCTATTACTGCTTAGGACAAGGGTAAAGTGAGTGTTAAAAATAAGCCAATTTAAGAGAAATAAAGGGATAACAAAGAATTCAGATGTCATGCTGACATTGCAAAGAAATTATGAGGGTAATACAATAGCCAGAAGTTTGGGCAATACTGACTTGGTATGAAATGGCTTAGATGGGTGATTCGTAGCAGAGCCTTTAATGCCTCATCCATTGCCCTGCCCATTTTAATACATGCATCTCCCAGGTAAGCTCTTTCTTCCAAGGGAGGATTCTGTGTCTTGAAGTATGAAAGCTGCTATTATAATAATGTGGAGCCATGAAAGGTGTTTGGTGAGTGGGCCAATGATTAGATCTGTGTTTTAGAAAGACTCCTCTTGAGGCAGCACAGAGGGTGGGTTGAAGCTGGAAAAGCCAAGAGGGCAGGAGCTAGTGAAGTGGGCTCTGTGACAACCAGCAGGAGTCGATGGGGACTGAATCTGGAGCGGCAGCAGCAGGAATAGAAAGAAGAGGCTCAGTTCAGGAGATACGTAGAAGAAGTTGGCAGTGGTGCAGATTTGCTCAGCAGTGTATGGAATTCGCCCTGTGCCCACAGCTCTGGGTCATCTCCCATCAAGTCCTTTATTCCACATTTCCAACCTGCTTTCATTCCACTGCTCCCTGCCTTCTCCATTGCCATTTCCTCTTGTGTGTACATAGACATGTACATTTGTTCCAAAACGAGTCACAAACTCAGATGCCTTCCAGAACCAAGCATTCAGGCATTGATTCAGAGGGCCTAGTGGTGGGGATCTTTGAACTGGAGGGGGCTTTTTCTGCCTGAAGGCCACGGCTACTGCTTAGCTCAGCTGACTCTTCACATGCAAGAATGCAAGCCCTATGTTGCCAGGTTTTTCCATTTTAACATTAAAAATTGGAAAGTCATATAATTAATCAAAATCTCCTAAACTTTAAGCATTGGCAACTTTAAATTCTAACAATTGCTGTTTCATGTGAGCGGCTGTGAAGATTAAATGGGTTAATAAATGAAAGGCCATAGACCTAACACCTTATAAATGTCATCTGGCATTACCCAACACCATCATGGTCACCGTCCCCACCCTCATACCCACCTCCTCTTTTAAATCTGGGTTACCGAGCGCTTCTGAAGGAAAGTAGCACAGAGCTTTATCTGTATAAAGCATCCAGCTAACCCTATGCCACCAGAGCCACAAAGCACATAATGAGGCAGAAGCTGATCTCAAACATTTTTCAAGCCACAAAACCCTTTCTTCAACAAACGTTTACAGGGAAACCTGATATGTAAGACAGATTAGTTTGGATCTGCTGTGTTTGAAGTGGTTATGAAGAGCTGCCTGTTTCCCAGAGCAGTGCTTCTCACTGCATCAGAAGCCTTTAGAGGCCTTGTCCAAACACAGGTGCCTGGGCCCAGCCCCAGAGGTTCTGAGTCAGTGGCCCTGGGATGGAGCCCAGAACTCGCATTTCTAGCAAGTTCCCAGGTGATGCTGCTATGCTGCTAAGGCCTGGGAGTCCACAGTGAAGAATGTTGTGCTGGTGGCTAGCAGGTACAAAGGCCAGGAGGGAGACATGTCCCTTACCAGCCATCGCTGGGCCTGTCACCTCTCCCGTGGAGGCCTGCCAGGGGCCGTTGCTGGAATGTGTTTGGTCGTCTAGACCAAGTGTGGGCCTCTGACCTGCAGTATCAGCCTCAACTGGAGCTTGTCATAAATGCAGGTTCATAACCCATTCTAGGCTTATTGGATCAGAGCCTCTGGGGCCCAGGCTCTGAGTTTCTGAGAGGGCTCTAGCTGATTCTTGTACATGCTGAAGTTTGAGAACTGTTGGTGTACATGCACCCTAGTCAGGAGGTGGAGGCCAGCTTAGGAAACCACCTATGGATAGAACCATATTCACTACCTTCAGCACTTGGCCTCCACCACCGTCTGCCCCTCAGAACAGCACTTCTGCCAAATTAAAGACTTGATTCTACCAGAAGCTTCCTTGGACTTCACTGTGCCATTGGATAAACTAGTGTCATTGGATAAACTGCTGCATCTGTTAACAACTTAATTTCAAAAAGTGAGTCAAAGCAAAGAAGGCCAGAAGATGGAAGGAAGAGCCAAATATTTAGAAAGGGTGATGAATTAAAGTTTAGAAATATTATTTATGCTTGATAGCAATGAATCCAGGGCAAAAGGAAACTATAGTGCTTAACAGTCTAATGTATGCCAGATACTTTCTTAGGCCCATTTGATTCTCATAGCAAAGTGGAGATTTACCACTTTATATCTTTATAAAGGTATCTTTATTTGCAGAATAGGAATCAACAGAGCCAGGAGTTGAGCCTATAACATTGAAACCTTTATTCTTCCTACTCGCTGGTAGTGATGGTTACAGAAGTCCCTTAGTATCTGTGGAGTACTGATTCCAGGACCCCTGCAGATACCCAGCTCCACGATTGCTCAAGTCCCTGATATGGCATAGTGATTGCATATAACCTATGCATATCCTCCTGTATACTTGAAATCGTCTCCAGGTTACTTATAATTAATATAACATAAATGCTATGTAAATAGTTGTTATACTGTATTTTTATAGGTTTTTATTGTTGTATTGTTACTTTTATTGGTTTTTTCCCCTCAAATATTTTGTATTTGCAGTTGGTTGAGTCCAAGGATGCACAGCCTGTAGGTAGGGTACAGAGACCAGTTGTTTCCCTGAACTCTTAGAGTTCTTCAGTCCCTCCTCATACTGAGCACTTAGTATTTGTAAACACTGAAATTTTCCTACTTTTATTTAAGTATGAAGTGTCTAATAAAGATGTATAGTGTGACGTACTGCAAATAGAAAATACTGCTACAACATACATCTAAATATCAGGACTTTTGAAATTATTTCTACTTTATAAATTTTATTTTATTTTATTTTATTTATTTATTATTATAATTTTTGAGACAGAATCTTGCTCCATTGCCCAGGCTGGAGTGTAGTGGTGCAATCTCAGCTCACTGCAACCTCCACCTCCTGGATTCAAGTGATTCTCCTGCTTCAGCCTCCCGAGTAGCTGGGACTACAGGTGCCTGCCATCACGCCTGGCTAATATTTGTATTTTTAGTAGAGGCAGGGTTTCACCATGTTGGCCAGGCTGGTCTTCAACTCCTGACCTCAAATGATCCACCCACCTCGGCCTCCCAAAGTGCTGGGATTACAGGTGTGAGCCACCGCACCCAGCCTGCTTTATAAATTTTAAACATGTTTAATTCTGGGTATAAAGCTAAAATTATTTTTTCAAGGATGTTAACCTGGCTACTAACTAAAAGACAGGAATAATTCAGTGAGCTCTAAACTGAATTTATTTATTATATAATGAATCACAAACCAGACTAGATTTTTTAAAAAATAGATCAATAAGTTCAAGCCAGAAATAATACATGCTTTCTTAAGTTGTGAAATAAGAACAAAATGCAAACAAATAGTATCTGACTGAGAGTGATATTTCACCTGTGATGTAGAGCTCTGGACCCGCTTAACCTTAGCTTCTAAGTGTCTTTGATATTTTATTTGCCACATCCTTAGCACTAAATGAAATGTATGTGTTGGGGTGCAGATGGTATTTTGACTTTAATTGTATGATTTTTGAGGGAGAAGACTCACACCTGAAAGTGTAGTCTTGCTATCTAGATCTTTTAAAGAAGGCGCTTTAAGAAAAAAGTGGTGTTAATTATTGATATGATCAAAACTCACTTCTTTAGAAAATAGAAATGGCAACAAGCAAACATGAGGAAGGGATTGAGTATTCAAACCCATGAGGCATTTTGATTATATTTAGTCAGTCAGTGAAATCTGGCCTAATCTGGGACAGTAATTATTATCATTTAAGAAAACATATTTAGAGTTTTAAGAGAAAATACTTAAGTTACTGAAATTATTTGCATAGAAAAGTGAACACTTGCTTCTGAGTTTCATGGAAGATTGCAAGTCCTCTGCCACATGGCAGAGAAGCAGATCCAAAGGAAATAAAGTAATGCATTTTAAGAAATGGCTGGTGTACTTGGTGTGATAGTACATACCTCGTGTCGTATTATTCTGCAAAAATACTTACGGATTATCCTTAGCTTTGTTTGATAGATTTCAGTGGCTGGCAGCAGCAGGACGTTTACCAGAGGTTGCAAAGGAGGTGGGTTGTGGGACACAGTTTTCATTCATCCTGAACGTACGCTTAGTTTGTCTCATGTTGTGTATTTTAAAATTCTGATTTTGTTGCCAACATTTTTAAATCAGAAAAATTTTACGTAACAAATAAGCAGTGTTTACATCTTTCTTTAGAAATTTGAAGATTTGGGAACATTGAGCTTCCATTTTGGTCGATAGCCACAGTGACCTGGGGCCAAAACTTTTTTTTGTCTTTTCCTTTTTCAGGACTCCTTTCTGTAATGGGCCTAGCTTGCTTTACTCATTCGCTTCATTTTTCTGGTTCCTAAAGGCACTTAAGTTTAAAGCCCTTACTTTAAATCATGCCCAGGCTACCACAACGAGTCATATGCACTTTCGGATCATCCAGAATTCTGAAATCATAAGGATTATTCATGATTTACTTATTGCTTTTATGTCATTGTATTTTGGGAGATATTTTTTATGTAGAATAGGAAACATATTATCCTCATTATTTCATCATCCAGGAATGATGTCTTTGAATAGTTGAAATGGGAAAATGAAAGAGCCAACAGTTACAATAAAATATGAAGTTGAAGCCATCTATGTTAACTAAACCAAATACAAGTAGGAGAAAAAAATTGTAAAATGATGGTTTAGTTTTTTTATTAAAAAAAAGAAATGGAGACAGGGTCCCACGATGTTGCCCAAGCTGGTCTCAAAATCCTGGGCTCAAGCGATCATTCTGCGTTGGCCCCGCAAAGCGCTGGAATTGCAAGCATGAGCCACTGAGCCTGGCCGAAAATGATAGTTTTTATGGGTAAGAAACAACATGGAATAGTGGAAAAGATAATAATTTAGGATACTTTTTTTTTTGGGGAACAGTCATGAGACTAACTAGTTTTACATTTCAGTAACCAGTAGATATTGGTTTTATCTATAAAAGTAAGACTGAAAAGCAAGACCTAACCCTTCTGGTTATAAAAAACTATGATTTTCTTAATTTCTGAAATACATGGTATTTCTGAAGGTAGAGACCTTTAGAAATCTTTGGGAATTTGTAGGTTTACTGTTTAGAGACTTTTGCAGATATCAGAGTTAGTACAACAAATCATTTAATATTTCCCTACAAATCCAGATCCAGTTCAATGGTTCATTGCCAGCGGCTTAATCCGTCAGTCCAGGACCTCTGTGGCTGTAGAAACGCTGTTTGGCGAGGCACTGGTGCTTTTTTTTCCTTTCTGAATTGGACCCCAGAATCCCTTACGCTGGTTACCTTCACCTGTTAGGTTTTTTGTCGGTGTCTGCTCGGGCTGCCATCACAAAATGCCACAGACTGGGTGGCTTAAGCAACAGCAGTTGATTTCTCCTAGTTCTGGAGAATGGGAGTCTAGGACCGAGGGGTCAGCAGGTTTGGTTTCCCCTGAGACCTCTTTCCTCGGCTTGCAGGTGGGCGCCTCTCACGCAAAGGTCTTTGTGGGCCCTTTCCTCTCCGCACACACGCCCGTGATGTCTCTCTTCCTCTTCCTCTATGGACACCAGTGCTGTCAGATCAGGGCCCCACTATTCTGACCTCATGTAACCCTGATGAGCTCTTTAAAGGCCCTGTGTCTACATACAGGCACACAGGGGGCTAGGGATTCAAGGTATGAAGTGTTGGGAGGACATGATTGAGTTCATAGCAGATGGCAGTGAAAAGGAAACCAGGGTTTCTTTGAAATGCAGGATGTGCCTGGGAAGCAGCCCAAGTCACACAGCAGCCACTCCAGCTCTCATTCGCCCAGGCTTGATCCAGGCAATACTTTGCAGCCTTTTTCTACCCCCTTTTCTCATAAATAATAGAAATAGAGAAGTCAGAAGCTTGATCCTGCTTTTAGAAGATTGCCAACCCATTTATTATGCCACAGTGTTTTAAGATTAATTTTTAAAATCCTTTTGGATGGGGAACTCACCACCCAATCTGGCAAACCTATCTGTATAAACTTGTGTTCTCCAGCTTGTTGGCATCCTTTGTTCCCCAGTAGTCCTTGTCTAAGTCATGCAATGTGGTCGCTGTGCCAGGGACACTCTTCTATCCTCTGCTTACATCAACCCATTGATGAATCTTGACATCACTGAAAGTGAGACAGCAGATACTTGTGCCTCTTTAGGGATACAGTAAGAGGTATACTGCGTCACCTATAAACTGTTCTTGCCAAATACATTGAACCTGAAGTGCAGTCAAGACTTCAGATCTAGCTACATGCTTATAGGAAACACAGCAGATAGAGATTAAGTGATACAGCAGGAGGGAAACAACTTGATCCAGAATGTGATATTCTGCCAAAGCAATGACCTGGTTTCTTCAACAAATCAGTGGCATGAAAAAAAGAGAGCAGGGGGGAACCATGATTGTTCAAAAACGACTTATGTGACATCAACCAATTGCAATGTGGTCCTCTTTTAGATACCGATTCAAAGAAACTGACTTTAAAAATGTCGGGAGTTTTTTTTTGCAATTTTTTGAGGAAATTTGTATATAGACTGGGTACTAAGATTGTCATTAATTTGCTAGGTGTGATGATGGCAATGTGGTTATACATATTCTTAAAATACCTTTTCTATTAGAAATACGTATGGAATTACTTACTGGTGAAATAATCTGATGTCCGAGATTTGTGTTAAACGACATCGGGGTAAGAGGAAAATGGTTGGTTTCTCATCCTTCAAGTATTGGCTTATGTTAACCCCTTGGGGGAGATCTTTGAAGCAGGTGTTTTCCCTGTCCTATTTCAATCATTTCACTCTGTTGGTTTGTTTCACGGTATTTATAATCTGTCGGTAAGAGTATTTTGTTTATTTATTGTCTTTCTTACCTCAGTCTATAAACTCCAGAAGGACAGGAGCCATCCCTAGTTGCCCACTTTGTACTCCGAGCCTGGTATACTGCTGACCTGTGGCAGGTTCTCAGTAAATGCATCTCAAAAGAGTGTATGAGAAGAAATTTTATTTCATATGATGTTTGCATTTTGATGTTTCTGTATTTGGACTTTTACTGTAAATTGTTAATAAAATCTATTATAAATGTCTAGTTTCTTCGTATACCTTTTTCTGAGGGATGGGGTAGTAAGTGCTTCCTAAGCTTTTATTCTTGAGAACTCAAATATGACCCATTTTAAATAGTAGTTTCTTTAGTGGTTGGCACTTGTCATTAGTCTTGCAGGTAGAGTGAAAGGTGTATTGTTAAATCACTGACCCATTAGCCTTTTCCCTGTATGTGATAAACACATCTGACCACATGTGCCTGCCACACCTCATGCCCCTGAAAGCCTCCGTGCTCCCCAGCCTTTTTTTTTTTTTTTTTTTTTTTGAGACAGAGTCTTGCTCTGTCGCCCAGGCTGGAGTGCAGTGGCGTAATCTTGGCTTACTGCAAGCTCCGCCTCCTGGGTTCACGCCATTCTCCTGCCTCAGCCTCCTGAGTAGCTGGGACTACAGGTGCCTGCCACCACGCCCAGCAACTTTTTTGTATTTTTAGTAGAGACGGGGTTTCACCATGTTAGCCAGGATGGTCTCGATCTCCTGAGCTTGTGATCTGCCTGCCTCGGCCTCCCCAAGTGCTGGGATTACGGGCATGAGCCACCGCGCCTGGCCGCTCCCCAGCCTTTTATGAAGAACCTGCGCTCTTCCCTTTGCTCTTCCTGTGCTGCCGGAGGGGCGAAGTCTCACTTATAGTATAGGTGAGGGCTTTTTAGGCTCCTAAAGAATCATGGCACCCTAGGTTTATAATACCATGTAGGCTGGGCGCAGTGGCTCACGCTTGTAATCCTGGCACCTTTGGGAGGTTGAGGTGGGCGGATCACTTGAGGTCAGGAGTTTGTGACCAGCCTCGCCAACATGGTGAAATCTCGTCTCTACTAAAAATACAAAAATTAGCTGGATTTGGTGGTGGGCACCTGTAATCCAGCTACTTGGGAGGCTGAGGCAGGATAATTGCTTGAACCTGGGAGGCAGAGAGTGCAGTGAGCTGAGGTTGCACCACTGCCCTCCAGCCTGGGTGACAGAGTAAGACTCTGTCTAAAAAAAAATAATAATAAAAACCATGTAGTTTTTAAAGCCTCAGTCTTGTTAGGAGTCTAAACAGTCTGTTGTATTTATTGTGTCAGAGGAGTGAATGGATTGTAAATGTTTTAGTGTAGCTCCACCTCTTAACCCAAAGTGTTTGGTTTGGATGCTACCCAGGAGTGACTTGTTCAGGTTCTTTAGAAGATAGAAACCTTGCTTTCAGTGAGCTAGACAGTTTCCTTTGTTAATGGATTATTACATTATGTCTTTGTCTGAATCTCCTTCAGGTAATTAATGTATGTATTTCTATTTTTGACCATGTTTTAAGTTGCATGCATGCATAAAGCTGTCTTATACAAAAGTAGAATGAATCATGTAATTAGCCTTATGCACCATCACCCTGCTGTAACTCATCAGCGTCACATGTAGATTTTAGTTAGCTATGAAGTTGGATAAATATGTCTGTTAATTTTAAGAATGCAAGAACTGAATTCATTCTAAAAATATGTCAGTGTATCTGCTAATATACCTATATGTCTCCCAATTTTATTACACTTTGTTTATAATAACTAACATCATGTTTAACACATAATTTTCTTTTTAATGGAAATTTCAAGGCAGTTAAACTTGCAAAAGACATGTTTTTAATAATAGGTGAGCTTTTAAAAATAAAGTGTATATATATATATTTAATTTTGTAGATCAAATCCCGGCTTAACTGCTTTAGCCCAACTTGATATTTAAGGGAATCTTTTTAAAAATCATTTTTATTTTTATGTATAAATGTGGATGGTTATATATCTTGTTGCCTTAACCCAACCCAGGAGTGTAAGTAGGTTTCTTCTTTCAACAATGGTGCTTTTCAATTTACTTACTATCTGAGCCATATTGTTTATCTTAATACATAATAATTTTGAAGTAAGTTAATTGACAAAAAGAAATGTAATTGGGTTCGTACTCAATTATTTTCTTCAGAAATATAGACTGTCTGTTGTGTGCTGGAAAGAACATAGGCTTTGGATTCATAGGGATCTGGGTTCAGAGCCTCACCACTACTTACTAAGTTTATTCATTCAGCGAATATTCATTGAGAACATCTCTGTGCTCAATAAGTCCCAGTAAGTCCTTTGACATGGCAGATATTCCAGTGGATGAAACAAGGTTGCTTATGTAGTGCCACCCACATTTTAGCTGGGGAGACAGACAATATAAAAGTAAACATTTGATAAAATTTCAGGCAGTAATAAGTGCTGTGAGAAGAAGCAAGGAGGGAAAAGAGAGCGAGGATGGAGTGTCGGAGAGGAGTTGCAGTTGGTGGAGCCATCAGGATGGCATTGAAGCAAATCGAAGGGAAGAAGTCCACATGGATAGCTCAGGTGAAAACATTTCAGGCACGAGGAACAGCAAGTATAGATGCTGTCACACAGAAACCAGCTGTGCATGAGAGGGAGTGAGCTTTGTGGCAGGACTGAATCTAGAGAGATGGTGGGAAGTAACTGTGGAACGGCCGACGGATTTGAGAGGGAGGCAGGGGCCAGTTCCTATGGGGCCTTATAGGCCATGATATGGAATGGACTTGGGATTTTTTTCTAATCTAAAAGGAGTTTTGGTCAAGGATGCAGCATGGTCTAATTTCTCTTTTAACAAGTGCGCTTGGCCTGCTCTCTGGAGAATAGGTCGGGTTCTGAGGCTGTCACCGGTTGGGGGAATGGGGGTTTGCCCCACCAAGGTGGCCGTGAAAGCCTAACAAGCAGTTGTGCTACTGGACTAGATATGGGGTGCGAGGAGAAGAGAGGAAATGAGGAAAGATGGGAATGAAGAAGGAAATACTTTTGAAGTTATATAAGATGAAAACTGAAAATGGACCATTGGATTTGGCAAGAGAGAGGCCACTGTGGACCTTGACAAGAGCAATTTGAGTGTATGGTTGGGGCAAAAGTCTGACTGGAGAAGACCGAGGAGAGGAGTGGAAGGTAGGAAGGAGCAATAGGTACAGGCACTTTCAGTGTTTAGATGTGACAAAGAGCAGACACAGGAAGGTAGCTGGGCCAGGGCATTTGTTAGTTCTGTTTTGTTTTTAGGATTCGGATATTATGGCATATTTGTATGCTCATGGATGGTTAGTGTGGGGATAAGTGGAAGAACAGAGGCCTTGAGTACATTGGCTGACTTGGGAAGAGGTAGTTCTGGTTGTTTTTACTAATGAAATGCGTAAAACAAGAAACAGTTAAGGACTGGGAGTGGGGAAAGGAGAAGGGGCGTGATGCAGGTTTGAAGAGAGACGAGAATGTATGAAATGGTCTTCATGAAGAGTGGGAGAGAGAATGATCCAGGGAAGAGGTGGGATTGCCAGGCAGTGCTGTGGGCCCATTTGGAATGTATGTTTCTGTGTTTAAAGAGGGTCCAATGCAGTGCCACATGTAGACTTAGAGTAAGGGAAGAGTGGGATTTGACCAGGATTGGGACTGGGCCAGGTGACTGTGATGTTGAGGAAGAGGCACATGGGAGGGAGAGACTGTGAGCTAGTTCAAGTTCAGTCTGTGGCACAGCTAGGAACAAGAGCTGGGAGCATGACGGGAATGTGGGTCCTGGGGTGGAGTTGGGCCTGATTCTGTGCTTGTCCTCCTGTTGCTGATACAGAAGCGGATGCACCAGGGGGCAGGCCTCCAGACATCAGTCAGGAAGGGGCAAGCTGGGACCTCCGACCCAGGCACTCAGCCTGAAGCTTAGCTAGGTTTTGGATGTACTATATTCCGTAGACCGTATCTCTGCCATATTTCTATCTGTTGCCTGGGAACATTTGAGTAGAAGTGGAGAGAACAGTAAACCAGGTACTAAAGTCTTCAAAAAAGGAAGAGGCATAACCCTTTCATTCCAAGATGTTTGCTGCAAGGAGGGATAGCAGGTGGAAGGAAAGAGGGAAAATAGTCTAGAAGCAAAATGAAGAGCAAGGAGGCACTCACCTCACCTCCGGACAGCTTGCTGCGTGGTATACAGAAGAAGAAATTGCTACCAGTTGAGGGGGCTGTGATGGAGGTAGACTCCTCAGAGGTTTAACAGGAAGGTGAAGGGAACAGTTAGAAAAGCCCCTGGACATAGAGGAGATTTTGCTAATGACAGATTGTGCATTTCGGAGGGCACAGAACCTGAAAAAAAATGGGAGATTGAGTGCGACTAGGGGCCAGAAAACCGTGTAGGAATTAGAATCCAGTTGGATGTCCTAGGAGGCCCAGCTTCTGGCTAAGGTAATGGGGGATGTAAAATGTGATTATCGGTCTTGATTATCTCCTAGGGGAAAGTGATACTTAGTTTTCTGCAGGCCCCATCTGGGTCTTGGTCTCTTAAGCAGTTTGTGATGGTGAAGTGGACAGTATTGAGCCCGGGGAGGGATGGTCCTACCAAGTCCTTGCTGAAATCTTGCAGGGTGTACTGTCCTGGTGTTACTTAGGGTCATTGTACACGTGAGCAAGGTCTGTGGTCCTCCCAAGCTTGATGTTTTCACCTGTAGAATTAGAATGAATACTAGCCTTGCAGGTATTTAAATGATAATATGCATACAGAGCACCAGTGGGAACAGGGTTATAGTACGGTGGTCCCTCATAACCGTGGAGCATTGGTTCCAGGACCCCCCATAGAGAATCCTCAAATGCTCAAGTCCCTTATGTAAAATGGTATAGTATTTTCATATAACCTACATATATCCTCCCATATACTTTAAATCATCTCTAGATTATTTATAACAGCTAATACAGTATAAATGCTGTAGTCTTTATACTGTTTTTATTGCTATTATTTTTTATTTTTTTCAAATATTTTTGATCCACGGTAGGTTGAATCCACAGATGTGGAACCCACACATACGGAGGGCTGACTGTGTATGCTTAATGACATTTTTTCCCTTGTATGTACATAGAAAAATATTGTATACATTGTTAGTCCCTCCTCATATTCTGTAATGAGTTTTTCATTTGTTGATGTTAGTGTCAAATAATTTAAAACTTAGGCTGGGTGTGGTGGCTCATGCCGGTAATCCCAGTGTTTTAGGAGGGTGAGGCAGGAGAATCACTTGAGCGCAGGAGTTCAAGACCAGCCTGGGCAACGTAGGGAGACCCATTCTACAAAAAATAAAAATAAAATAAAAATTAGCCGGGCATGTTGGCATGTGGCTGTATTCCCAGCTACTTGGGAGGCGGAAATGGGAGGATCTCTTGAGTGCAGGTGATCGAGGCTGCAAGTGAGATGTGATCACACCACTGCACTCCGGCCTGCGCGACAAAATTTATTTCTTGAGTAAATAAATAATTTTTTAATTTTAAAAATTAAAAAATTTAAACATACGTGTGTGTGTGTGTGTGTGTGTGTGTGTGTGTGTAAATGCTTGGTTCATTTGTTGAGTTTTCTCCCCTACTAGATGAATGCTATGGGTACGTTGTGTGATTTCAATCTCGTTCCTGAAGTTGAGCTTTTTATGCTTTGCATTTTGTTCTGCAATTTAAATGATGAAAACATTTCTGGCCGTCTTATTCCAAATAAAGTCATGTTGATTTTTGTGTAGCCTATAATGAAATAGAAAATAATCTTCTGGTATCTATTCTGTATTATTCACAGAAACAGTTTCTAAAGAACAAATCTGAATTTGTACGATATAAATCCCTTATCTTTACTTGATATAAACTGCCATTTTAAAAGTCAGAATTGAGATGAAAATCACAGTTAATTGTTGTCATTCTTTAAAATAATATGGTTAAATCTGAAAAGCTTTTTGAATTGTGGGCAAAACATTCTTGAAATAAAGCTTATCTTACCAAATATTTGAAGGAAATTTGGTAGCATTGAAATAGAATTTTTGTCAATTTAGAAAGTTAATAATTTTTTTAACAGTGATTTATACTGTAGCTAAAAAGCTGTTGCTGGTTTCCCAAATCTTAAAGCTAACTGACCTTCCATTTGAACCTAGCTTTAATGTAAACATTTTCTTGAGGTGGTTAGGGGTTGGGCCAGCCAATCTGGAGGATATTAGTGGCGTTCTGTTTGAGGGAAGTTGGAATCCCTAGATAATTCTCAGGAGCTCTTTTCTAGGCCAGAAGCTGTCTCAGACATTATATATTTATTTTTTAAGGTTTTTTTTTACTCTTTCTTTACTGCAATGCCATATTATATATTTCTTAATTCTTCCTTGGCTTTGTTAATAATGTCTACTATCTGAAATCTAATTAATAAAATACATAATTAGCTTTACTTTGAAGTAGAAGGGAAGAGCAGTTTTATTTGGTAGTTTTTCTATCCTTTCCACTTTAGTTGCTGAGAAATATAATGTAGTATGTAGGCTACTGAGAGTGAGGTTATTACCCTACTGCCTTTAAAAATTCTCACTTTTTAGTCATCTATTACTTAGCCAAAATATTGTTGTTCAAAGCTAAATTAAGTACTTTATCAACTTTCTTTGATACCTCCCCTCCCCCGTTTAAACTTTCTGAGCAGTGTTTTTCAAACTTCAGGTCATGACCCATTAATGGTTGTTAAATCAGTTTAGTGAGTTGAAACCAGCATTTTAAAAAATTAAATAATACATAGCTCCTAGTAAGACAAGGTATTATTTCAACTTTTGTTGCACTTACACATATATATTTGTGTGAATCTATATTGAAAAATGTAGAATACCTTTTACTGTGGGTCACCACCAAAGTTTGAAAATGATTACTACAGAGAATATTTCAGGTAAGGTTGTATAGTCTTTTTTGCAAGCATTTGCATTTTTAAATCTTGAGATTTCAGCCAAATGGCTGATATTATTGTTAGTTGAATATTGTAGAAGAAAATTTGGAAGACTGAATTTTTAAGAAACTACTTATTTTAAAATGATTTTTCTTTTCTAATTCTGACATTGTCATATGATCAAAAGCTTAAATGCCAGAGCTAAGGATAAATCATATTTCTCTTATTTCAGGGAACATTTATTAAGAATATGCTAGTTAATAGATATATTGAAATGTAAAGGTATAATTTTCCATCTCCAAGAATCACAAATTTTTGTCAGACTTGAATTGGAATAGATTATGTTCGTATTTGTTTTATGTTACTTCCTTAACAGTGATGGCCTGTTTACTTAATAAATTCAACTCTCAGTATTCAAACTCGAAGGAATTTTTAAAAGAAATATTTGCCTCTTGAATCTTGTCAGATTTCTCAAGCCTTATTATAATCGAGTACTTCTGTCTACTTGAATTTGTTTTTGCTCATTGAATAAACAAACTATCACTGCACTAATGTTAATTGTGAAAAGGTTTTAGACTAGGTTTTATTTGGGTCCTAATGTGGTAGATTTCTTTATTGCTGTTTCATAGAATCAGAGGACCAGTTTGTGAGTTAGAAACTTGTGGGACTTTTCCATTGTGAATGTTGTACTGTCTTAATCTCATTCCTCAATTTCTCCAAGCCTCTCTTTTCTGTAAAACATAGATGATTATCAAGTGATATTCCAAATAGCAAACAGATACCTCAATATCTTTTTAAATCCCAAGACATTGCAAATTACAACATGCTGATTAATAAAGTAAGTTGTTCTTATGTTAAGTAACACTATTTGAATAAAAGCATGACATGTTGAGATGACCGCCTGGTGACTGAGACTTGATTGTTGACTCTGTTGTACCCTGTCCTCATTTAAATAATAGGTTTGTAAACAGATGGCTGGCAATCCCGTGATCATAGTTTATTACTAAGTTATTGGTGTTTCATAACTAACTTCCAGTTTTACATACTGGAACGTATAAAAGGTATTCTGTTTTCAAGCGATGTTAGAATACAATGCTACTTCTTGAAATATTTAGAAATCACTTGGAGTTCATTTTATCTCAGCCTTATCACTTTAGAGATAACAAAAGCAGTTAAAATGCATAATTGGAGCAGTGTCTTGATCTGTCACAAATAATAGGCTTATTAGAAAACTTGTATCTTCCAGATTCTACACTTAAACCACTTAATAACATTAGTTTCTCTTAATGTATTATAAATCATCTATATAGGACTTCTGGTCTGCCTACCAAACAGTTAATTATCTCATGCTATCATTATTAAAAGTTTTTTCTTTCTATATGAATAAACAAAAGTCATTAAATATAAGCAACTGTATTTACATTCTACTATGAGTATGACAGAACTCTCCAATAGCAAAACCACGCATGTTGGAGGCTAACATTCTATATCCTCGATTCCTGGTATGTGAACAGAAATAGAGCGGTGTCTCATTCAACTTAGTGTTTAAAAAAATATTTTTTAAAAAATAGAGTAGTGGTAAGAACAGGGTGTCAGATGTAATTTAAAATTGCTTTGTTTCACATCTGAAATAATATAAATGTGTTTTATATGTCTGTTTATTACCTTTTGTTATAGGTTTTGTGTGTGTTATGAAAATGGACTCGTGTCCTTTGGGGTGGGGTGGAACTTTAATATCTGTATTCTGTAATATTACATGAAAACTAATGCTAACTTTTATTCTTCCAGTATGTGCCATATCTTTATGTTTAAAATATCTCAGAAAGAGCTTAATCACTTTTTTCTGGCTTTATTTTAGTTTTGAAGTATTGCTGTATTTGCTGTATAGCAAAAAAAAAAAAAAAAAAAAAAAAAAACCCTCCCCCAACAGTTGCTTTGGTTTTCATCCTGTATTCAATAGAGTAGCGGATACCTGATGGCAAAACTTTTTTGAAAAGAGTACCTCCCTGCTTTTAAATACAAAAAGAAAAAGGACTCCCCCAATTTTTTGGATAACTATACAAATATTGCTATAGTTGATCATCCATTGTATTAGAATAAATGGGGAAAAATTGAATTTTTGCACATAATTGACTTTTTAATACAGAAAGCAAGGCAAGATATCTTAAGAATTTGTATAAAGCTAACATTTGATATGAAGTTATAATGGAACTGTTCAATTTCATTTTGAAAATAAAGGAGTATTCCAAGGTATAAAGGATAATTTGTACTTGAATTTTTAAAAATTTGATAGAAACAAAATTTCAGACAGTTGAAGTCTGTAGTTGACAGTATTTAGGCCATCCTTTCATTAAGATAAAATTCTCTTTGCGCACACCAATGCCATTCAAAAGAATGCTTCCGAGGTCTTGACTGTTGACACGATTACGTTTGAATATATCATTCTTAGACAGTGTTTGTGACTGACTATTCTAAATGTGGTGCCAGGGTATTTGAGAAAGTGTGAGGGAGAAATGGAAAGCCAAAACTTCTTTTTTGGTAGAGTACACCGAGTTTGTTTTATTTTGTGCTAACCCAACGAGAAAGCATATTGGTACAAAACCATGAAAGAAAGCGGTGGTTCTCTGCTAGCATGTTTTGATTTTAGAAGGTCGTCTGAGTAGTATGGGCTTTTTGTTCTGTAATGTAGCTGTTTTGACTTAGTAAGTGTCTATGCTTGCCTTTTCATTTAGGAGTTTGAAATTCCCTGTGAGCTTTGCTTGTTAAGTCCGGGGATCTGCCTATCAAACAATAACAAACATCAAAGTCAAGTGTGTAGGTCATTTGCACATCTTTATGTGGGCATGTCTACCATTTTCTCTTTAACCTTTCCTAACACGGAACTTATTCCTTTTGGTAGAAGTTAAGAATGCGCTATCTTGGTAGTGATCCTGTGAGTGAACAAATATCCTTTAAAAATCTATTCTTTTTTTATTTTTAAATATGTGTAGCATTACAGAAAAATTGAAAAAGAAAAACGCTCATAATCTCACCACCCCAACAGAACACTATCTGTGTTTTTTTTTTTTCTTGTGGTGAGAGAGGGACATGAATTTTAAACTTAAAGAAAAACCCCTAGTTCTCTGGTTGTCACATTTGTTTCACTTTATCATATCACACAAACATGTTCATATCTCACTTAAAACGTAAGTTGTTTAGAAAGTATAGATGGCTAAGGGTTCTACTTTTGGGGTAATTATGTCAGTTTAGTTTCCTGATACCTTATCTTACTACTGTTTCATGCTGTTAAAAGTGAGAAATACTCTAGATTTGTAAGGTTCAAACTATATAAATAATTTTTTAATTCACTTTTTCAAATGTGTAGGGTACCAAATTTCAACCCTTAGGAGACCACAGAGGTATTAACTAATACTGGCAACTTAACGAGTTTTCTGTGAATTTTGGGATAAAAGTCTATTTTTAAACTTCAAAAATGTGTACTTGACTAGAATTGTAGTTCTTTGCTGATCTTTTAAATAACTATGTTCATTACACATTTACTCATCAAATGGAACCAGAAAGCTTACATTGGTGTGGACATGTGTGTGGACCCTCTGGCAGGTCAGGCGAGGCTCTGCCATAATGGCTCAGCCTTGACTTACCACCTTGGCTTTGCACTCACCTTGGCTTTGCACTCACCTTGGCTTAGTTGTAGGCAACAAGTAAATGCATGTGAATATGTTTCGTCCTGATGACAATGGTAATATGGAGGTGTTAACCTCTTTTATAAACATGGAGTGCTTCTTGTCTGACTTTGATTATTTATAACAAACTTACATGGTGGTCTTTGAAAACTAAAATTTCTGGCCAAGCACAGTGGCTCATGCCTGTAATCCCAGCACTTTGGGAGGCCAGGGCAGGTGGATCACTTGAGGTCAGGAGCTCGAGACCAGCCTGGCCAACATGGTGAAACCCCGTTGCTACTAAAAATACAAAAAATTAGGTGTGATGGTGCGCCTGTATTCCCAGCTACTTGGTAGACTGAGGCAGGAGAATCATTTGAACCTGGGAGGCAGAGGTTGCAGTGAGCCGAGATTGTGCCACTGCACTCCAGCCTGGGCAACAAAAGGAAACTCCATCTCAAAAAAAAAAAAAAGAAAAGAAAAGAAAAAGGAAGGAAGGAAAAGTAAGATTTTTTTACAATTTCAATACCTTGATTAGTTTAATTGAAGAATATGCTGGGATTGTAATAATCTCTTAAGACTGGTAAGGCCAGGTGCAGTGGCTCACGCCTGTAATCCTAGCACTTTAGGAGGCCAAGGCCAAGTTGGGAGGATTGCTTGAGCCCAGGAGTTCAAGAGCAGCCTGGGCAACTGCCTTTTATAATTATGTACAAAGTTTTGCTTTTAGAAAGGATTTTGTTGTTTATAAATATTGAAGATCTCTGATCTTTAAAAAAATTAACTTTTGATGTTACTGATCTGACTGAGAAAGGGTAAATTAATTTGTAGGTGTTTTTTGAATGACCTAAATAATCGTATGATATTTTCCTCTTTTACTTTCTCCCTCAGTGGGTTATTGGTTCATATTTTAATATATCAAACTTTTTTTTATTAAGCCAAGAAAGAGGTGGATTGGCCACTACGATGTTGTACATTTTGTGAATGTTCAGTAAGTCCTGCCATGCTTGATTGAGTAAAAGTTAAACTTCATTAATTCATAATTTTGATGATTCATTTGGGCTAAAAATCCCTTTTCAAGTATCTGATTAGGAAAAAGTATTACCAGGTCCATATAGTATAAACAGAATTGCAAAGTGCTTGTATTTTACAGTTTAAAAGAACAAAATGTTCTTATAAGACTTTATGAGATGAGCTTTTTATATGTGAGCAGTTGTTGCTGCTTCTTCCATGAGTTATTGTCTGTTATGGAGGTTCAGCGTTACATCTATAATAAGTTATTTTAAAATCTGTATAATTACTCTGGTCAATTGAAAATTAAAACAAAATTTGTCTTTAAAATTTATCCACTAATACGGTTACTTCAGTAATTCTTTTTTTCTTCCTTTTTAGAATCTGAATTTGAGCCCATTATATCTAAAATGAAATTTTCAGTTCTCTTTCAAGTTTAAGATTAGTAAGCAATAGTTTTTAAACTTTGCTGCTATTTAATCATGGGTGAATTTACTTTATCGTAACAACTTTTTGTAGCATTTTAGTATTAACAATGTCAGAGAGAATTAAGAGTATTTTACTGTTTGGTTCAACGTGTGTATATATATTATCACTAGTGGTATTCTAGAGGTTGAGAATCCAAAGATGAAAGTGGCCTACCATGGAAAATACTACACATGGGGTGGGGGATAAACACAGAAAACGATAAGATCATGACAATGGGATAACTAGGTGACTTATCAAATGATAAAGAAACAAGCACTGGTCATGCCCAAGTATTGTGGAGGGTCCTCATTCAGAGAACACTTTCTGAGTTAATGTTATATACTCATCTTTCATGTCCATGAGTTTAAAATTAATTTCAAATGGTTTTGAGTCATTAAATTTGCAAAGGGGAGGATAATGAGCACAAATTATTTTGTCCATGGTGGCCATGTAATTGCCATTCTCATTCTTCTCTCCATTCTCCACTCACATTGACCTTTTTCTACGTGTTTTTCTGAACATCTTCCAACATGTTGGTGGTTGGAAGTCACTCAAGTAGTCCTTTGCTAGTTGTTTAAATGTTTAAGAATTGTCATCTCTAAAGCCTAGGCTTGAAAATGTGGAAGAGAATTTCCCAACTCTGCCTCTCTTTTGTTCCCTCCACTGTCTTCCCCAAATGTCCTTTCTTCCCTCCTCCACCAGTATCTCAGTTTCTCCATACTTGGTTGTAGATAATGTGGAATCAGAATATTTTATGAGTTGCCTAACAACTAATCTACAAAAATGATTGCTCTATATTTTAACGTCAGATAATGCCCAGAATCTTTTCAGACCCTACTTCATAAAAATCACTTATAACCCCTTCCTCCTTAAATTGTGATGTTTAATTGTGATGAAATAAATATGATAATATATGTAGTTGATAATACAATAGGTACCACCCAACCAGATTTATAAAAGAAAGTATAAAAATTATGTTAATAAAATAAGAGTTATAATCATGTTTTGCTTATGAAGAGGCACTGTTTCCTTTTCTTTCTTCTCAGCAACAAGGAAGTTGCAGAAATAACGGGATATGTTTAAAAGTGTCATCACCCTTGGAATTACAGGGTCAAGATTTTCTTCTCAAAATCTGAACATTGTTTTTTGGCTCCTCCACTTTTTTTTTGGAGTTCTGAATGTTTGATGAAGAATTATTTGTTTTATGGCCTCTAACATTTTATTTTGAAAGGGACTAGTCTTTAAAACTTGGCTGTAAAACAAAGGATTAAGAGCTCTTCCATTTGTGCCTATTTTAGATCTATAAGGTGGGAGTAACAACACTGATTTAGAGACCTTTGACCTTCCGCAATGAAAGGACAAGGAAGTAAATACTACTCTTACTGTTTTGTATATTCCACTAAAATATAAGTTTCAGTGGTCAGGCATTTTTGCCTGTTTAACTCACTGCCGTGTCCCAGTACCTGATACCTAGTGCCACATAGGAAGTACTTAAGTATTTTTTGAGTGAGCTAATTGATATTGTTACACTATAGCAGAATTACCTTAATCCTGCATCTTTAGGTAACTGAGTGGGTCACATAAATGTGTTTTTCATGTAATTTTACCTTTTGTGTCAAAAAATGCCATTTTAATGCATTTATGGAAATCTTCAAATTGTGTCATAGTTTTTATGAATTTCCTAACTAGAGTATTTCAAACATATTTTGCCTGTTGACTCAAGGGTGTCATTATCAATAATAATTACTGTAATTCCTAGGTGGGCCAGTGAAGCTTGTAGGATTGCCCTTGTGTTAATAACCATGAACTGTTGTGTTGGCGATTTAGAACAGATAAGGATGAATGTTGTAATGGTTTTTCTATTCCTTCTGGGGTTTTCTGTCATTCTACTCACGATGATCTAGGTAATGGCCTAAGACTGGGGCCCTTTCTCTTATCAAGTAATGCAGTGGACTTATAGCTGTCATTTAGCAGCTTTTGTTTTCAGGTTCAGAGAACTATATTCTGAAATACCGAGACTTCTTGAAGACTGACCTCTGGAGAAGTAGGCATATTATAAAGTAGGTTACACTGTGTAGTTGAAAGCATTGTGCTTATGTCAAAATTTTCATCTCCACAGAAGAATTTTTTTTAAGTGTTCTGCATTTGCCCCTACTGTTAGAACTGGAGTCTTGAAGAGAATATTTATTCTTTTGTTGCAAAGCAAAATTAGCAGAAACTTGAATTTAATGTAATAACTGTATTTTAGGTTTGGTTTTTAAGGGAGGTTTTTGCCTTCCAGACTGTTCTCTATCCACTTAGAAGGATTTAATTTCTAAATATTAGAAAATGTTTTATACAGAGACAGGTCTTCAACTATACTGTACTATAGTTATACTATAACTAGAATTATGAAAATCTCTTCATTTGTGTTAATTGAGAGAAGTAGTTTATTTTTTTTTGTTTGTTTTTTTTTTTGGTAATAGTCTTCTAAAATCTATTAATAGACTACCATTATCAATTCAGTTCTTTACAGTTAAGGAATGATTGTGTGAAGTAAGATACATACAAGGAAGTAGTACCTCTGGATGGTAGGATTATGGATGTTTTTGTTTGGGGGCTTTGTTTTTGTTTTTGTTTGTTTTTTGAGATAGGGTCTGGCTTTGTCAACTAGGCTGGAGTGCTCCTGATCTTGGCTCACTGCAGCCTCCATCTCCTGGCTTCAAGTGATCTTCCTGTCTCAGCCTCCAGGTTAGCTGAGACTACAGGCGTGTGCCACCACACCCGGCTAATTTTTGTGATTTTATAGACAAACTCCTGGACTCAAGTGATCTACTCACCTCAACATCCCAAAGTGCTGGGATTGCACGTGTGAGCCACCGTGCCTGGCCCTATATATTTTTTAATGTTCACATTGCTTATCTGTATAAAATATAATAAGGTTACATTATTTAATCAACATTACCAATAAATAAGAATATGGAGTACTCTTTCTGCTCATTTTAGATCTAGGCTTTAATTTTACAGTGGTTCTAAAGTGGTAAGATGGAAAAAAAAATGTCCAGGCATGACAAGAAAAGAGAACAGTAAGAGTAGGTCCAAGTAAGAAATTACATGTCTGTATAAGTATTCAAGATACAGGCTAGGGCCAGGCGTGGTGGCTCACACCTATAATTCCAGCACTTTGGGAGGCCAAGGTGGAAGGATTGTTTGAGCCCAGGACTTCAAGACCAGCCTGGGCACGATAGGGAGGCCCTGACCCTACCAAAAACAAAATAGCAAGGTGGGGTGGCACACACCTGTGGTCTCAGCTACTTAGGAGCCTGAGGCGGGAGGATCACTTGAGCCCAGGGAAGTCAAGACTGCAGTGAACCGTGATTGTGCTACTGGGCTCCAACCTGGCAACAGAGTAGCACCCTCTCAAAACAAACAAACAAAAAGATACAGCCTAAGAGAAATCCTAAAAGGCCAGCAGTTACATAAGCAAGATACATATGTAGGTAAGAGGTGGGTGGGTAGAAAGGGAGGAAAAAGAGAAATACTTACTTGAATTATATATAACAAATTCTTAATCATCCATGAATAGGTTATTAGTGAGTAATGCTAAATGTCAGACCATTTAGTATATAGACTCGTCCAGCCCTATTTCTAGAGTAGGGAGTACAAATTGATTTTTCTGCTCCTCTAACACAATCTTCTGGAACAAAAGGTAAATGTATATGTTCAGTGCCTTTCTAAAGCTATAAGGAGTGTATTAAACTACAGTACAATTGCTTCTTTTTGTTTAGTTAATGGGAGCTTAATTCTATATAGTAGCTGGCAGTCAAATTTATTTTATGTTGGACACTAAGGGAAAAGTACCTGAGTACAGTCATCAATATTTTTAAGCGCCATTTGATCAGAATAGGTCATGTATTCCCTAAGAAATAGAATCCAGGTGAGAAAATAATTTTGATTAATTTATAGTCAGCAGTTCTATAGATATACTCGATACTGGTATCCATTTTTTTTCTGTTATCACTACAAAAGTAGCAGAGGATATTGCTATCTATAATATATATTTTTTATACTTTTGTATATAAAAATATAAGGGCCTATATTTTTGTAGCACCTATAAGATGTTACTATCTCTAGAAGGAAAAGGATCTTTATAAGTCCCACAAGTTTGTCTTTCCAGAATTGTTTCTACCAAATCTGTGCTGCACACTATAAATAGAACAAGAAGCACTTAATTTGACTCTACAGTACCAGTGAAGTCTGTTGCCATCTGATGCCAGTAAAAGCATCTAATACTATAATAATAGTAACATTGCCTGGTGTTTTTAATTTTTGCTTTATTTAGATATTATACTTGATTAATCCACCTGCATGGTAGTCAAAATGCATCGAGTGTTTAATATGTATCACATTATCTCATTTAATTCACCCCTCATAATAACTCAGAGTCAGTTTTGTTATTATCTTCATTTTACTGATGATGAATGAAGTCACCGTGAAGTCAGGTAACTTCTGTGTGTGCTACTGCTAATCAATGGCAAACTTGGTCCTTGAACCCCAAGAAACTCTGTTCCTAACCACTATGCCATATTTATATTCCTGCTGACCCTGAAATTCATTATGACAGAGTCCCCTTACTATTTTCCCCTGCGATAGATTTTCCATGGATACTTGAAATTCTTGTTAATTGTGACATTGCATCTCGGGGAATTTCAGCCCATCATTTAAGTCTGGTAGACCACAGGGACAGATTCTCAATATTCTACACTTCTGACATAATGAAACTGTAAAATAAACAGACCACAGATTTTCATGAAGGTTCTAAAAGCAAGAAAATGGTAATTATACCTTGAAGAGTCTTAAATGGATTTCTTAGATAAAAAGCCCATGTTATGTTTTCAAATCTCATTGTATGTTCTGCAATTTTATTATGTAAATTAGTTCTGGGTAGTCAGTCAGGCAACAAGTATTAATACTGAGTGCTTATTTCATATAATCCACAAACATTTCTGGGCAGTTAACTATATGTAAAGGACTAGATATACAAATGACTGACAGTTCCTACCTGCTCAAAGTATTGTTTTGTTGTCTTTGGCCTCATGGATAAGACAAAAACAGAAATGAATTCATTACAATGTAATGTGGCAGATGAAATAATAGAAATGTACTGGGTCTTGAGGAGTACAAAGTGCTAGAGATATGCAACCAGAATATATTTTCCTATAATTACTTTTATTCAAGCAAATTATTATACCACCCTATATAGAGATACAGAAATGCAGAGATCCCCTATGGATTTATGTTTTAGTTACTTCTTGGAAAAACTGAGTCTTAGAAATTTAACTCGGAGCATATTCAATACTGGGAGTATAGTCACTGTTTTAAAAAGTAAAAGGAGGTGAACATGCTACCTGTATCAGTCAGTGTGACAATTGATCCTATTTAAAATATTATAAGGAATAGACCTGTGCACTAAAGGGTAGTGTCAGTTTTCACCTGGGCAGATAATTCTCTTTTCCCCGCTTCTTGGAAAACACAAAAATCTCATGGAATGCTGTGTGTACAGTCCACCACAGAGAGGGAATGGCTTCTCAGCTAGCTGGTATTCCAGCAGATAGCACACATGCCGGAAGTACTGATTCAGTGTTTTTTACAGCAAATATCCAAAGGTCAAGAGACAGACTGAGAGAAAGAGAAGCAGGGTGTGAGAGAGGGAGGAGAGAGATTGATGATGAGTCTGGGGTCATGTTTTAAATGAGTAACCAGAATCACCAGTCAAAACAAAGCATTCCTGTATTCTCTAACTTGAAGTACTCCCAATGTAAAGATCAGTTGTGTTAACCCCATTCTTAGTCCAAAATACAAGTGTGTAGCTGATGTTGATTTATGTTCCACTTAATTTTTTTTTTTGGAGAGAGGGTCTTGCTCCGTCATCCAGGCTAGAGTGCAGTGGCACAGTCGTGGCTGACTACAGCCTCGACCTCTCAGGCTGAAGCAGTCCTCCCACCTCAGCCCCTAGAGTAGCTGGGAATACAGATATGCACTACCACACCGAGCTAATTTTTAAATTTTTTTGTGTGGACGGGGATCTCAATATATTGCCCAGCCTGGTCTTGAACTCCTGGGCTCGAGTGATCCTCCCGCCTTGGCCTCCCAAAGTGCTAGGGTTACAGGCGTGAACCTCTGTGCCCAGCCTGTGTTCCACTTAATATTAAATGAGCAAGACTAGAAGGAAACCCAATTCTGCCTAAATCCTTATAGTTGGATATAATAGCCTACTGCCTTAAAAGAAGGGGGGATAAGATAAAGCAAACAAAAAAAAATAACCTGGCTACTTTGAAATGAGTAGGTATTATATTCTCTTCAAGATTACCTTTATATTTCATGTTATTGAAACAGTTAACATGTACATAGAAATTCACTGTAGGAATGCAAACGCTATGGCATTTTGCTTTTTAAAATGTTAGCTCACTGAACATACAAGTGATTACATGAATTAAATTCCAGATCAGAGGCACATAGTGGAAAGAGTTAGATCACATCTTGCTCACTCTGCATCTCCCCAGAGCAGCAGCTTCATGCATGGCACCCACCTGAGGAAGGGAAATATCCAGTGTGGAGCCAAAGGCTGCACGGCGAGCTCTGATGCAACCATTGGTGACACCTCACTTGGGCTATTGGACAGCAGATGTGTGACTGAAGGTGACTGTTTCAGTTGTGATAACATCTTCAAGGGAGTTTCTGTGCTGGGTTTCCTGTCTCTCCTTCTCATCCTGTCTTTCCCTCCTCCCCAAATCCAAGTAGAAAGAAAAGTAGGACAGTATTCACAGTGGTGAAGTGATAGTGAAAATGTCCTCAACGTTTGCACATGCACATATACACATCAGTGCTGTCTTTCATAGGTATCTAGTGATGATTCTTTCTGCTGTAATCCTCAATTCTCAAAGGGGCAGGGAACAAAAGAAAAAAGCCCATACGGAAAAAGAATGTACAATATAGACTATGAAATTATGGAAAACATCTTAAGCCTGTTCTTTGGCTATTATAATATTGGAGAAAAAAACATGTTTTATGGATTCAAAGATGCACGTTTTCCCCCCGATTTTAGCATTTCTGAAATCCAGATGCATCTCACAGTCACTGCCTGGCAGCTGTCATGACATGGTCGTCACCGCCTGCACACATGCACTGAAACCTGCAGAATGAGTGTCAATGGCTTGTAGGAAAATCCCAGAGATGCTCATTGAGCACAAAATGCCGCCTTTCTAACACTCTCGATAGCATAGAGATTGATACTATGAGGCAAGGCATGAATTCTGACAACTCAAGGTTGAAAAATCATTCAGAAGAATTAGAAACTGAAAGGAAAGAACTTTTAGGACTACCTTAACCAACTTACTTCACTTTTTTTTAAATGTATGGATGAGAGATCTATTAAGAAAATCTAAGTAAGTGTTCAGTTAGTCTAAAATAAAATCCCTAAGTGATAAAAATGCATTGTCAGAATTTAATTGGCAGGAGTTTTTTCATTAATGGCACGTAAAATAAGTGTGTCTTATAATTGATGACATCTTAGATTCAATGAAATGTGGTAGGCATTCCGTCCTTATATAAAAATCTTAATGTCCTTCCATTCTTTTATCTTACTGTTATTTATTTATTTATTTATTTATTTATTTGAGACAGAGTCTTGTTCTGTCACCCAGGCTGGAGTGCAGTGGCACGATCTCAGCTCATTGCAATCTTTGCTTTCCGAGTTCAAGCGATTCTCCTGCCACAGCCTCCCAAGTAGCTGGAATTACAAGCACCCGCCACCATGCCTGGCTAATTTTTGTATTTTTAGTACGGACGGAGTTTCACCATGTTGGCCAGACTGGTCTTGAACTCCTGACCTCAAGTGATCCACCTGTCTTGGCCTCCCAAAGTGCTGGGATAACAGGTGTGAGCCACTGCACCCGGCCTCCCTTCCTTTAATATTTAAAAGTACTATGATATAGAGCAGTAATAATTGCAGTTGTAAACATCAAATGTGATCAGTTTACTAACTAATCTATTCATTTCAAAAATATTCATTGAGCCCCTCCCATGCGGCAGGCATGTTCTAGGAGCTGAAAATACATCAGTGAATAAAACCAAAGTCTGTACCGTTGTGAAGCTTTGTCTGGGGGAAAAAACACATAAAACAATAAATATTAATAAATACTAAGAAGAGGCTGGGCACAGTGGCTCATGCCTGTAATGCCAGCACTTCTGGAGGCCAAGGACGGTGGATCACTTGAGGTCAGGAGTTCAAGACCAGCCTGGCCAACATGGTGAAACCCCATTTCTACTAAAAATACAAAAATCAGCTGTGCGTGCTGGTGCGCGCCTGTAATCCCAGCTACTCAGGAGGGTGAGACATGAGAATCGCTTGAACCTGGGAGGCAGAGGTTGCAGTGAGCCAAGATCGTGCCACTGCACTCCAGCCTGGGCAACAGCAAAACTCTGTTTCTAAATAAATAAATAAATAAATAGAAGAAAAATAAAGCGGCCAGGTGCAGTGGCTTATGCCTGTAATCTCAGCACTTTGGGAGGCCGAGGCGGGCAGATCACGAGGTCAGGAGATCGAGACCATGGTGAAACCCCGTCTTGACTAAAAACACAAAAAATTAGCCTGGCGTGGTGGCGGGCGCCTGTAGTCCCAGCTACTCAGGAGGCTGAGGCAGGAGAATGGCAGGAACCTGGGAGGCGAAGCTTGCAGTGAGCCGAGATTGCGCCACTGCACTCCAGCCTGGGTGACAGAGACAACGTCTCAAATAAATAAATAAATAAATAAATAAATAAATAAATAAATAAAGCAAGCAAGCTAAAGCTAAGTAGAGGGCCAGAGAATACTGAGGGGTTCATATTTTAGATATTCAGGGAAGGGGGCTCTGATAAGTGAGAATTAAATAGGGACTTACGGGAATCAGGGAGAGGCCCTACAGGTCCACTGGGGAAGCACATTCCAAAGAGAGGAAGCGCAGATTCCAGGCCTTGAGGCTGAAGACTTCTCATTGATTCAGGAGAAAAGTGCAACTGGACCTGAACGAGGGAGAGGGAGATAAAAATGGCCTAGTACAGAGGGTGTTTATAGACCATGACGAGGGCTTCAGGTAGGATTGGGAGATGGGAAGCTCGGGGAAGCCCTGCGTGGAGGAGTAGAGCACTCTCGAGTCTCATTTGGGCTGCCGATTGTAGGGGCTCACGGAGGGACGCAGCAAGTCCTGATGGAGGCTGTGGGGATAATCTAAGAGACACGGGGGTGTCCTGGACTAGTGTGGTTGTATCGTAAAACAGAGAGAAGACGTGACTCTAACCACAGTATTCAAATAACACGTGAACCCAGGGGACAACAAGGAAGACGGGCCCTGAAGACAGAGCATTAGCTGTGTGCACGTTGCTTTCAAGACTCTGGGAATGAAACAAGCACAGTAACAATATTTTCCTGAAGTAAAACAATCCTTGCTTAATTGAAATTTTTCATTTCTCTTTTTCTTTTTTGTAATTTACTAGGCATTGTGGGGTCTGTCAAAAGCTATAAAATGTCATCCCTGGGAGCTTCTAGTTGGGGAGATAAGACGGGGATTTCTCTTACAGTTTAAAGCATTATACGATTAAGGATCAAATGTCAGCAAATTCTTTTAGAGTTGAGAAAAAGCAGAGATTTCTATGGATTGGCATATCAGAAGAGGGTAGGACCTGAGCTGCATCTTTTTTTTTTTTCTTAATAGACTTTATTATTTAGAGCAGTTTTGAGTTCCCAGTAAAATTGAACAGAAAGTACTGAGGGTTCCCATTCACCCACTGCCTGCTCCCTCCACAGCCTCCCCCACTATCAACATCCCCCACCAGAGTGGCACATTTATTATAACTGATTAAACTACACTGGCACATCATAGTCAGCAGAGACCATAGTTTACATTAGGGGTTGCTCTTGGTGTTGTACATTCCATGGGTTTGGACAAACGTATAAAGACATGTATCTACCATTGCAGTATCATACAGACTAGTTGTACTGCTATCAACATCCTCTTTGCTGCCTCTCTTCATCCCTCCCTCCCTGTACCCGCTGGCATCCATTGATTTTTTTTTTGGAAACTGTATTCATAATTTTACCTTTCCCAGAATGCCATAATTGGAATCACACAGTATGTGGCCTTCTCAGTTTGACTTCTTTCACTTAGCAATATGCATTTAAGATTCCTCCATATCTTTTTATGGCTTTATACTTCATTTCTTTTTAGTGCTGAATAATATTCCATTGTCTGAATGTAGCACAGTTTATTCATTCACCAAATGAGGGACCTCTTCATTGTTTCCAAGTTTTGGCAGTTGAATAAAGCTGCTTTAAATATCTGTTTGCAGGTTTTTGTGGGGACATAAGTTTTCAGTTCATTTGGGTAAATGCCAGGGAGTGTGATTGCTGGATCCTATGGTAAGAGTATGTTTAGTTTTGTAAGAAACTGCCAAACTGTCTTCCTAATTGGCTGTATCATTTTGCATTTCCACTGGCAGTGAATGAGAGTTCCTGTCACTCTGCATTCTTTCCAGGATTTGGTGTTGGCAGTGTTTCAGCTTTTGGTCATTCTAATAGGTGTGTAGTGGGATATTGTTGTTTTAATTTCCATTCTCCTAATAACATATAATGTGGAACATCTTTTCATCTTTTCCTGTGCCTATTTGCCATCTGTATATATCTTTGGTAAAGTGTCTGTTCAGGTCTTTTGCCCATTTTTAAATTGAATGGCTCATTTTTTTGTTGTTGAGTTTTAAAATTTGTTTGTATATTTAGGTGACAGTCCTTTATCAGATACGCCTTTTAAATATATTTTTCTCATAGTCTGTGGCTTGTCTTTTCCTCACAGTTGTGCTCCATCCTGAAGGATGAGTAACAGGTGAGAGGGAATCACACACACAGGTCACAGGAAATAGTAATAGTCACAGCACCTAACATTTCAAGAGCACTTACTATGAGTCAGGCCCTGTGCTCAGCACTCTTACATGCTTTAACTTGTTTATTCTTAGCTAGAAAAGGGGTACTTTTTAATGCTGTTTTGTAGAAGTGTCGGCAAAGGAACAGTGAGGTTAAATAAGGTACGCAAGGTTGCATAATTTGGAAGGAACAGAGCCCGCTTTTAAGACCAGTCAGTGGAACATCCTGCTTGGAAATGGGGTTTATATTGAGGGCCGCTTAGAGGGGATTTTGCAATAGATGGTGGCCAGCTTGTTTAGTGCTTTAAATCCCAGAATAAGATACCTGTATTTAGATGTGAAGTATAAATGTCTTTATTAATAAAACATTTTTTCAACAAAATAAAACTTAGAGTCCTATGATTTAAAACAATAAACATATATTTTTAGATAGGTTAAATCATTTGTGGCATCCCTGCCTAAAGATTCATGGAGTTTAAAAATCCCTAACTTGAAGCAGTGGAGAGCCTTGGGAGTTTGGTGTGGCTAGGGATGGGGAGGTGTGTGGGGATAAGAAGACAGCATTGGCAGGACATGGGCCCCACTGCACAGGAGGACAGGGTGGAGGTGGACTCTTGATGGTTATCAGGCTGTTACATTTTAGTTCAGGGGCAATGTGATGGGCGGGCCTCACCTAAGGTAGCCAATGGGAATAATAAAGAAAATGGTGATTACAGGAGATTTTTTGAAGGGAAATGAATAATACTTGTTTAGTGACTAGATATGGATGGTGAGTGGGAAGGCTTGAAAACTCATGTCTCTAGTTGACTGAGAGAATTTGAACGGCCAGTCAGACAAAAAAAAAAAAAGAAAACGTGAGCCTCCTTTAACAGAGAAATAATGAGGCCAATTTATGACCTGTTGAATTTGAAATGATAGTGAAATAGTCAAGCCAAGATGCCTAGTAGGAAATCAAAGCAAATGAAACTGAGATAAGAGAGGAGGAATCTTGAAGATAAAGATTTAGGAGTCAGCAGCATTAAAGTGACAGCCAAGCTCACGAGAAGAGATGAAACTGCCGAATGTTAAGTGTTGAAAGAGACTGCAAGTTGATAAATAACTGAACCTCAGGAACAGTGGAGTTAAATCCTGAGGGAGCGGAGATTTCTGTTTGTCATTGTGGATTGACCCATGAGTTCATTTGTGCTTCTTCCTAAACCCCACTACAATGATAGGAAGATACTAAAAAATGTATAAAACCGTAAGGATAAGAGAGCAAGGGAAGAGATGGAAAGTGGGAACTGACTTAGCAGAGTAGAGGAAGCTAAAACATACCAGCCTGCAGAGAAGATTATGGGAAACAAGATGATTGCTCTCCAAGAGTTCAGAAACAGGGGTCATCAGGAACTCCAGAAGGCAGGGATGTAAAAGATGTAAAAGTCTGTTTGTGCATGTTTGTTTATTAGCAAAAACATTTGAATTTTTAGTAAACTCAACATTTTAGTTTATTGGCTAAACATTGAGTGCCAAGTATTGAGTTGGGCTCAGTACTGAAATGCAGTCTAGGTGTCAGTCTCCACACTGAACAGGTGAGACTTTCCTCCCTTTTCTCCATCAGACTCCTACTGTGTAGGAAATTGGAGGATTCTCTGAAAAAACTGAGCTTTCCCAGGGAAAATACATACTGACAATAACATTTTAGAGCTAGATTATCTTACAATGTAGCCCACCAGTTAGCAAAGTCCCAAACATTTTACATGTAGAGTGTCCAGCGACTCACGCTTAAACACCCAGTAACTACCAGAAATGAAAGGTATCCCACGTGAAAAGCAGAAGCTGAAACCTCAGAAATAGAGACAATGTAGGAAATAGAAGAAAACTACACACACACACACACACACACACACACCCCTACCTACACCCCTTCCAAGAGACAAGAGCAGAAAATGTCAAAGAGGAACCAGCTGTCAAAGAGCCAGAGCAAGTTAGAAATTAAAAATATAATAACCAAAAGAAAATGTTCTATAGAGGGGTTTTTAAGATAAAGTCAAGGAAACCTGAACAGTTAGATAAAGACATGAACGATAGGAGAGAAAAAAGTGTGAGAAAACTACAGAATTAATTCATGAGGTCCTATAGCCAACTAAAAGGAGTCCTAAGAAGAGAGAACAATGAAACTAAAGGAAATGAAATTATCAAAGAAATAACACAAGAAAATTTTTCAGAAGAAAAACATATAAATCTATATTACAAGAGTCTAAAAGGTACCCATAACAATGACTGAATAAAAATGCATACCAAGGCACATTATTGTGAATTAGAGGAAACCAGAGATTAGGAGGAAATTATATGTGCTTGCCAGTCACATACAAAGGACTGCAATTCATAATGAAGTCAGAATGAAGGAGCAGTGGTGAAGGTTAGAAGTGGGTAGTACATACCATCAGAATTTTGAGTGAAATAATTTCAACCTTAAATTCTATTTTCAACCACGCTGTTAGGTCAGAGGGTAGAATAGGGACATTTTAGACATGTGGAGTCTGAAAACATTTACTTCCCATACATCTCTTATCAGGAAACTACCAGATGATTCAGTCTAAATTTAATTAAATCTAATAGATATTTAAGCACCCAGTATATTTTTAGCATGATGCCATGCATATAATAACTATCTGATGAATATTTATAGATTTAAATTAAAAGGTTCAGAAGACAAAAATGATTTAAGACACAGTCCATGCCTTTGATAAGCTTATAGTTTCCTAATCCTGGATAACTCAGATAAACAACTGTATAAAAAACAGTGTGCAGTTCTCATAAAGTTAGAAACTGCCATGGAGATTTGAGGAATGGATAGTGCAAATCAGATTGGGAGCAGTTTTATGAAGGGAATTATTATTTGAGACAGTTCTTGTAAAGTAGATTGGATTTCAATAAGCAGGTGTGAGAAAAAAAGCATTCCAGTTAAGAAATAACATAGTGGCCAGGCATGGTGGCTTATGCCAGTAATCCTAGCACTTTGGGAGCCTGAGATGGGAGGATCATTTGAGCCCAGGAGTTTGAGACCAGCCTGAGCAACAGAGCAAGACCCTGTCTCTGCAAAAAATTAAAAATAGAAAAATTAGCTGGGTATGATGGCGCATGGCTGTTCCAGCTACTTGGGAGACTGAGGTAAGAGGATCGCTTGGACCCAGGAGTTTGAGGCTGCAGTGAGCTATGATCACACCACCACTCCAGCCTGGAAGACAGAGCAAGACCCTGTCTCAAAAAAGAAAAAAAAAAAAAGAAGAAAAGAAAAAGAAAACAATATAAAATACAGAAGTGGAAAGCTCATGACCTGTTGAAGTGGTGCAGTGCTGCTGGAAGGAAGAAAAGTCAAGGAAGATAAGAGTAAAAGTTAAGTTGGAAACATAGAGAGCCACAAATATGAAGCTGAAGGTAAGGCATGGGAATCATTGAGAGATTTCCACTGGGAGAGCTGTCTTTCAGGAGGATTAATCCAGCAAGCTGAGTGACCATGTTTAGCCTGCTAGATCAAATTTGCTGACAGGTAGAATGTCTTTCCTCTCTAGTATTTCTTTACTGTTTGGCATTGAATAGGCATACAGTAAATATTTGTTGAATTAAACTTCAAATGAATAACAAAATAAAATTTCAAGAAAGAGGAAAAGTGATCAGCAGTTGTTGCTAGATACAGGTCAGCAGGGTGGGGATTATTTGTAACTGCACATGAGGATGCTACAGGGGACCATGGGGAAAGTGTTTCCAGTGAATGGCTGGGGCAGGTCAGAGAGTGAAGAGTTTCAGAGTTGAGTGGGCCGTGAAGTAGAGTAATCAAGGTAAATGTGCTCTTTGGCACAATCTGACAAAGGAGGAAGAGCCGCTGCCCTCTGCTTCGCCACTGCCTCACTGTATCCTCATCATCCTGGACATCCTTCTTGCTGCGCTGATGCCTTCGAGGCTGTGAAATCCTTTCCTTCTGACTGTGTCTGTTAGGTCGGGAAAATAGTAAGTTCTCATGGAGTCAGTAAATACAAGAACTTATTTACTTGAACTGGGTGGCAATGTTGAGGAAAAGGGCAGGGTTGTGGTAGCTGGGTTTTTTACACTCGTGGGTGTTTGGTCTTAGAGAGCCTGGAGCATGTGTGTCAGCAACAGAGGGGAGAGACATCCTTGTGTTGGATCTGGCTCTGGGGTCCTAGTTTCTTAAAGTCAGTAAAATTTTACTTTGGAACTCTTTTTGTTTTTAATAATTATATATTCAATTACTTCTCGTCATTTTCTCCCAAAGTGTCAAATTTAGTACAGCTTCAAGGAGTCAGGAATATTTGTTTTGAGGTCAGTTTTTTTGCTTCACAAGTGGGGTTGTATCATGTGCCTCCACTTCAGTTATATCTCAAGAGGTGACAAGTTGACATTTTTATTAAGTTCTGTAATGTTCTATTAGTTATGTTCTTATAATTCTGATTTGGAAGACATCCCTCTGTGAGAGCCGGGGAAAAGGAGAGTCAGTCTAGCAATCACCCGTGACGATGCATAAATTGCGTTTTGTCGATTTCAGTCGAGCTTCCCATATAGAATGAGTATATAAATATTACTTATCTGAAAAGATACTTAGGGTAAATATTTTATCAAACATATTTTAAGCCATCTGCTTTAATTAAATTTCATTGGCTTATGTATAGAACTTATCTCTGGTAGTTGAGGTTTTTTTCGGCTGAAAATTATAATACATTTTTTTCAGCCAGAACATTTCAAAATGTACTTGTATGTTTATATGACGTTGCTTTATGTGAGTAACAGCACTGTAACACAGTCTTGCTGATTTACCCATAAAATTATAAGCTTTGCTTTCTGAAACAAAATCTGCTGGGTTTTCCCGGAGAAAACTTGAGGGAATCCAAGCGAGTCCTAGGACATTGCTGACTGAGAAAATCCTGGGCTAGGTCCATCTCCAGCTCTCTTGTTAGGGGTTGCAAACACAGATCCCAAGAAGAGCTGGGGAATGTGGTGACAGTGAAGTCCAGGGGCCCCATCCCAAGTGGGCAGCCCGAGGCATGTGGGCGCGGAGTTCTAGATCTTGTGATGTTTTAGTAAAGGCAGGAAATTTAGTTTAAAAAAATTTTTTTTTGTCGTTTTTGGGCTCTTAACTCTTAGAAGTGAATTTAAAATGTTTAGAACATTGTGCAGCCCGCATACACAAAAATCACATTTGCAGGTTGGATTTCAGCCGTAGGCTGTCTGTGCAGGTCTTCTGCTCTTAACAGGAATTTGACCCTCGTCACAGCCCTGACTGTCCCATTCAACCACAGTCATCTCTCCTGAGTTGCTACAGTTGCCGTCCAATCCATTTTCTTTCTGTGTCTGTGTTTGTTTACTCCCGAAAGTCTGTCCTGACTTAGCAGCGGTTGTGATCCTGCTCAGATCAAAGGAGTCCGATCCTGTGGTTCCGGTTCCCTGTAGCTCCGTGAGACTCTGAGAACTCCACTCGGCCTCCAGCGCTGCCTTCGCCGTTGCCTTGAATGAAACAGGCGCTCAATGTTGGCCTCACCTTGCTTGGTTTCTTGGCTTCTGTCTTCTGATTCTGGCTCCTACGCATCACGTTCTGCTTGCTCCTTAGCATTGCAGACTCTGACATTTTAGATGATACGTTTGTGTCCTAGTTCGTAAGTTTTTCCTGGGTAAACATTTGGAGAGTGTTTTTTGTATTTGCCTTCTTAGCACCCTTGATACACCTTGATAGTAGGTGTACAAGATACTTAGCACCTTAGTACACCTTGATAGTAGGTATACAAGATACACTTGCTGAGTGGGAGCCCCTCTTTTGCCAGCCTTAAAACCATGGCTTCCAAACCTCACACCATGCTTCATTGTCCTTGCCAGTTCTGTTCTAGCTGCCAGGAGTGTCTGAGAGCCACCAAACTTGCACACTGCTAGACACAAATTAAGATGGGCTTGAAGAATAAATACTTGTCATTTCCTCTGAGCTCAAGGCATACAGATGGTAGGTGCTCAGTACACATTAAATGCATAATTTGTGCCTCTTGGCTTTTTCACTTCTGTACCAACCAAGTAGAATTCTACAAGGAGAGAAAGGTAAGCAAAAATTAGTTGTGTGGGTTTTCAGCTTTTTATTAGGATGTATTCCAAAGCAAAATACTAATGAATTTGGAATTACTGTCACTATCATTTCCATCTATTACCACAGATAGTCAGGAACTGATATAACTGATTTGCTTTATTTGGAGGATGAGCAATTTCTAAAAAATCATTACCCCTAGTAAACCAAGATGAGTCAGCTCATTATAATAGGGTTCTTTGTACTTTGAAAAGGGGGTGGGTTTTCTTGTTCTTTCTGCAGTTGATATGCGTAAGAGGAAGAATGCAAAACCATGAATCCATTCATGAAATGTACTTTTGAAATTAATCACTGATTTTTTAAAATGTTCATGCTTGTGTGTGTGTGTGTGTGTGTGTGTGTGTGTGTGTGTTGTGGGGGGAGGGAAAAGGTAGATAAAAAACTACCTTGTTTAGGCATGATTGTCAATTTTATTTTCTGTCTACTTACTGCGTTGGATAAACATACTGGAATACTGCCAAAAATTCAGGTGGCTGAATGCTAATTTTGCTGAAATTAGATGGAACAGCCATCCCCTGCCAATTTTCTGTCTAAATTATGCAGAAATTTGACTCTTGTAAGACATAAATCTGGTCAAAAATAGAGTCCTAATTTTCTAGTTAGTAAGACCATCAACAGACTAATTATTCTTGTTTTAGCTTTTACTTTTTATTAAGAGAAAGAAATAAAAAATGAAACGCAGAAAAAGTTACTACGCATGTTTTTCATGTAACCCAAATGTAGATTTGCAATGTTAAAGGACATAGCAGGTCTAACTTCGTCTGAGATAGAGCAGGAATGAGCCTCAGAAAACAATTAGTGCATCTTTCAAATGTACCATAGTTATTGAATAATTACTCAAATAATGGTCAGTAATGGAATGCAAAGGGTTATCTCTTAGCTAATCCTCAAGTAATGGAATTGATGTATCTCTGATTTTTCTCTTAGCCTTCCAGGGTATAGAAGAATTAGACAAAAGTGATTATGGGAACTACAGGGAGCCACTGGAGGCCACAAGGAAAGGGAGACCTTATCTTAAGCAATTAATCAAGAAACTCATATTTTGGGACAGTTATTCAGAGTTAATTCTAAAATAGCTTTAGAGCCCCAGGTCTTGAGATATTTTTTTCCAGAATTTTGTCAAGGACATTTAGAGCACTAGGATAATCTTACATTAGAATAAAGATTTGGCTAAAGGTATATGTATATTAGTCTCTACCTAGAAATATGGGCAGCATGAAAACATAGCATCGGACTACATAAAACTGTAATTGTAATTTTTTACTCTATTTTCATTTTTTTTGGTAGTAAACTGCACAAAATAGGATAAGGCTTTGTCCCAGAGATGGGCAGCCTTTCCTGATGCACAGTCTGAAGTGCACTGGCCTGTGGCACCCGTGACATTAGAGGACTGGATTGCAGTTTTTGGAGTTAGGTCAGTTTGTCTCACCTTAGGAAATGTGAACAGAGGGATGCTAATCCTGTTTGCTTAGTGAGTTTTTGTTTGTGTGCCATTTCACAGAATAACTGATTTCCTATTGGGTATGGTTGTTTTACATCTGACCAGTCATCTTATTTACTTATTACTGTGGCATTTTTTCCCATTAGTGGATTAAAAAAACTGTTATTTTCCAGGTCTTTTGTTTGTTTGACTTACCTAATTTATCTTGTTTACCTGCATGGTGAGCATTTTAGGACCTTTCCTCAGCTTTCTCTACCTGCCTTCCTTGGTATCTTCCCTTCTTCTAGTTAAGTGGATTCCCTTTGGCCGCAGACAGTCTCTAGATGCCGCAGGGAGGCCAGGCCTGCCCTTGCACTGCAGCCCCCTACCTCCTCCCACTCCCACAATAACTACCCACCCGCTACATCCTGAGAAGGCTGTCCCAGCAGCAAGGCTGTGCCCTTGCTCCTCTGCCCCTGAAATGCTTGTTCATGACATCATCACACGGCTGGTCTTCCTCCTGAATCAGCTCTCAGCTGAAACATCTCTTCTCCATCTTTAGACAGTGACTGTCCTGTCTAAAGTCGCCTTTTTTCTCTCCACACGCATTATCCCATTTTACTGTCTCCCTAGCACTTTCTGTGAATTTTCCTTTTGTATATGTTGTTGCCTTTCTGCCCTGCTAGTAAAATCTATGAATAGAGAAACCTTGTCTTTTGTTTGTTAACCTCCGCATTGCCAGGCGGACACAGATCTTAACAAATATTTGTTGAATGAATGGATGGATGAGATTGCCTTGACCATGTTATGCACACCTGACCCTGACTGTCCTCCTGCCTTGGCCTCCTCTATGGGACTGAAGCCACCCTCTCAGGTCATCCATAACCTCACTGCATCCTCTACACAGCTGCTAGAGTCATCTTTCTCGAAACTAGATCAAACAGTTTTAAAACTACCAGTGACTTCCTATACCCTTCAAATAAAATTCACACTCTTTCCCATGATCCATGAAGCTCTCTTGACCTACCCAACCCACCTCCTTTCCTCTTGCCTTCACCTGCTCCTTCCCATGCCTCAGACACAAAACTCGTTACGCAGTGTGGCTGTCCACATGCTGTCCCTGCACCTGGACATGTCCCTGGCTTGTCTCTGACTGGCTGTTTGGTTATTCCCATCTCAGTTTCATTAATCAGTATTCACATAGTTGCTTCGTTCTATTTAAGAAGGTGGTGGGCCAGGCACCATGGCTCATGCCTGTAATCCCAGCACATTGGGAGGCCGAGACAGGCAGATTATTTGAGCTCAGAAGTTTGAGACCAGCCTGGGCGACATGGCCAAACCTCATCTATATGAAGATACAAAAATTATCCAGGCGTGGTAGCACATGTCCTTGGTCCCAGCTACTTGGAATGCTGAGGTGGGAGGATTGCCTGGACCCAGGAGGTGGAGGCTGCAGTGAGCCGTGATTGCGCCACTGCATTCCATCCTGGGTGACAGAGTGAGACCCTGTCTCAAAAAAAAAAAAAAGAAAAAAAAAGAAGGAAAGTGGCACTCTACATCACTACCACCTTCCCAGTTGTTATTTTCCATTCCTTTATCCTGTTTATTTCAAAGCATGTATCACAATGATAATAACAACTTTTTTGTATATTTGATGCTTTTCTAATATTGGACACAATGGAATACTTACCCTACTCTTTAAAACTTTTCTTTTTTTAAAAAAATAATTATTTGTTTGTTTTTAGAGACGGATTCTCGCTACACTGCCCAGGCTGGTCTGGAACTCCTGGCCTTAAGAGATCCTCTCACCTCAGCCTCCCAAAGTGCTGGCATTACAGGCGTGAGCCACCTCGCCTGGCCACAACTTTTCTTTCTTATACTTGCTTATACTTTCTCTTCATTGTTGTTGTTTTAATCTTTTCTGATTTTCCTCCAACTCATTGGCTGTCCCATCTCCTTCTCCGGCCCCTCTTCTGCTGTTATTGAAATGTCGGCAGCCCTAGAATCCTGCCCTTGGTTCTCTGCTCTGCTGTGCAATCTGCAGGTCACCTTTCCTGCATGCACGGCCCCTCCAGCCCCCACCGCAGGCCGGATAGTGCAGTGGTTAAGAGCTTTCCATCAGCAGCTGTGAGGGCCTTCTCTGGGTTAGGCGCTGTTTAGACTCTGGGAATAGTCTAAAAGGTGTAGTTCCTTCCAGCATGAAGCTTATTGCGTTTTGGTGAGGGAGACAAAAAATAGCTAAGCAAACATTCTGTAGTGTTAGGTAAGGGAGTGCAGTGGCAATGAGGCCAGGTAAGAAAGCTACTGGGAGGCGAGTTGATTGCAATGTGCAGTGATCAGAGACGGCTTCACTGAGGGGTGACATTAGAGAGCCAAATAATACGAGAGAAGCAGCAGTGAGCCGACCTGGAGGAACAGCACTGGGGCTGCTGCGAGAGCGTTGGGGAGAAGCTTGGTGAGTTTGAGAAGCATCGAAGATGCCAGCATGGCTTGATGAAGGCAGCTAAGAAGGAGGATGGGGCCAGACCTTCCAAGACCTCAGAGGCCATGGCAAGGAGCTGGGGCTTTATTCCAGTGGTGACAGGAAGCACTGGAGGCTTTTGAGCAGGGAAATGATCTGATTTAGGATTCGGAGTTGGAGAGTCAATTCCAGCCTCATCCATCACATGGCCTTACGTGAAGAAGCAGCGGTCATATTTAGCATTTTCTTAGCCAGCAGTCTAACTGAAATCACCCATGTACAGACAGGAAATGACGTTCACAATTCTATGTTGACGCACTATAACTTCCTGACATACCTTTTATTAAAGAAAGTTTAAATTGTCTCAAGTGGTTTTATTGTTAAATATAGTACTTTATGACTCTGATTTTTTTTTTTTTTTTTGGAGACAGGGTCTCACTCTGTTGCCCCGGCTGGAACGCAGTGGTACGAACATAGTTCACTGCAACCTCGAACTCTTAGGTTCAAGCAATCCTCTGGCCCCAGCCTCCCAAGTAGCTGGGTCCACAGATGGGCACCACTGGGCCCTGCTAAATTTTTTTTTCTTTTCTTTTCTTTCCTTTTTTTTTTTTTTTTTTTAGGAGACAAGATCTTTCTTGTTGCCCAGGCTGGTCTTGAACTCCCAGCTTCAAGCAATCCTCCTGCCTCAGCCTCTTAAAGTGTTGGGATTACAGGCATGAACCAGTGCGCCCAGCCTTCATCTGATTTTAAGAATGTTTATTCTGTATATGATGGATGTGATAACTTTCTATTATTACTCATAGATGGATGAACTGTTCTGCTGCTCTCCCTGGTTTCTCATCCAGGCCAGGAAAGAGTTGATTGTAATTTCATAGCATTTTTCTCATAATAATCTTTAAATCCTGAATTGCTTGTTTTGTGGCTTTTGCATATGGATGATCTCCTAGTGTGTTGGGTGTTTTGACTCACCAAATTTTGAGAGACTAGCAGCAGATTTTACAGGCTGTCTCCTAAATAGGAAGATGTTTGGAGTTGTTGGAATGAGACAGGGATAGATATATAACAACCAAAAGCTTAAATGCTGATCTTTTTCCCTATCAAATTTATCACTGGGTACTGAACTAATGTTTATCTTACCAGTTCAAACTTGAGTCACCCTAAATTTGTTTTTCTTTCGAATCTTGCTTCCTAACAGTCATTGTGTCATTATACTGAGCTTTCTTTATTAAATGGTTCTGTTAAAATCTCCAGGATTATACATGCATAGTTGGGGAAAAGAGGGAAAAAAGCAAGTGTAGGAACAGCTTCCCCAGAGGGACTGACGCGCAGAGGTGCTGGGCGGGTGGGGAGCAAGAGCTGTGCCCGGCTGCTGCCACCGCTGCTGACAGCCGCTCTCGTGTCAACAGTGTCAGGATGATTTCCCATTAATTTTTTATCGACTGCTCTTGATGATCCTGTGAAGTAAGTGGGCTCAGCATCATTGTGTGAGTGTCTGTGCGTGCACAGATGAAGAACCTTGTGCTCACCATCACAGAGAATCAGGAAGGGGCTGGTTCTGTAAATCAGAGTCCACTTGCCCTTTGCTGTTTCCACTGTAACGAAATGCTGCCTTAATAATAAAGCACAGCCGGAAATAAAGAGTGTGCTGCTTAGCACTGTCCCCAGGACAGAGGCCATGTGGCAGGCAAGTCAGCCTCTTTGACAGGATTGTGTACCAGGCCTACTCATGGATGCCTGGGTGTCTTATATACAAGTGGACACAAGAAGGGAGAGAATGGAGCACTTAGGGCAACAGCCAAGCAGGCCCCCACCTGTCCTAGCCTTTCCCTTTGCGTCGCATTATGTAAGTCCTCCCTTCTTTGACACTTGGATTTTAGGATGTCCACTTTCATGTTGCTTTAGTAACTAGAACAATGTCTTCATTTTACATAGAAGGAACACAGTAAGAATTTAATAGTAACTTGAAACAACTGTAAAATTCCGTTGATCCTGAGATATCAGTTGTAAGACACGCCATTCATTTATGTACCACTAAGGTAAAAACAAACAAAACCAAAACATTGCCAATTAGACTGTGAAGCAATTCTTTCTTCTACAAAACATTTTTTTTTAACTGCATAGACCAAATACTTCAAATTTGTTAAATGGTTTGTTGACTGAAACATAGAAGGGTTGCAGTGGCCAGTCATTCTACCAGGAGTAACAGTCAAGTTCACCCATCGGCAGGCAGTGACTGCTGCATCACCACTGCCTGTCCAATAAAGATAGGAAGATACTACTGGTTAGAAAAGATGGCCCAATTTCAGAGATGCACATTTTTGTTTTCACATTTTAGTAAATTAGAATCAATGATACATGGTGAAATCGTTTCTCTCATTTTTCTAATAATAGCACTGCTGGAGAAAGTACTTATTATTAGCCTGTAATGGTTGTTTAACATCAGAAGGCAGATGTGGTTCCCATATCAGTGAAGCTTTGTTGGGGAAACAGACAAGAAATGCACGAACAGTCAAACAGTTATAAATTGTGACTCCTTATTTTGGGGATGTAGAATGACCAGAGAATATGTCTTTGAAAAGACAGTATTACTCTTGAGACTTAAAGGGAGAGAGATAGAGAAATATAGAACGACCCAGAGAAGAGTGTTCCCATGGGAGGGGAGCAGAATATGTGGGCATGAAGACCCTGCGGAGGGAAAGACCTTGGCACCTTCCAGAAGTTCGGAGAATAATTGTGTGTCTTGAGCAGAAAGTTCCTCACATGGCTAGTTCTTAAACTCAAACATGTCCTAATTTGGATTTAGAGAAACGTCTTACCAGATATAGTCATAGTGTTTTAGTTCATGAAGCATATTTATTCTTTTCATGAAATGCCTCTGAGGATGGAATCACTTTCAAGCAAAATCTTTTCTTTTAAGTCAGTAGTCCGTAAAAGTACTGGATGTTGATGAGTGTATATCCATGTAGTTATATACAATTATCCTCATTATGCACAGATTCTGTTTCTCACGATCATTTGAAGACATGCAGAGCAGCAAAAATTCAGTCGCGTGCGTTGCCTGTTCCCAGCTGAGGTCGAGCAAGGCAGCACTCTGCCTTTGGTGTCAGCTCTCGCACTATAAGGAAGTGTGGTTTTCACCATCTCAGTAGTGCCATGTTTTTCTCATTCTGTGCTTTTGTTGGTGATTTTGTGTTTAAAATGGCCCCAAAGCATAGTGCTGAAGTCCTGTCTAGTGGTCCCAGTGCCAGAGGCTGTGATGTGCCTCATAGAGAAAATGCATGTGTTACATAAGCCTCTTCTAGGCATGAGTTACAGTGCTGTGCACTGGGAGTTCAATGTTAATGCATCATTAATATCTTAGATAAGGTGTCTTTAAGCAGAAGCACATGTAAAACAAGGGTATGCATCGATTAGCTGATGAAAATGTTGTGACCAGAGACTTATAGGAACCTAACCCTGTATTTCTCTTAAGAGCAGTGGTTCAGTATTTGTTAGTTCAGTGTTACCATAACTACTGCAAATAACAAGTGACAGTATGTGTACATATGAATACATAGCTAACATGCTGTTGTGTAACAAGCCACCCCCAAACTTTAGCAGCTTAAAACAGCAACCGTTTACTAGCTTACAATTCCATGAGTTTGCATTTTGGGTTGGCTTAGCCATGCGGCTCTTCTGCTGGACGAGGCTGGGATCACCCATACATTTACTGTTGGCTGGTGGTCAGTGGCTTTGCTCCCATGCCTGGTGCTTTGGCTGGGGCTCTGGGCCACACACTTCATCACCCCGCAGGCTAACCTGGGCGCATTCCTGTGGCAGTGGTTGCAGGTTTCCCAAGAGCAGCAGGAAGGCAAGTCCTTAGTGTGTAGCCGCTTTCCATGCCTCTGCTTCTGTCACATTTGCCCATTGGCCAAAGCAAGTCACATGGCCACCCAAAATCATGTCCACCTCTTGATGAGAACAGCTGTAGAAGCCCAGTGGAAAGGCATAGATGCAAGGAGGGGAAGAATATCTGTTCATTTTTACAGTCTGACTCGTACTTCTCATACTAAGTCGTTTACATACAAACTCATTTTTTACATACTTTGTCTTACTGTTACTCAAAAGCCAAAGAGGTAGTACTTTCTGTTAACCCAAACTGGCATTAAGAGGAAACTGAAGTTCAGAAGGATGAAGGAACCACATAGCAAATAATTGGCAGAGGCACATCATACATGTCTCTATGATTGTAGGGTTTTTATTCTGTTTCTACTGTTTCACTTTCTGATAGATAAATGGCTAATTTGCCTAATTTGTCTTATTCCTGGGGTGGGGAAAGGAATTGCAATGAGATTAGTTTTATCCCTACAGAACAATACTATTGTCTGTAAAATAAACTGTATCCTATGCATAGTCTTGCTATTTTAAGTCTAGGAAAATCATGATGATAGTGATGTGTGAATGTGTGGTGTTTGATTATAAATTTGATTTGCACAAAGGGCCTACATCCTGGATATGGAATCTTAGTTGTAACAGAATTTATCCTGAAAGACTTAAAGGAAGATGATTAAAATATTAGAGATATTGACATTGTCTGAAGAGATCTACTTGTATTTATTTCTTGCAAAAAAAAAAAAAATCCACAATATTACCATAGCCAGGCCCTATTATGCTATTGTAATCACAGTTGAACCAAGAAGAGTGATTAACGATAGCAATTTATTGTATCTGAGGAGGAGAGAAAATAGGAGATGTTGTCGTTATCATAAATCATATCATAAATAACCAAAAAGAAGCACTCAGAATGCTTGTGTGGTGTCAGCAGCCAGCCCTTTCAGGCACGTTAGCCCAGGATGTAGCCATAGAAACCCCAAAGTCATATTGTTATCTTAGTCTTGCTGCAGTTATGTGATACAACAGTATTAACATATAGATTAGGCCATTTATAATACTAGGTGTCATTTCAGGTTGGCTTGCTTATATAGCATTTTAGTTTTTTATTGTGCAGAATGTTAGTGAAATAGTGCTTTTTTACAGGTCACTGTGTATCTAGGTATTTATAATGCATCATATTCACTCTACTATTAATTTCTTGTGTTATTGATCGGTTGTAATGTATGAATTGTCATTGCCTAATTGTCTTGTCTTTGCTAGTAATTTCATTTTTTAAGTAAACAGGTTTATTTTAAAAATACATACCCACTTACACATGTTGAGTTGTGTTTTAAGGGTCTAATTTCTGTTACATTATAGACAGGACAATTTTAAAATATTTTATAAGGAGATGTCAATGGAATTATTTTTTAGCCTCATTTAGTACTAGAAGATATAATGATGAAGTGGATTATGATTGTTTTTGACATCATGCCCTTCTTTTCCTTCCCAGCATCGAGTGCCGGTTTTCCTATTATTTCCTGACTGCCCCAACCTCTTCTCCTCACAGCAGCTTCCCAGCTGGGCCTGACCCTGACCTTCCTGGTAGTAATACCCCGTGTTCTACACTCACCTAATCCTCAACATTCCATCACGTTGTTTCACTTCGGTTCCATTTTCCCAGTCTTCTCACTTCAAAAAGTAGGATAGAGTTGTTCATTTGTTAGTTTCGTGGTCTTAAAAATATTTTCACAGCAACATTTTAAAGATACTGCCTTTACCCAAACACATAAATCAAGTGGTAGAGTTTCAGGAACTGTTGCTTGTTGGTCAGTGAGATATTTAGGGGCAGGAGTAGCTCTGTCCTGCCCTTTAGATCATCCCACACACAGCTAACTACATGTAGAGATGGCCCTAATAATAAAGATCTTCTTCTCTTGGAGGAGGTCAGATGTCAGTATTCACACTTTACAGATGAGAAAACTTAGGTCTTGGGAGGTGAAATGGGCTGTGCTGGGTTGAACTTGGTTCTGTGAACCGATCCCAGGTGTCATTTCAGTTAGGTTCCCTGCCCAGCCAACATTTCCATTCCTGCCTTCATACCCCTTGATGTGGCTCCGTGTGTACCTTGTGCAGATTCCTGCCTACCATGTGAACTGATGGCCATAAAATGTGTTTGATTAAGGACGGCCAATCATGTCTTATTTGTCTTTGTAGTCCTAGTTAACACAGAACTTTCCATAGTGAGATTCAGAGTGCACATCATAGGCAAATGAATGAATTAGTCCTAGTTAACACAGAGCTCTCCATAGTGAGACTCAAGAGTGCACTCCATAGGCGAATGAGTGGATTAGTCCTAGTTAACACAGAGCTCTCCATAGTGAGATTCAGAGTGCACTCCATAGGTGAATGAGTGGATTAGTCCTAGTTAACACAGAGCTCTCCCTAGTGAGATTCAGAGTGCACTCCATAGGTGAATGAGTGGATTAGTCCTAGTTAACACAGAGCTCTCCCTAGTGAGATTCAGAGTGCACTCCATAGGTGAATGAGTGAATTAGTTCTAGTTAACACAGAGCTCTCCCTAGTGAGATTCAGAGTGCACTCCATAGGTGAATGAGTGGATTAGTCCTAGTTAACACAGAGCTCTCCCTAGTGAGATTTAGAGTGCACTCCATAGGTGAATGAATGGATTAGTCCCAGTTAACACAGAGCTCTCCATAGTGAGATTCAGAGTGCACTCCATAGGCGAATGAGTGAATTAGTTCTAGTTAACAAGAGCTCTCCATAGTGAGATTTAGAGTGCACTCCATAGGTGAATGAATGAATTAGTCCCAGTTAACACAGAGCTCTCCATAGTGAGATTCAGAGTGCACTCCATATGTGAATGAATGAATTTTAGTGGCATTGAGTCACTTCAAGGAACTGGTTACAATAAATATACCTAAATTCAGACGAATAGAAAGGTATTTTTTGAAAAAAGTATGCTTTTTTGTTTTTCAGCCTCTCTGCCCCACCTCTCCCATGCTGTCTAAGCATTCATTTAAATGATCCTTTCATTTGCTAGTAAAAGAGGAATCTATTATAAAAACAGTGACATGTATGGACTAATAGGAAAGTTTGTGCATCATTGTAGAAATTAATTTCTACATCTGCATACATTTTTCATTTACAGATTCTGACACAAGATTGTGTGTACACTTTTAACCAATCATAAGAAGTCTAGCTTTAAATACGTTTAATTTTTGATGAAATATATGCAGCTAGCATTTTGTTGTTCCTTTGCTTAAAGTTTAAGAATACAAGCATATTTTCTGCTTAGTTGGAGAACATGCCACTGAATTTTAAAGTTGCATGCGTCTGTGTAGTTAGTCAGATAAAAAGCTTCTATGCCATGTGCAAACAATTTCCCTTTATTTCCTAATGTCTATGAACTTTTTAGATTATAGTGTTTCTTTAAAGGCATTTACTATTCTAGTTAAAAAGATATTTTGTTCTAAGTCAATATTTATAGTAGCTTAGAATTAACCTCCCAAACATCCTTTTGGTGTGTTCAGACCTTATTGCCTTGTTCTGTTTTTGTCTGAGAAGTTTAGAAAAGAAGCATATTTTTCTCATTATTCCTCAGGAGAATGTAGGGAGTGTGGATTATTTGTTTGTGTTATTAATGAAGGAAAACTGAAATGGAGTTTGTGGTGTCCTGCTCCCATCAACATTTGTAAAGCTTTTGAAAGATAGGGATTAATATGGATACATTTTGTTGCTTTTATGTGATTAAAAGGAATTTGACAATTGTTCTGCAGTCACACTCTGATGCTTTTAGGGTAAAGGATCATGATGTCTACAACTTATTCTCAAAGTTTCCCAAAATTATACTATAATTATGTAATTATATTAATAGATGTAGTTATATAATACATATGTTAAGTAGTGCATCGGGTTATAGGGTATTCATGAATTCTTTGTAGTATTCTTACAACTTTTCTACGTTTGAAATTATTTCAAATTTAAAAATTAAAAAATAGGCCGGGCGCGGTGTCTCACGCCTGTAATCCCAGCACTTTGGGGGGCCGAGGCGGGCAGATCACGAGGTCAGGAGTTTGAGACCAGCCTGCCAGCATAGTGAAATCTCGTCTCTACTAAAAACACAAAAGTTAGCCAGACATAGTGGCACGTGCCTGTAATCCCAGCTACTCGGGAGGCTGAGGCAGGAGAATCGCTTGACCCCGGGAGGTGGAGGTTGCAGTGAACCGGAATCGTGCCACTGCACTCCAGCCTGGGCAACAGAGTGAGACTCCATCTCAAAAAATAATAATAATTTTAAAATAATTTTACAGTCAAATGTTGACCTGGAACCATTGATTGTTTGAACAAGAAGATATCTTAGAAAGCATCTCTGTCTCCCTATTTTTGTATACATTATGATCAGATACCCAGCTACCAATTAAATATCTGTCTAAAAGTGAATCTCTAGCTGTGGTGATGAATTTGTGCTGAGTCATTCATGATTTCACATCATTTCCCTTTTTGGACTGGTGAAAAAAGCATACCAGACATGCAAAACATTTGGCAGAATGAGGAGTTCCTTCTTACTGTGGCCATTTCTTATTTGAATTATAGCATTCACATTTTAGTGACTGTGTGAAAAACATGAAAAAATAGGGTTGTTAAGAGGGGACATGAATTTTAGTTAAGATTTTTTTGAAAATAGGTATTACCACACTGTTTTAGGTGTGATTCTTCATGTCTTTAGTTTTTTTTGTTGTTGTTAGTGTCTTTTTTTTACTTGAACTATAGAGGTTATATAATAATTTATGGGATTCTTTGATGAATGACAGTTTCATCAATTATAACACATAATTTTCAATACATTCTCACACATGGGAAAAGCAAATCAAAAGTCATATCACTATCAACTTTAACCAAACTTTAGCACAAGCAGAAAAGGTGACATCACTTTTGGGAATAATCCTTACTATGCCTTTAGGGACATGAGCATTAATACCTATCCAGAACTACCTTTCCTTAGCTAAATACCCATTGTCCTTCAAAGCTTCCCCAACAGCCCTCGATTGCTTTCATGGAGCGATGGGGAGATTAGGGCAGACGGCTGAGGTGAATTCACATCACCCACAGATGCTAACTCTGGATGTGTGCTGCTATTGGTTTTACAGAGATTACGGGGAGGAGAATTGTTTTTTGTTTTTTTAATCTTCTCAAAAGGGTTACAAGGTTAACTTTCCAAGGCATATCTCTATTATTGATGGGTATTATTATTTAGAAGTTTGAATACTTACCTTTAGTGATTAATTTTCAGAATGCTCTCAAGATAAATGGTGTCAAAGAACTGGTCTTGTTGATCAAGGAACTAATGTGCCAAGAAGGTGAACTTGTGTGAAAACTTACAACTAACAATCAATTTAAAAAATTTTTTTTTCAATATTTGTTTCTCACATATGTACAGAAGAGTCCTTTTCTCCCGTTTCAGAACACTAAAATAACAGAAAATGAGTTCTTAGTTCTTTGGAAATAAAAATCTTTGAAATATTTCATATATACACATGCTGTCTGTCTCATGCTCTCTCTCTCTCTCTCTCGATGTTGGAACACAGCTATTATTATTATTATGTCTATATTTGTGTTAAAGTAGAAAGGGCCTGTGACCCAAATTTTTTTTTATTTTTGCAGTAACATATCAAGATTAGATATCTTGTAATATTAAGCTTATGCTGACAAAATTTGCAGTTTTATAATACACAGGCTTCCACAGATTAGTATAGGAAAATATTTTTAAGACATTTGTAGGATATTTTACAGATTATTAGTAAATGATGATCATTATACACATGCATGCAAAGAATACTTTGTTGCCATTCAATTATTATGAAACTGAAGTTCACCTTTACCAGTGGTAGAGGCTAAACAGTTCAATAGCCATTACACATTTATCTTATTCCAAACACTTAAAACATAGAATTAAAATTATTCATGTAGTAAAAAGATACTCATTATGTGTAACCATCAACCAAGTCTGCATTTGAGCAGGCAGAAGCTAGATCAACTGTATTTATTTGTTTTAATTTTAAAAATTCTAATATTTTTAAAATAAAATATATTCACTCAAGTCGAAAATTTTATACCAGGAGAATGGATTAGCTACCATTGGACATCTCTGCAGCAGTGAAAATAAGTGAACTACAGCTGCCTGCATCAATCTGGGTGAATCTCAGAAACATAATGTTGGGTAAAAATTAAAAAAAAAAAGAATATTATAGTATCATACTATTTATGTAAAGTTCGAAAACAAGCAAACTACCTACAAATATGGTAAAACTACAAAGGAAACAGATTGAAGATCAAGATAGTAGTTCCCTGGGGGCTGGGGTAGGAGTGGAGAAAGCAGGGGTGGATGGGAAAGGAGCCACAGGATTGGGAGGGCCCTGCTCATGCTCTTCTGAAGCAGGCGATGGCCTCGCAGGTATTCACTGATTATTATGCTTCATAACTTCCATGCGCGTTACTTATTCCTGCTGGTAGGTATCAGATCATTTCTAATTTTAAAAATTGTTTAAGTATCTTCACACTTTTTCCTTTTCTTATTAAAAGTTTTAGGCTTTTGGCCGGGCACGGTGGCTCACGCCTGTAATCCCAGCACTTTGGGAGGCCGAGGCGGGCGGATCACAAGGTCAGGACATCGAGACCATCCTGGCTAACATGGTAAAACCCCGTCTCTACTAAAAATACACACACACAAAATTAGCCGGGCGTGGTGACGGGCACCTGTAGTCTCAGCTACTTGGAAGGCTGAGGCAGGAGAATGCCGTGAACCCAGGAGGCGGAGCTTGCAGTGAGCCGAGACCGTGCCATTGCACCCTAGCCTGGGTGACAGAACGAGATTCCGTCTCACAAAAAAAAAAAAAAAGTTTCAGGCTTTTTTTTCTGACGAAGTCCTTTGTTCATTTTAATTGATTTTGATGCTGCAATTGAAGCTTTCTTATAAAATCTTAAGTAAATAAGAAAGTGTAAATTAAACAAATAAAAATAAGAAACCTTTGTTGGTTCTAAAAAAAATCTGTTTTAAAACGTTTGTATTTTTAAGTATTCCTAAAACCAACACTTGAAGTGGTTTAGTTTTATAATTCAATTTCTATTCCTTTAAATAACATAAAGGAATGAATACAAGTTTTTGCAGTATTAAGTAACATAAAGGAATGAATATAAATTTTTGCAGTAGGAACTTGAAAAACAAAAGTGAAAATAAACAATAAAAACAAAATAACAAAAACAGAATAAACCTAGCTTGTGGAGTCTTACTTTAAATCAAGCTTAATGTTAATTTTTTTTTACTGAAACACAAACAACCATCATTAATTTTTGATACCGTTATGAGTTATTTGAGCTCTAAATTCAAAGTAAACCAATATATTTTCTAAAGTAGTTGTATGAAACCATCCCAGTTTTCCTAGCCAAGCCTCACATTCTTCCTTCCTTCAAAGGCCTATCTTTTAGCCATTTTGCCAGTTCTAATCTGATAGAATTGCACATTAGTAAAATAATATATCTTACTATACAGAAAAATCCAAATTTTCAAGTTATTCTAACTATAAAGCAGACCTTACATCCATAAGACTTGAAACTGTCTTACTAGTAGTCCTGGGTATCCCCTGTAGTCCCTTTCTAGGGAATGCTTGGATTAGAGCAGTTTCCCTCTGGTCTCCCAGTATCCCTGAGGCCTTCCCTGGAGAACACACACTGTTAGAGCTGAGCTATATCCAGATTAGTCCCCAGAGTTAGAAGAGCAGGATGCACCATAACATACTCTAAAGACCCGTTATCCTGCCTAAGCCAAACCTTTATCGTTCTGCTTTGGCATCATTGGGATTTATGAACCTCTGTGGAGTAGGAGGAGGTTCTTTAAAATTTAGAAATGTAATATTAATAAGTGAATGTTCATTCACTTTCAGAATACCCTAAAGCTGTCTTCTTTCTGATTTTCTCATGTTTATCTGTTGGCAGTTGAGCAGATCTGAAGTCCGCCTTGTCATTCTGATAGCAAAAGCGAGGGAGGGAGGGAAAAGTTTAGATGAGCTGAATGTGGTAGGTCTAGGACAGGGGTCAGCAAACGTTTTTTTGTAAAGAGCTGGATAGTAAATATTCTAGGCTTTCTTTGTTGCATGTATAACTGGAACACAGTAGACCCCAAAGGGAGTACGTGGTTATTTCTAGTTGCTAAGAGAAGGCATTACAGAAGAGGTAATACTTGAGAGCCTTAGAAGTCGCCAACATGTTAGGAAGGAAAAGACATTTCAGGCACGGGGAATCGCATGTGCAGAGGTACAGGAGTGTGACCACATATTTGGGGATTGCAGATAAGTTAGCATGGCTGGAATGGGTAGAGCACGCAGGGGCTCACTGTGAATGATGAGGTTACTTCCCTAGCTTAGAGGGAGCACCTTGTCAGTCATACTGGAGAAATTGGATTTTTATATTTTATTTTTTCCTCCAATTTCCCAGATGGAGAGGATTTTTGTATTTTAGAATAGTGATTTTCAAACATGTTTTAGCCTCACAACAAAAGCTTTTGTGGAAGCTCTGCATGTAAAATAGATAACCCCAGGCATAACTCTTCCGTGTAATAAAGAACAGCCGTCTCTACTGTGCAGTAGCCTCAGAAGGGGTTCTACAAACCCTCAATTTCCAAGGGATGCCTTTTACAAACTGCTTCTGAAGGAAGCAATGAAAGGTTTTTAAGATGAGGAACCAGACGCTCAGATTTGCGTGTTCGGAAGATCACCGTAAGACGACGTGAGAGATGGTTCTGAGAAAGCTGCACTGGAGGCCGAGACTAGGTAGAAGGTCCTTGCAGCCATACAGAGAAGAGGTGCTGAACATTGAAATTAACAAGACAGAAGCAGGGGGAAAGCACATGAAAGCAAACAGAGTTGAAAACTTGTGCTGTCAATTCAGATCTGGCGGAGAAGATGGGAGAGAATCTAGAATGACCCCAGGTTCCTGACTTGGGACCTGGTGGGTGATGCCGTCATTATCGCGAATCGGTAGCATAATTGATGAGGTTGTGATGTTCTTTATGATTTACTAAGTACTTTCCCATGCATCATCTCACGCGTTCTCCATCTGTGCATCCTTCATGCTTTTGCAGCATGGCTTCTGCTGTTGGCCTCATCCTCGTTGACCTCTTAAGCATTTGGCTTTGTTCACCTGCCTTCTGCATAAAACTCTTGCTCCCTTGATCTCTTTGACATCTGACCCTCCATGTATTTCTTTAGTTCTTCTTCCTCTTCTTTTTATATATAGGTATTCCTCAAAATACCTGAACCCGTTTCCTCTTGTTTCTTCCTTGTTCATATCATCCATCATGGTGACTTTAGTTATCTCAACAACACTCTTTCTCTCATGCACTCTGTCCTGTTTTCTGATCATCTGTATTATATTTCAGCTGCCGAGTAGGCATTGCAGACTAAATGTTCATCAAACTCTGTGTCTAGGGATTGAGCTAATAATCATTGTCCTTTTCTATTTCCTTATTTCCTGTTTCTGTTCATCACTACGTTTATCACTCACCAAGGCTCAAAGCTTTCTTTCCCTTTTTTTTTTCTTTAAAAATAGGGTCTTGCTCTGTCGCCCAGGCTGGAGTGCAGTGGCGCAATCATGGCTCATTGCAGCCTCAACCTTCTGGGCTCAGATGACCCTTGCACCTCAGTCTCCCAGGTAGCTGGGACTACAGGCACGCACCACAACACCCAGCTAATCTTTGTATTTTTTGGTAAAGATGGGGTCTCACTATGTTGCCCAGGCTGGTTTCAAACTCCTGGGCTCAGGTAATCCTACTCCCTCGGCCTCCCAAGATGTTGGCATTACAGGCATGAGCCACCATGCCTGACCAGGCTCAAAGCTTTGAAATTGTGTTTGAGTCCTTGCTCAAGTCTTATACCCTAATCATTTATCAGATTCTATCCATTCTATCCTCAGAATATCCTTCACCTCTGCTGCTTCCTGATCGTTTCCACTGTTCTAGCTCTGACCCTTACTGCCTCTCACATCACTTCAGTAACCCATGTTATTGCTCTCCTTCAGTACACATCACCTCCCACCTGCATCCATCCTGCGTGTTCCTGCCAGTGTGACTTTTCCCAACACATACCCCACACGTTTTTCTCTGTTGTCTAAAATCCTTCTAGGTCCAAACTACCAGTAGAATAAAGATTATGTTTCTTTTTCTGGAATTCAGAAGTCCTAGGATCTGGATGCAACTTTACTAAACCTGCTTCCTACTGCTCCCCACCTGGCACTCTACTTTCCAGACAAATAATTTTCTGTTTCTCTTATACTCCCCGTGTTTCACCTTCATCTCTTTGTCATCTGATCCTTTGTCCTGGACTTCACCACTTCCAGTCTCCAACTATCCCAAACGCTGCATAATTAATCAAGCCTCCTCCGCATGCTTGACCTCGCTGAGATCTGTCTCTCCTTTGACCTGCTGTAGCACTTTATCTGTCTGTGGCACTGATCACTTTCTGTGGGCTAGACTTATCCGTTATTGCTGCACTAAACTGTGAGCTCTTTTAGTTATGATTTATTTCTGATTTATTTCAGTGGCTCTTTTAGACTTCATCGTTGTGCACTATATGCTTAGTTAAAATGTGTTGGGAGAAATAATCTGATCTTAGAAAAACTCAGCCAAGTAGGCAGGGCAAGTAACATCGGCTCCTTTTTGAGGGATTAGGAAACAGGCTCAGAGAGGTTGAGAGAGTCCCTAAGGCTGGTTGCTCTCTAGTGCCGTAACTCTAGCCGAAAAACCATTTGTCAAGTGCCTAAACCAAGTGTATTTCATTGCACCATACTCCCTCTCCAAGTGGCTCACATCAAGCAAGCAAAATAGAAGACATAAGTAGTATATGAATTTGTTATAAAAGTCCTAAAAATACCTTTCTGTCATTCCTGATAATAATAATAATCCATACTAAGTCCTATAATAATCCATCTCTTGATTTTTTAGAGGGCGTGTGGGTGCGCACGTGTGCTTCTATGTGCATGAGAGAGAGATAGAGAAAGATAGCGTTTACTGGTTAGGAAAATAATTAATTCAGGAAACAACAGAAGGCCAACTGGAAATACCGAGCAATTTCCAGATCCTGAGGTTAGGGCCAGACCATGTGAAAGGACAATGATCAATTTGTACATCTGCTGTTATTGACTGCCACTCTTTTAAGAATGATGGCACACATGTTTGGAAGATCCTTGAAAACTAACTTACTTTTTAAACACTGTCAATAATTTCCTTTTTTTTTTTAGAAATCATGTTTGCGCCCCATGTTCTCACTCATAAGTGGGAGTTGAACAATGAGAACACATGGACACAGAGGGAGGGGAACATCACACACCGGCGCCTGTTGGGAGGTCGGGGGCTGGGGGAGGGATAGCATTAGGAGAAATACCTAATGTAAATGATGAGTTGATGGGTGGAGCAAATTAACAGGGCACATGTATACCTGTGTAACAAACCTGCATGTTGTGCCCATGTACCCTAGAACTTAAAGTATAATAATAAAAAAGAAAGAAAAAAGAAATCATGTTTGAAACATTGTTTTTATGTCTTAGGTTTTGTTACATTCCAATAATATTTATTTTTTTCTTCCTTTTTCTTCCTTTACCAGAAGAAGAAGAAGAGCAGGTGCCCACTGATGGAGGCACATCAGCAGAAGCCATGCAGGTTCCCTTGGAAGAGGATGATGAATTGGAGGAGGAAGAAATTATTAATGATGAGAATTTCCTGGGCAAGAGACCACTGGATAGTCCTGAAGCTGAAGAACTGCCAGCCATGAAGCGGCCTCGGCTATTAAGCACTAAAGGGGACACGCTAGATGTTGTGTTATTGGAAGCTCGAGAGCCACTCAGCTCAATAAATACTCAAAAGATCCCACCAATGCTTTCTCCAGTCCATGTACAGGACAGTACAGACTTGGCACCTCCCTCACCCGAGCCGCCAATGTTGGCTCCAGTTGCAAAATCACAAATGCCAACTGCAAAACCATTAGAAACAAAGTCATTTACACCTAAAACAAAGACTAAAACTAGCTCTCCAGGACAGAAGACTAAATCACCTAAAACCGCCCAGTCACCAGCAATGGTCGGAAGTCCTATTCGATCACCAAAAACTATATCCAAAGAAAAGAAATCACCTGGACGTTCCAAGAGCCCCAAGAGTCCCAAGAGCCCCAAGGTCACGACTCACATTCCCCAAACACCTGTGAGACCTGAAACGCCCAACAGGACTCCTTCAGCTACACTCAGTGAAAAAATCAGTAAAGAGACTATCCAGGTAAAACAAATACAGACACCCCCTGATGCTGGGAAACTGAACAGTGAGAATCAGCCGAAAAAGGCTGTGGTAGCAGATAAAACGATTGAGGCCTCTATCGATGCTGTGATTGCACGAGCCTGTGCTGAGCGAGAGCCAGATCCTTTCGAATTTTCTTCTGGATCGGAATCTGAAGGAGACATTTTTACTAGCCCTAAGAGAATTTCAGGCCCGGAGTGTACTACTCCCAAAGCTTCCACTTCCGCGAACAATTTCACAAAGTCAGGATCCACTCCTCTGCCTCTTTCCGGTGGAACCTCAAGTTCCGATAACTCATGGACAATGGATGCCTCCATTGATGAGGTTGTACGTAAAGCAAAACTGGGAACACCTTCAAATATGCCCCCCAACTTTCCTTATATCTCTTCTCCGTCAGTGTCTCCTCCCACTCCCGAACCTCTCCACAAGGTGTATGAGGAGAAAACCAAGCTGCCTTCCTCCGTGGAGGTAAAGAAGAAGTTGAAAAAGGAACTAAAGACTAAAATGAAAAAGAAAGAAAAGCAGAGAGATAGGGAGAGGGAAAAAGACAAGAACAAGGACAAAAGTAAGGAGAAGGATAAAGTGAAAGAGAAAGAGAAAGACAAGGAAGCTGGCAGGGAAACAAAGTATCCCTGGAAGGAATTTCTTAAAGAGGAAGAGGCAGATCCCTACAAGTTTAAAATCAAAGAATTTGAAGATGTTGATCCCAAAGTGAAATTGAAAGATGGACTTGTGAGGAAGGAGAAAGAGAAGCATAAAGATAAGAAGAAAGATAGAGAGAAAGGCAAGAAAGATAAAGATAAGAGAGAGAAAGAAAAAGTGAAAGATAAAGGCAGAGAAGATAAGATGAAAGCCCCAGCACCCCCACTGGTGTTGCCCCCAAAAGAGTTGGCCCTGCCCTTGTTCAGCCCTGCCACAGCCTCCAGGGTCCCGGCCATGCTGCCATCTTTGTTGCCAGTGCTTCCGGAAAAACTGTTTGAGGAGAAAGAGAAGCCGAAGGAGAAAGAAAAGAAAAAGGACAAAAAGGAGAAGAAGAAAAAGAAGGAGAAAGAGAAGGAGAAGGAGAAGAAGGAGAAGGAAAGAGAGAAAGAGAAGAGAGAGCGAGAGAAGAGAGAAAAAGAGAAGGAGAAACACAAGCATGAAAAAGTAAGCAGTTTCTCATTTTTGGCCCTATCTGAACAGAGTCCTAGTGAGAAACACAGGTAAACAAAGCCCACAATTATATCTGTATTCTGGGTGTAAATCACCCATCACTTAAGTGGAAATATGTTTATAATGAGGTTACAAAATTTGATTTTAATTCTAAAACCCATAAACCTGTAATCAAGCCCTCAACACACTAGCAGATGTTAAAAATTCATAGCCTAAGAGGCATCTAATCACAGACTATAAACTCTCTATTGGCTATAGTGATCTCTGGCAGCTTAAAAAAAACAAATCTGGGTTCTTAAATTGTGAATAATATTTATGTGAATTATCAAGTGTACTGCATTATATTTTGCACCCATATATTGAGAAAGGCAGCATCCATGTTTCTAAAAGCATGCAAAACCACGGCACTATTTTAAGAGGACAGCAAGGCCCGTGGAAGGACCACTGCCTTGGTTTTCTTTTTGGTGAGCCATTTTGGCATGTGTTTAGGATTATGCCTGTCTACACAACTTTCCGTAGCATCTTTTATTCCTTCCGTTTTCTGCTTTAATAAGATAAGGGCACATTTCTGAGTATCTAGGCTGATCTGGCAGCCTGGTGAGTGGGCAGAAAGTAATCCCACATGGCAGAAATGTTTGACCATCTCAGTAAGTCAGACTTCATTTCATAGCATACAGCCCGACAAACTGATAGAAACCCTGCAGTTTTGTAGGCATTGGGGCCTCAGTCCTCAGGCTGTGACCTCTGCTTACCCAGCTTTGCTTTTCAGTCTGTGGTTTCTTGGATTACAGCAGCCGGCTGGGTTATTTGAAAATTTCTCATAAACTTTCCGAAAAAGTATCTCTTCATAGTGCCACCCCAGAGCTCCTGATGATCCTTTCCCTGCCCTCTAAAAGTTATCTTCTTTGAGCTTGGCCACAAAATAATACCCAGTAATTCTGTTCATATGATAAAATTTGATGTATTTGACCTGCAGCATATATATTACCAATAAATTCGGAGTATTTTTAACTTCAAACTTACCTAGAAAAATGAGTGTAGTTGACAGCAGTAATGGCAACTCCCATTTTTCGCCTACCTTGATTCGTTCTTTGTTCTCTTTGGCTATCCTAAAATATAAAAAAGTGAAATGGGAATTCTGATATCAATAACTGAACATTGACAAGTTAACAAGACACAGAAATCCAACTCTTATTTCCATTTTAAAAATCATTTTATTATATTATTATGTAATTTCTATATAGTAGTTGTCAGGTTTTAAAGCAGATCCATACACCTTGTTTTCTCCTCCTAACACACCTGTGACATAGGTCCAGCAGGTATTATCATCGATATTTATGGAAGAGAAACTGAGCCTGAGAGAGTGACTTGTCCAAGATCAGGATGACACAGCTAGCAAGAGCCAGGTCAGTTACACTGCAGAGAGACTTCACATGGTGAGGTGTTTGTTGTTAGAGATATTGCCTGACAGCGGTTAGTCATTTATCCCTTGTGTACCTAGTAACTTGGCAGCTGAGCCCTCAGTAAATCAAACAGGGGACTGTTCCTGTCACCACCATCTTCACTTTGGAAAGTCAGTGGAGTTGTTTCAACAGCCATTATGAATTTGAGTGAAGCCATCAGATTAGGTTTGTAACAGCAGTCCCATGCCTTTCTACAGCATCTACCTGACTTTAGGGAAGAAAAGTCCCCCAGACCACCTTGGTGGAAGGCAAAGGCTCAGTCCCTCGAAGCACAGAGTCCACCTGAGAGAAAGATACACGTTCTTGGATCAGTTTTGATGGGCTGTGGAGCAGGTACATGGCAAAAGATAAAAATGTAGAAAATTCAGCTATCTTATAAGACCTTTATAAATAATAAATAGTAATGTCTATAGAGTTAGACCTGAGTTCAGATCCTGACTTTTGTAAAATGGGTAAGTCATTTGTATAAGGATTAAATGAGAACATACAAGGTGTGCTTAGTACCGTATCTGACGCATAAATGTCAGTAGATGGAGAGGGTGTTCCATTCTGTATCAAACTATAAAATGTAGGAACCTGGAGATTGCTGCTCCATTGGACCGTATCAGCTAGCCTGTGTTAATATGAGCAGGTCAGCTCTTCATAGGTTTTAAAAATTATTCTACTTCCTTGGCATTCTTTGGAATATTAGCCCTTGATACAAATAGGAAAGGATAAAGGTTAGGACAACCCAGGGAAATGCCATTGATAAGGAGTAGAAATTGGGATAGTAACATAAATGTTAAGACTTCCCTTTCTTCAACCCCGTTTAAATCCCCCAAGCACCACGGCATAGGAGTAAACAAAAATACACCTGAAATGCGGTTCCATATGGTCCAAGAATTTTCCTACAGATCTACAGAAGTAAGGCACCAAAGGTTAAACTAAAGTGAGACATATCTGCTCACTTTATGTGAGCAGCTTTATGTAAGGCACCAAAGGTTAAACTAAAGTGAGACATATCTAAGCTGCCCCAAGAAAATGTTTTCGGCCAAAAGAGTGAAGGCCACAATCTCATTTTCCCTTCTCATCATCCTGACCAAGAGCAACTCTCCCAGACACTGACCCAGATCGGCAAGCAAGAGCATTTGTTTAAATTTTTCAATCTCCACATTTATTTTACCTGCTTATAAAGCTGATACCAAGAACCAATAAAGATGTGATTAATTAAAACGGAATTTGCATGGTAGGTAGAAGGAGCTTTGGGCTTTGGAATCCAGCAGACCTGGAATAAGATCCAGGACAAGTTTTTTAGCTTCTTTAATCCTTAAGTATTTCATCTTTAGAGATAATGATAAGAACACTAAAAACAGCAAAACAGTCATAGTTAACACTGAGTAATTACTATGTGCCAAACACCATGCTAAGCACTTTAATTCCTTACCACAACCCTCTAAGATAGATGCTGTAATTATTATCACTTTAAGATGAGAAACTAAGGCTTAGAGAGATTAATAGACTTGCCCAAGATCACACATCTAGTAAGTGATTGAACAGGAGCCAAAATTTCAATCCAGGCTGTCAGATGCTATAATTTATGGTCCTCACTACCACACTTTTCTATATTATGTTAAAATGGGATAAGTGAAATCATTTGGTTGGTAACTCACCATAAGAAGCTCAAATTGTTTTTCTATTAGTGATGGTAAATCCAGAGAGTGGTGAGTTGTGCAAGCTTTTAGTTCCCCTTTGTGGGCAGTCAGACACCTAGTCAGGGTTGGGACTCTAGACTGTCACTTATTTAAAATAGAACCACATTAACTTTTTATAAAACACATGTTAATGGCCAGGTGCAGTGGCTCATGCTCCCAATACTTTAGGAGGCCAAGGCAGGAGGATTACTTGAGGCCAGGAATTTGAGACCAGCCCAGGCAACGTAGTGAGACTGTCTCTCCAAAACAAACAAACAAACAAACAAAGAAAAACCTATTTTTTAAATTAACTAGGCATGGTGTTGCACATCTGGAGTCCCAGCTGCTTGGGAGGCTAAGGCGGGAGGATAGCACCACTGCACTTCAGCTTGGGCAACAGAGTGAGACCCTGTCTTAAAAAAGAAAAGACATGTTAAGAGCACTTATATTATCCAATTGCAGTCACAGCCATAATAGTTGTAGCAGTGATAAATTTAACAATACATTTCAGAACAGTTTAAAATTGCTATTAATACTGTCACATTTGGGATTAAGTAAAATTTTTAAAAATGTTTTATTAAAATTTTTGTTTCTGTGTGGGTTGGTGTATATATTGCATGGATCTTTGGGGTTTAGATGAGTATACAGGATTACTTTAATTACAATTCCCTCTTGTTCTTTTAAGTGATTTTTGGAGGGAGGATCATTTTGAAAAAATAAATGCATTTTTAAATTTATGTTAGTGGAACTGGATGGTTATACCTATATTCTTAAATAGAAGGTAAGCCAAAATCCATCTGTCAAAGTGGGGAATCTGTTTTTGCACTCGAATATGATCTGGAAAGGCACAGTAGAGTTTCACCCCAAAAATGCTGACATCACCCACCATCTGTAGATAAGTAAGTCCAGTGCTGGCTGAGGGAGCATGGCTTTGGCAGCCACACTGACCGGGGTAGAAATTCCAGCTCTGCCACTTACTCGTTATTCACCAACCTCTCATCCTCGCAGACCCTCTGCTTCCTTCCTCCGTCTCCTTCCTCCCATTCAACACTAGTAAGAGACAGCAGCATTCTAAAGTTTAACTTATCTCTGCTTAAAAACAGTAGTTTCATACCTTCTCGAAGAATATTCTGGCTTCAGAGGCTTTCTCTTCTGCCTTCTCTTAGAAAACAATAAATGAAGAGTAGTTTGTGTCATTTAATTAAGATGAGTAGAAGACTACAACAGTTCCTGAATTTTCATACACATATCCAATAGTGTTGATGATCAACCCCTGCATAATTGGGAGTTGTCGACAATGGAAAGCCCATAAATTCTAGAAAGGATTCTCAACATTTTTTATCCTGTTGATTGAGGAATTGTTTTATTTGAACTTTGGCTACTGAATAAACTAACTCGATAGTAAATGATGTTAGCATCTACCACCTCTTGAGTGCCTACAGGTTCCAGGCCTTGCCAGAATTCAATGATTTAATTCTCCCAACAGCTCTGAGGGTTTGGTATAGTGGTTCCTGTTTTACAGTTGAGAAAACTGCACAGAAAGGTCGAGTACCTTGCTGCAGCCAGTGAGGGGAGGGGGCCCAGGCCTGTCTGCCTGGGCCCAGGCCTGTGTTCTTTACTGCCCAGAATGGCCTTCTCAGCCACTTACCTCAGTCTGCTTTGGTGACCTAAGTGACAAATGCAAATGAGGGGGATAGGAATGGTTTGATGCTTGATGGCAAGGGCACATCATGATTTTATAAATTGTTAGTTCCTGGAGATACCTTAGAGAGCACCTGTTGAACTGCCATATTTCAAAGAGCAGGAAAGGGATATCCTTTACACTTTGATGACTTTAGCAATCAGAACAATTAAAAATTTTAATGTTTCTTTATCCCCAAGTCCTGTAGGATTTGCCCCCAAATAATCTTTTATTAAATTTAAATGGTTTGTTCTTTAGAGAATGATAAATCATCTTATTGGTTTGTGCCTTTAAGGAAGGGTTTTCATCCTTTTCCCCTGTTGTTTAAAGTAATGTAGTCTCATTCCAAGTCTTTTCTCATCAGCTATTGTAATTAATTCGTGAAATGAAGGGTTTTTTTTTGTAAATAAACCCAATAAAGGGGAGGGAAATATTTCCTTCCTGTTTCTCATAACTGTATGTTCCAAGAGAAAACAAGAAACTTAATGTTTAAATGAGTGTATTTAAATTTGTAGTTTACCCAAGGCCAGCTCCCAGCCTTTCTGACTCTACACTCTGAGCACAGAGGGGAAAGCTCATATTCTGTCTCAGCTGTCTACATGGGGTGGCACTTGTTATACTTAACCACAACTGCACATCTTCTGACTCTCTGTTTAATATTTTAAATAGTTATCAGAGTTTACTTAGACTGTGTTTCTAAATGGAAATAATGTAAAGACCTTAATTGCTGAGAAATACAAGATGGTTACAGCCATAGTTCAGCATCCAAATGTTAGGTTATTCTGTTGAGCTTTTATCAGTACTATTTGTGAGTTTTTTTCTAACATACCGGCATAGATGGGAATCTGAACTAGCGCTTGCTAAATTTGCTGCTACCCTAGCTAGTATACATATATGGTGTTTTTTTTTTTTAATGAAAGGAGTTTAACATTAAAAGAATAAAAAAATAAAAAACCTTGGACATATTATATTGACAAAGCTGCCCATTACCTTTGCAGAAAGTCCCTGTCAAAAGATAAACTTTAAAGCTGGAATGCATGAAAGAGTTCCAAGATAGAATTTAAATTTGAACTGATTCTTTATAGATAAGCTTTTTAAAAATCCACCTCTTTGCTTCAAGTCAGGATTTTAAAAATAAATTTCCCCTTTAAATCTCTTGAGCGATTTTCATTTTTTGCAAGGCCGCACTGCTGGTGTCCTGGAAAAATGGAGAGTTAGAGCTTTATCAGTTGGTGCCCTGAGGTATGTGGCGAAGAAGCTAAATCCTTGAAGATTAACAAAAAAAATGCAGCACATGGCAATAAGGGGCTTATATGACTACTAGTATTAGTTCAGGTGAAAGAAGTATTGCTTCTACATAAAACTGGACAAATCCACTGACAATGTATTTTTAGTTAGCTACAAAGGAGTCTTATATTGCTGGACTTTACCTCTTTGGTGAATTGGGAAGCTTAGTAATCCACTGTAAATGCTCTTCTGTGTGCCCCAATTCTCAGCATTACTCCAAAGTGCTGTTCTTTCATTTTAACCCTTAAAAGCTCGTCGTGGCCCCAGATTTTGGCTTGATGCCATTAAAAGATGGCATTAGTCATGTCGTCTAAGTGATTGAAGTCATCCTTTTGTTTGTTGTTTTTGGTAAGTGCATGTGAGAAATTATTTTATGATTGTAGGAAATGCCTCTGTTTTTATTTTGGTGAGCACACAGATAAAGTTGATGGAAACAAAAATCTGGGAAGAAATTTTAATTTCGAAATTGTACTTTCTGTATGTGTATTATTAGCATCCTCATTAATCTTTTTCTACAATCCCTTGAATTTTCTCAAGTTAAATCTAATTTAACTTGTTTTTAGGAATGAAATAAAAGTATTTAAGTAGTTTTTAGATATATCCTGGTTTGCCTGGGACAATCCCAGTTATGTGGTATAATTAATAGCTCCCTCTTTTCCTGTCAGAGGCATCTGTGTTTAGATGATACAACCACTGTAATTACAGATGAAACTTTGAGCCGAGATAGCAGGTTGTGAATCATTCATTAATTCAACCAGTTGACTGAATACCTGTTGCCTTCCGGGCACATTTATACCATTTTAAATCTCACTTACATGTTTCCACTTTTGTTTACTTAACTTTTACATATTGTATTATTTAGGGGTTTTTTATGGTAGATAATAAACAGACCATTTCTTGATTCCTTTGTCCTGCCAAGCCATTTAAGACAGCTTTGAAAACCCAGCTAGTTTAGTTGAGTGAAGGTGGGGCCAAGGTTAATGTCAGTTTCCATATAAACTAGTTAGCCTCCCATGGAGAACAAAATTTACAACTAACCCCAGCCATCTCACAAATATTTATCATAAGAGATATTGACAAATAAAGTGAATAGCTCCATGTAAGCCATCAATATTACCAGAAAAAGAACTCACAATGTGCGTCAGAGAGTTAAGGAGCAGTAGGGTGAACAGGGGATGAATTTGGTGTCAGGAGACCTGGATTTAGGCCATTTACTTACTAACTTTGTAACTCTAGGTAAAACACTTACTCCTTCTGAGCTCTTACGTGGGAATAACACCATCCACACCTACCCTATAGAGTTGTGAAGATAGAGTTGAATAATGTAAATAGGACACAGTTCACCAAGTGCTATACAAGTGTAAGTTATCATTATTGGGTGTTACGGTAATAAAAATGGGCCAAACACACAACTCAATAATAGTAGAGCAGAATTTTTTTAAAGGTAGGTCAAACAGCTTTATTTTAAAATCGAGCTTAAGAAAAGGTTATTGGAATGCGTACATGCTAGTGTTGTCAGTTGAAGAAATAAGAAATATCACTTCTAATACCTCATCACTGATGACTATGTAACCCTAAAATGGTTAGAGTTGAAGAATATAAGAACTTCATATAATTTTTCATTCTCTGAATCAAAAAGACTGCATTCCGTCTCAGTTTTGCTATTTGTGTGACCTCAGAACAGAAAAGGAAAACAAAATGGAAAAGAAAGGAAAAATGGTTTCTCCATATATGATCAGTTTACCTGTAAAATGAAACCCACATTATCTACCCTACATGTTTGTTTTTTAAAAACCTTAATGAGCACATTGGGAATATAACCAAGCACAATGCCTGGCAAATTATAGGTAGCTTGTAAATGTTTGTTTATTTTTGTTATATTTGTTTATTCTTCCACAGATAACACAGAAAGATGAGGAAGTCTTAAATAGTTCATAAGACTGGACCATTTGTTTTCAGATTTGTTTAGATATAAAACTCTTCATTTAAAAAATATATTGGAGACAGCCAGGCACGGTGGCTCACGCCTGTTATCCCAGCACTTTGGGAGGCTGAGGCAGGCAGATCACGAGATCAGGAGTTTGAGACCACCCTAGCCAGCATGGTGAAACCCTGTCTCTAATACAAATACAAAAAGTAGCCGGGCATGGTGGCATGCACCTGTAATCCCAGCTACTCGGGAGGCTGAGGCAGGAGAATCACTTAAACCCAGGAGGTGTAGGTTGTGGTGAGCCAAGATCGTGCCACTGATCTCCAGCCTGGGCGACAGAGTGAGATTCCTTCTCAAACACACACACACACACACACACACACACACACACACACACGAGACTTGAATGCTAACTAGTTATGCATGGGTCTTGCTCCACCCGCCACCCATCCCCCTCATGACCCTTGACCCTGGACCATACTGTCTGCAGGACCAGGTAAATGAAGGAGACATCAGCCAAGAGTGAGGTTGGCTAGGGGGAAGGGGCGGTTTGTGGGCAAGTTGATAAGTTAAGATTTCAGTGTGATGAGATGAAATACTTATAGGTTATTTAGTTGGAAATGTTGAATAGACATCTTCATATTTTGGCCTTAGTGTCAATCAGTGCTAATCCAGACCAAAATTTTGAAGACATATTTTAAACTTACTTTTGAAACTGTGGGCAGGGATGAGATCACTAAAGAAACTGTAGCATGACAAGAGGAGAGGGCCAAGTAAGGTTGGGTGAAAGAAGAGGAGTTTGTAAAGGAGAAGGAAGGAGCATGAGAAGACCTATAATGGGAAAACTGGGACATGAGGACATTGGCAAGGGTTGAGGAATGAAGAAGAAGTGAGAAAACAGACAATGAAGTGAAAATTGAAATGTGTGAGAAATTGTTAGCTAGAGGTTGAAGAGAAGTTAAGAAAATGTTTAAGATGGAGTGGAGCACATTTAAAAGTGAGATGAAGGCTGGGCACAGTGGCTCACACCTGTAATCCCAGCACTTTGGGAGGTCGAAGCGGGCGGATCACGAGGTCAGGAGATCGAGACCATCCTGGTCAACACGGTGAAACCCTGTCTCTACTAAAAATACAAAAATTAGCCAGGCATGGTGGCAGCTGCCTGTAATCCCAGCTACTCTGGAGGCTGAGGCAGGAGAATCTCTTGAACCTGGGAGTTGGAGGTTGCAGTGAGCCAAGATTGCCACTGCACTCCAGCCTGGCAACAGAACAAGACTCTGTCTCAAAAAAAAAAAAAAGAAAAGAGTGAGATGAAAATAATTCGTGGAATGGAGAGACTGAAGATACAGTAAATAAGCAGATGATAGAGAAAGCTACTTTAGAAGACAGCAGGAGACAGATGCTAGTGTAATTGTGGGCACAGAGAAGTTTGTAGGGAATTGAAGGAGCTCTCCTTCAATACTGGTGGCCTCACCGGTATTTCCTGTGGAGTTGGATGTGTAGAAGGGGAAAGAAGGTCATGGAAGAGTCTTGAAAGTGCTAAAGATTGAAATCATTGCTTCATATTCATGCTTTACACTTATCTTAAGACTTACTAGTGTCAGATCCTGAAACAGGCACTAGAAAATAGCAGTAAGCAAAATGCGCATGGTCCCTGCCCTTAGCTGGGTTAGCTGGTAAACAGCTAGTATTGGAGGCATACATGAAGCTGGAATTAAAAATGTTCTTTGGCATCACTCGGTGCTCTAGGGGATGGTTTTAGGTTGGTCCTGGATGTATGGTGGAATAACTAAGAGGTAAAAGGGTTGGGGCAAGATAAGTTGATAATTCAACAAATGTCTGCCGAGCATCTCCTGCATGCAGGCATCATGCGAGGGAGCTGTCAAAGCAGTAGATCTTGGTGGGCTGAGGGATTTGAAAAACAACTCTAGGAAGAGACAGATAAATACATGAGAGAAAATAATAGATTTGATCTACAGGTACTATATTAACTTTATGATATGTTGATCATTATTTTATGTGTTCCCCTTTAGAACCACTATACTGTTCAATTATGATGTAATTCTTGAGCTTGAAATACATAAATTAATGTTGCAACTAGTCGGTGACTAACAGTGAACCAGTGACATTAAACATCTGGCAGTGCTTGGGACAGTTCCTTACAACAAAGAACCATCCCACCAAAAATACCAATCCTACAGCCCCACCGAAAGACTTGGAGATAGACAATAATTTGGAAATGCAGAGCTTTTGTTTAGCTTGTTAATTCAAAATGTTGATTATATGATCTGCAAACCAACAATTGTGAAGAGACCCTTTAACATCAGACTTAGTTTCTGTGTTCTCTTCTGACGAACAGGTCAGATCTTTCTGAGGTCTTTATCTTATTTGGCAGCCATTGCCTTCACCACAAATCCATTCCAAAAGAGAATATCTGTTTTCGTTTTCTTTCTTTTTTCTTTTTTTTTTTTTTTTAAGATGGAGTCTTGCTCTGTCACCCAGGGTGGAGTGCAGTGGCACAATCTCAGCTCACTGCAACCTCCACCTCCTGAGTTCAAGTGATTCTCCTGCCTCAGCCTCTTGAGTAGATGGGACTCCAGGCGCCCGCCATCATGCCTGGCTAATTTTTTTTTTTTTTTTGAGACGGAGTCTCGCTGTGTTGCCCAGGCTGGAGTGCAGTGGCATGATCTCGGCTCACTGTAAGCTCCGCCTCCTGGGTTCACGCCATTCTCCTGCCTCAGCCTCCTGAGTAGCTGGGACTACAGGCGCCCGCCACCACGCCCAGCTAATTTTTTGTATTTTTAGTTTCACCATGTTGGCCAAACTGATCTCGAATTCCTGACCTCGTGACGCCTGCCTCAGGCCTCCCAAAGTGCTGAGATTACAGACGTGAGCCACCACACCCTGCCTGTTTTTGTTTTCTTTTACAGCATTTCAGATTGTTTTACCCCTAGCCAAAAATTGAACAGTTGAATGGTACAATTACACTTAGTATTTCAACTTTCTCATTTGATAACGCAAACTTAAGATGAGTTTAATGTTTGTCAAGTTCCATAAACAGATGCTTTTATCTTATAGGGAAGACATCATCGCAGTTTTTTCTATTTATATTAAGTCTGGTAATTATTTAAATGCTCCACCAGAAATGATCTAGGTAACAATTTTTGTTTAAAAATTTTAACAATATAATTAAGTCCAAAAGTTAACCCAAATAGAAATAACTACCATATTTATATAGCATGATTAAAGTTTGCAGAATTTCTCATGATGCCAGGTAGCCTTCAGTTGTACAGAATGGCCCAGATTGTCTTTCTGTCTAAATTTTAGCCATATTTAAGGCTTCAACTTTTTAACTCAGTTTGTGGGAGTGGGAGAGTAGGAGAAGTGGTAGGAGGTACTTTTGTTGAAAAACCATATTGAACTTTAATGTGCTAACTTCCACAGATAAAAGTGGAACCAGTCGCTCTGGCCCCGAGTCCAGTTATCCCCAGATTAACTCTCCGAGTCGGTGCTGGCCAAGACAAGATGTAAGTATAAACGTTTTGAATCAGAGTGAAACAAATGAAATTTAACCTTCTCTACTCTTTCCTAAGGGACTTCGAATTCCACAAGCTTCTCCCAGGTATGAACCTGTAGGGTCAAGCTTTATTTTTAGAACTCTTCGTTTTCAAGTTTTTATTGGTTTCTTTCACAGAGTAAATGCTTTTTGCTTTATTTGACGTAAAGGATTTTTTTTTCTTGTTCTTTTTCTCTTTTTTAAAGACTAGCACCTGACATTATTTCTGCATAGTCTTTAAGGTCCCACTTATCTGAAAAATAAGAAACTCTGTACTGAATGGACTTACTGCCACATTACACCCAGGTGGATGCAATGTTACACTTTCTCAAGTACATAGTATCTGTCACCATGACAAAGAACAAAGATTCTCTTTTTGCTCAGATGGCACATGGTTTTATTCTGTACCTGTAAAACAAAGAAATGCCAAAGGCTTGGAGAGACAGTATGTAATAGTCACAACTGATGACTTAGTCCACTTTTTTTTTTAAGAAAGCCCTAGAAATGCAAACCCCACGTTTGCTGTTTATTTGTCTTAATTTTCATGGAATCATCATATCAACCCACTCGTCTTTACAGTTAATCTGTTGGATATTTTTCTTTTATTCATTTTTTGGGGAAGCATTAAGGCCTACAGTACTCTTACCTGATCCTAATAAGATAACGAAACATTGATTTTTTTTTTTTGGAACTCATGTTGAAAATCATTCCCCTTGTTCTAAAAGCATATTATGCATCATTTAAATAAAATACACAAGATAAAAATTCTACAACCTTATTTTTCCCATTAAGCCTGAAAATGCAGTTTACATTGCAATCAAATATTGTGTTGAAAATAGGCTTACAAGGCATTCCATTTACATTCAGTTTTTCGCCATAAAAGTGAGAGTAGGAGCCATGAATTTATTTAGTAGAGAGGACAGAAAATTTGCTTTGTATTCTCAGTGGTTCATTTCATCTTAAAAGTTACATGTATTGATACTGTTGCTTCTGTCAGTTCCACGTGTAGTGCAAAGAAAAAGTCCAGCATGATTCTGATGAATGTGAGCAGAGAGGCAACTTGGTTTTCCAGGGGAGTGTATACCCCTCTGAAGATTTAAAGGAGAAAATCTGATGGCTTCTGTTTTTCTCACCTAAATTCTCTGGATAATTTCCACATTACTCTTTTCGGTTGTGCCAGTAGAGACCTAGGAAATGCAGCAAAAATCCTGTGGATTCAGTGCTTTTGAAACCAGCTATCTGGTATACCTAGTGCCCCTATCTTACCTACAGAAGCATGAAGAATGTCCTCATCCCTTAACCAGTAGAGCTCAGAGAAGACCCAACCAAAGTAAATCTTCCATCTCCATGCAAATTCTGCATATGGGCTCATTTCTCTAAGAGGAAGATGTTGTTATCCATCATTCAACAAGTACTTTTCTCCTGCAGTTTATATTTATTCCCATCTCTCAGTAACTCACCATTACTTAATCTTGACTCCCACACAGAAGTTTGGCTTGCTCATACCCTTTAGAGGAATAAGATTTGTTAAAAGGCATTGAAAAGCCAGGTGTGGTAGGCCATGCCTGTAGTCCCAGTTACTTGGGAGGCTGAGGCAGGAAGATCACTTGAGGCCAGGAGTTCAAGGCTGCAGTGAGCTATGATCGTGCCCACTGCACTCCAGCCTGGGCAACAGAGCCAGATCCTGTCTCTAAAAATAAAAAATAAAAGGCAGCCAGATGCGGTGGCTCACGCCTGTAATCCCAGCACTTTGGGAGGCCGAGGCAGGTGGATCACAAGGTCAGGAGATCGAGACCATCCTGGCTAACACGGTGAAACCCCTTCTCTACTAAAAATACAAAAAATTAGCCAGGTGTGGTGTCAGGCGCCTGTAGTCCCAGCTACTTGGGAGGCTGAGGCAGGAGAATGGCATGAACCTGGGAGGCGGAGCTTTCAGTGAGCCGAGATCGCGCCACTGAACTCCAGCCTGGGCAACAGAACAAGTCTCTGTCTCAAAAAATGAAAAAAAATGAAAAAAAAAAAAAGGCATTGATAGTTATATTCAACTCACCTGCCTTTAAGCATCTTTCAGTCATTCTGTTGATTATTTATTCTGTTTTCCCCCTCAATAAATCACTCATACACCTGAGATATTGAAAGATGTGAGAAATCCTATTTGGAACAAAATGTCTAGTATCAGGGAAATTATAATACCCAGGTATTCTAGACAAATTGCCCTTGAAAGCATATTATATATCATGTAAACTTTCAGATATGTAGGTAATGACCGCCATGTTATATGAAGGATTAATCATTTGACCAAAGGCAGATGCAAGAAAATCCTTATAATGAACAAAGAGATAAATGAAGTGAAATAGATTACATTTTAAATTAAAATAGAGCGAGAAAGAAAGAGGACTAAATCTAATAGTAATAGAATTTTATGTAAAATAAAACTTATTCAGTAAAGTGCTTTTTGTGGGGTGGGGTGGTGGGGTGGGGGGTGGTTCTAAATCAGGGGTCAGCAAATTATGGGCCAAATCCAGGCCACTGCCTGTTTTCTGTGACCTGCAAGTTAAGAATGTGTTTTATATTTCTTAGTGGCTGGAAAAAAATTAAAAGAAGAATGTATTATGACACATGAAAATATGTAACATTCAAATTTCAGTGATCCTCCGTGGTTGTAGCATGATACATGGCTTAGTCCATGGTGATAATGGGGAGGGAGGTGACAGATTCCTGTCACTATGCCTGTGGTTACCCAGTCTGCACACACCTTGGGGGGGAATCATACTCTTTTGAAGTGAAATTAATGAGCAGACTGGGATTCAAAAGGGGGAGTTTGAATAGTCCAGGCGGGTATTTATTGCTGAAGAACAGGCAGAATCATCTTTTGAAATTAGGAAAAACGAAAAAGCTTTACAGGGTTCAAATTATACCTTCTAGTTGGAAGATCTTTAAGACAGTATTTACTTTCTGAGTCTTAAATAAAGCAGTTATGTCTTCTGCCCTTGATCCAGAAAAGTACTTTGAGCTTGGATTGTTTCCTCTGTTCCCTATTATTGTTCCTTGAAGCAAGACAGGAATAACTTGTTTTTCCCTTGATTTAACATTCCTGGAAACTGTATTCTAAAGGAGTCAATGGTGAGTCCAGGACCTCCTCCTGATAGTGTTAAAATTCAAGATGACTTTCCAAGGACCTCAGATTCCTTTAACAGATCTTCCAGTAATGGGTGTCCAGAGTTCCCTGTAGTCTATATTGAAGATAAAACCAAAACCTAACCGTGAAATTACAGTCTCAACACCTAGAGACAACATATTCAAGTGAATTGCTGAAATATCTGGTCCAGCCTAGCAGAAGCCTTGCCTTGATGCTGGGATAGCAAGTAAGTTTCAGCTTGCCTCAGAGCCACCGCCTGGAACTCTGTTGATGGGATCCTGAGGTCCCACTTGGACTTGGGGCTGGGAGCAGGGTGAGTGTGACAGCCACCATGGAGGGCAGGGCAGGTGGCAAAGCAGGCACCAGGTTATTTGTCCTCCCTATCTTACTGTGTATTGAGTTTGGTCATTTTGAGCAAGTGTAGGTAGAATTGGCTAACTTACAGTGTTCATCCTTTTCCTCATTTCTGTCAAGAAAATAGGAGCAAGGTAATGTGATGGATTTTAGGGACGGGGGCTGTTTGGATGGAACTGTCAAGAAAGACTTGGCAGAATAGGGCCTGCAACTCTTCTATAAAGCTCAAATTCAGGTAAAGGAGCTCTGTGAAAAAAAGGTGAAACACTGGTAAAGTATTAACAAAAAATACAAATTTGCATAAAGATTTTGGGGTGAATATAGGGTAGAGGAATAAGCATTCTTCCCCTCAAATTTCTCAAACGTCTCTTTTGCTGCTGTCTTCTCCCAAGGACTGAAGAGGAAGCCTCCTTCCTCTTCCATCTATTCACCCACCCTTGCCCTCGGGCAGTGGGTCCCCCATGCCCAGGTCCATGGTGAGCAGCTCCTCCTCCTCCTGCTTTCAGAGCACTCCTGCCTTTATCAGCAAGCGCCAGAGAAGGGGTGACTGGTGGGGCCCCTCTAGACATCCCATCATGCATGGTCATGTTTTCTCTAATAAATATCTCATAATATATTGGATCAGGTGATACAGGAACCATTTGAGATGCCTTTCAGAGAACAATATTATTATCAATGGTAATTCTAAATTCCCTTTGCGAGTTCACAGTAGGTATTCTGTTTAACAAATATAACTCCTTTTTCAAAATATACAAATTATGTCAAGATATTTTTCAGAAACCACTTTACCTCTGGCATTAGTTTTCTTTCTGCTGACATTTTGATTTCTGGTGGCAAGTGGATTGATTTCTTACAATTCAGTAACTTCATCATCAGTCCTCGTCCTAACAAAAGTGCTGAGAATGTGATGCTTTCCTTTACATGTCATTTACTTTTTTTTGTTGCATTTCACAGAGTTTAGCTTACGCCTTGTGGGGGCTTTTTAATACTTGTAATGTCTAAATTTTTTCTATATATAATGAAAATGAGAGCTAAAGCTTTGCTCGTTAATCTTTAAAATCAATATGTATAGACACTTGTCTTTGAGTGATCTAAACTTTTCCAATTAATGCTTTTTGACAATAGTAGTGAAGAATAATCATGGGCAGTTACAAAAATAATCATTTAAAATATTTTTAAGGAAAATAAGCATTTTATATTTTAAAATATAGCCAGATTTAGCCAAATGACATTCAACAGAGTGAAGCTTGCAGTGGTATTTTAGTGAAACATTCTTTAGAGAAATAATAGTAAATGGTTTTTATCTCACTTTCTGAATTTTCCTTTCTATACTTGAAGTGCTTTTTATTCATATATAACTTTTTTCCTAGTCTAAACAAATTTAGGGGAAAGTAAAGAGAGTATATATAGTACAGTCGGAAATAGAAATAGATCTTCTTCCCTAAGATCAAGGGAAGAAAAAAGAAGCAAATGATTGTAGGTCAAATATGATCATACCTTCCTAGCAGTAAGGGCAAAAAAATACATTTTTTAAATTAATTTGTTTTTATTTATTTATCTTTTTTTTGAGACAGAGCCTCCCTCACTCTGTTGCCCAGGCCGGAGTGCAGTGGTGTGATCTCAGCTCACTGCAACCTCCACCTCCCGGGTTTAAGTGATTCTCCGGCCTAAGCCTCCCAAGTAGCTAGGATTTCAGGCATGTGCCACCATGCCCGGCTAATTTTTTGTAGTTTTAGTAGAGATGGGGTTTCACCATGTTGCCCAGACTGGTCTCAAACTCCTAACCTCCAGTGATCCACCTGCCTTGGCTTCCCAAAGTGCTGGGATTACAGGTGTGAGCAATCTTGCTTGACTGAAATACATTTTTTTTTTAAAGGAAGGTGTTTCACTTTCTCAGGAGAGAGTTTTTCAAGGCAGTAAATTTAAAAATTAACTTCTATGTGGGAGCAGATGACAAGGATGGTGTCCTCCACAGCAGTTTTTATAGGTGACCCAAAGGCATTTTTTGTTGACTTTTGCACACTTTCCAAGAGGAAAGCATGAAAGAACAGCTCAGTGCTGACAGCTCTTAAGCACCTCTTCATCTCTAGTGGAAACACTCCTATTTCCTTTTCTGAACTGTGTTAATCAAGACTCTTGGTGGCAAGTAACAGAAATCCAAAGCAAACCGTCTTAGAGGGGAAAACAGCAGGGGTGGATGTGACTTCGGCGGGGCCACCTGCAGGCTTGCCGAGTATTCTAGGGCTCTGCCCACCCTCCTCTTCTCATCTGGCCTCTGCGGTGGCAGAGGTGGTCCTGGCCACTCAGGCTGTTGTGATTCTTGGTGCTCACAGTCCCTGGCGAAGCCCCGCTTCCCGGGCCTCCGTTATCAGCCCCCATGAAGGACTTCGCTTCAACAGCCCCTGTGGTAGGGAGGCTGCCCTGTCAGAAGGGGAAGTGGTAGGTTCCAGAAGGAAAGGAGGGCTCACACCAAAATAAGGGGCAAGAGGCAGGCAAAGGTGATTTATATGTTTTATTGTAGTTAGGAAAAGGCTGTCAGTTTTGCATTTTTATAAAAGTGTCCTGGGGAGGCAGGGCAAAGAACCTAGTTGGTGTACAAAAGGATACTTTAGATGTAACGTTTGGGAACATTTCAGAACGTCATCCTGTCAGACTTGGAAGGCCTTTTGCTTTTCTGTTTTTAATATTTTCTTCCTAATAAAACTATCTGCTTTTGATTTAAAAACAACAACAACAACACAAAAAAAGATTAAAGAATGTTGGAGTTTTATTTTTCCCTGATTAACTTGCTACTGAAACTGAAACATTTCATAGGTATTTTGCCTACGTTAAAAGCTAAACATCATGAGCTGGACGTAGTGGCGTGCACCTATACTCCCAGCTACTTGGGAGACTGAGGCAGGAGGATTGGTTGAGCCTGGGAACTCAAGGCTACAGTGAGCTGTCATTGCACTGCTGCACTCCAGCCTGGGGGACAGAGTGAGACCCTGTCTCTAAAACAATAAATAAATAAATAAATAAATAAATAAATTTTTAAAAAGCAAAATAACAACAATGACAAAAAGAATTTTAAGAATGACTGGTGAAGTTCACAAGTGACATTTAACATTTTTAAATGACTGTATTTAAAATTTTCAAATGACCTATTTTTAATGCTAGGGAAAGATGCTAACATTACCAGTGAAATTCCTAGCCTCTGAACAACTGCAACAAAGGTTGTGAGTTTGATACGTCATTCTTGCTACCTTCCTGTACTTACAAATTCAGCAGTCCCAAACCCATAGATCTTCATCCCTTTTCTGATTTTTCCAGAAAAGGAGTTTTTGACTTCCTTATATTACTGTCTTATTTTTACCACCTAGAACAATGACATAGTCTCTAAATTTAGTTTTTACCCCGGCACAATACTGTTTATTCATTAACACCAAAGATGCAATATGTTTACTAGAAAAAATAGTAAACTGTCAGAAAAACTGGCTTTAGGTTTTCAGAAATACTTTTACTGCACAGTAAAACAAGTGGAGAGATTATAATCAAAGCATTTCCATCTTACTTGTAAACAATTACAGCAGTTCTTACATAGATGCCGCATTAGAAGACTCAGGAAAATTTACTGGATTCCATTCTAATGCAATTAGAGCTAATTTTGTTCTTTAAATGAATAAAAGGTCAGCTAGTAAATCTAGCTTATCTTGAGTCCAGACTTCAATAAATTGTTTTATTTAATTTGTTGTAAAAGATCTTATCCTTAATGGGTCCAGGTCTTATTAGTTCCCTTAGGTTTTAAAATATTTATGACCACCTTTTTAGATATGATTTGAATGATAGTTGGAAACTTTCTCTCCGCAGTGTTATCAAGGTCCACGATCACTAATTGAGTGAATATAGGAAAGTACTTAAGATTCATTATCTAGAAAAAGCTGATGTGGACTTCCAGAATTTAAATGTTCCTTAACCTGTGACAGGCAGAGATAATTTAGCTGTATCATGGAAACCTTTTGGATGCTATCTGATTATAATTTCTCCTAAAGATCAAACTACTCACACTTCTGGCATTTAAAAAAAGAATATGTTTCCTACAGATGGAAACACTTAGGCACTCTTTATTACCAAGAACATGGAACGTTTCAATCCTTTGCATTCTGTTATTTCCTGTTATGTTATAGGCCTATACTGTGTTCAGATACTTACACAAAGATTGCAGCTGCATGGTGCAACATCTCTTCGCTTTTCCCACGCCTGCCTGCATAGCTTCTAGAGTGGATATCCACGTCACTGCAGGACTGCTGTCATTTAGAATATGCACAGTCTTTTTTAATGTGGTAGCCACAAGTCTCAGCATGTGGAACTGCCTCGCCATATTACCCCAGCTGATTAGACTTGCCTTTTGGGTTCCAAACCTACTTGCATCCCCCACGGCTTGTCGTCCAGGCTCTAGGAAAGAGTATGTGTCTATGGTCAGCCCTCCTCAGCTGCTGGCCTCCATTCCCACCTTGCCTGCCCCGGCTGGAACTTCGTTCCCTCTCTTAGCTCCTCTCCTCTGTGTCTTCCTCTTCTTTTTTCTCATTTTTCTCCAGCCTTTCATTCTCCCATGCTAACCCTCCTCACCTTCATCAGGCCTTCCCTCTGTATGAGAAAAAGGCTATGTAACATCTGCTTTTCATGCTGCTTCTCAAAACTTATTCTTTGGTTTTACTTTCTTCTAATTGTTCCCTCCTAAACCTTCTGTATTCTGGTTTCTGCCCTAGAAACTTTTCTACAGCTTCTTGTTAAGACCATTAGATGCTTCCCAATTCCCAGTTCCAGAGAACATGCAGCAGCTCTTATTGTACAAACCCTGTCTGCCGTTTGGACACTGTCCCCTAAGCCCTTTCAGAAACTTCCTGTTCCTTTGATTTTTGTGGTATTACACTAGACTCAGTCTCTCACTCTCTCTCTCTCTCTCTCTTTTTTTTTTTTTTTTTGAGACGGAATCTCACTCTGTGGCCCAGGCTGGAGTGCAGTGGTGTGATCTTGGCTCACTGCAGCCTCCGCCTCCTGGGTTCAAGCGATTCTCCTGCCTTGGCCTCCCGAGTAGCTGGGACTATGGGCACCCGCCCCCACACCCAGCTAATTTTTGTATTTTTAGTAGAGACAGGGTTTCGCCTTGTTGGCCAGGCTGGCCTCAAACTCCTGACCTCAGGTGATCCACCCACCTCGGCCTCCCAGAGTGCTGGGATTACAGGCATGAGCCCCCATGCCCGGCCTTTCATTCTCTCTTACCATGGATTCCTTTTGTTTTTCTTTTATGGACTTATTTTTTTTTCCCCCTTCTTTTCTTTTTGCCCGTGGTACAGTAACTCTGTTTCTTCTTCGTAAATGTTCTCATTTTCTCTTTAGGTTTGTTATGCAATGATGATTCCCATTTCTTTATTACTAGCTCATATTTCTCCTTCAAGAGTCAGACTAATCTGCCAAGTTACTGGAAAGTTCTGCCTGGGTGAACCAGCAGCACCTCAAAAATAGCACTTCCAAAACTGAACCCAGCATTATTTCCGCCAGTGTGGTTCTTCTTCTTTTTCGTATATGTTGATGATGAGACCAGTGCCTCCATTTTCAAGCCATTTTGGGCATTAGGGTAACTTGAATGGAGGCAAAAACTATCTAATAGAATTGGGAGATTTTCTTATATCATAATGTCAGACTGGGTGTCCTGAAAACAAAGATAAATGTCTTCTTAGCTCCAAAAGTTTCCCAAACTGAACAAAACCAAGGAAAGGCCTTGTCCTAGAAGTCTCCTTTGATATTCACTTGGACTCTCAGCATCTTGTAACTTCCGCTCAGCATCTTCAAGCTTGGCTGTCTCCTCCTTGTCTAGACACAAATGGTCAGGTCAGTAGCAGCCAATGAGAGAAAGAAGTCCATATCCTTATTCACAGGGATCCATAACTCACCCCAAGCAAAGATACCTTCAGCTAAGAAACAGGGGAAAAAAGGATATGTAGCTAGGATTTTAATAAATGAAGATTACATAAGAAGATCTGAGAAGCAAAACACTTAAAAGTCTGATCAGGACATAATAGGCTTTCAAAGAACAGATTAACTGCTTCAAAATATGTAACCTAGAAAGCAGAAGTTTCCCCCACATCTCACCCTTCCCCCGAGTTAATCACTGCTGACTGTGCTATGTGTATTTCAGCAATTTTTATAAAAACAAATTAGGGGCTGGACATGATGACTCACACCTATAATCCTAGCACTTTGGGAGGCCAAGGCAGGCAGATCACTTGAGCTGTGATCACCACTGCACTCCAGCCTGGACAATAGAGTGAGATTCTGTCTCTCAGAAAAAAAAAAAAAAAAAAAAAAAATCAAGATTATCAAGTAGGCATTTTCTTTGTTTTTTATTTTATTTATTTATTTTTTTGTAGTACCCCTCTGTTTTGGAAATAAGTATATATTATAAATCCCTGTGTAAAATGGTACATTGTTTGTACTTTGCACTTAAAAGTATTTTTGTATAAATATCACAGTAAAAATTTTTTCTGTAAAAAAAATGTGTGTCCTATTTGTTGCCTGTTTTTTAGTCATTGTATGGATTCTTTCCTGGTGTTTTATAAAATATGTTTTATCAGACTTAGCTTTGCCCCAGGTGGTGGCAGGGCTGGTCTATTGTGAATTCAAAGCATGTGATCTACCAAGATTTCAACCCACAGGAAATGGGCCTGGAAGTCCCAGAGCAAGCTCTCAGTGGGCCAGCTGAGATCATGTGACCAGCCTGAACCAATCACTGTGCCTGTAGAGACACGGTGGCTCTGATTGGCCTGGCTCATATGTGTTGCTTGGAACTAGAGGTAGGATAAAGCCCACTCAGGCCACATGGACAGAAAGAAGGAAGAGAGAGAGGGCTGAAGGCAGGGGCAAGGCAAATGGGTGCTGTGTAGAGACAGGCAAACCCAGCAGATGCCCTGAGCCTAGACCTCTGGTATGCTGAATGCTGGAAGCCATTGGGTTTATTTATATATATTTCATGGTGCTGAGAAACATCTATTTGCATTATTTATTTGTGAATCATTCCTTCTATAAATTGTGTTGCTGTTTTAAATTTCCTATGAAATACATTTTTAAGTATCACGATATTGCGTAGTCAAATGTAATATTGTTTTCGCACATGGTGCTGTATACATCATAGATTCTAAATTAAAACTTTTGATAGAAATTACAAAATTTGTGTTACCTTACTGTATGGGCATAGCTAACATCCTAGTTGCTGGAGATTCTGATCTACCAATATTTCCCATGCTGAATCATAAGCTTCAGCATTTCTTTAACAATATCTCGGCGTTTGGTATAAAACCCTTTGACCCCAGATGCAGAGAATGATAGTTAGGTAAAAATGAGATGGTGACTGGTGCTGGTCCATTGGCCAAAGTTTGGAGCATAATGTTCCTGGTATATGTATGTCAGCTCTGGCTGTGATATCATATACTTACCTGGTTTTATTTTTATAACTTTGTACATGCATCTTGAATATAATATTTTTCTAAAGTTTATTATAATTAGAAGATCTTTAAAATTCCCTTTAAAATTATATTTTTTCTAAGAGACCCGGTTAAAATTAACTGTATCTATTTTTAAGGGATTGTTTTAGTTTCTAGTTTAGATTAACTAGTAGAGCACTTCTGGCTAATGTTTGATATTAGCCTGGTTTTGAATATATCTCTAATGTGTGTTATAACCCAACTGAGAAATGCTGCTTGATCTGTATATGAATACGTGAGTTCTGCTAAAACACTGAGGAACCTTGAGAGTCGCTAATGCCATCAGGGTTATTTGTTCTGAACGGAATGAACAGAATGAGTAAATCACAATTGTGAGTGGTAAATGGCCATGTTCTAGTTTTTTTTCTCATCAAACCATTTAAAGCCAAGTGAGCAAGGCAGAATGGCTGGCTACCTTTTTATTGTTTTTGTCATTTTGTTTATTTAGCTTATAATTTAATACAAGGAAATTTGTATCTGCTTTATATGGAGGCTGCCTTCAAAGTACGTGGTCAGGGTAAATTTTGAATGACCGCTACATCTTTTTTCTCCCTTGCTAGCATGAACTGTTTTTCTGTATGCATACATCTGTAAATCAGTTCATGTGCTCTACTGTTATTATATAGTTTTAAAGAAAATACATTAAAAGAAGAAAAATGGCTCTTAAATAAGAAATGCATTTTAGATTGTCTGGCATTTGGCTGTTCTGCTTATTTGTGCTCCCTTTACATCTAAATTAAAACAATTCAGAGATTCCCCATCAGTTCAGAGGTCTCTGTAGGGCCTGTATTGTTGACATGGGTGGGAGTGGAGTGAAGAGGAAGAGGAGCACAGGAGGTGCCTTAGAGAGTCCTGCTCTGAGCCCTTATCCCATAGACCTCCTCACAGAAGACACCAGGCTGACTCACTGTCCTGCCTGCTTGTCATGTCCCCGCAGCTGAGGCTGGAAACTTCTCGAGCCCCTCTCCGTAGTCCTAGATGTTAGAGGCAGAACCTGGAGGAGACAGAGGGCTGGGACCCAAAGCAGCTCTCAGATGCCTTCAACCCTTTTGAGACCTTCAAGGTTAGGAGCTGCAGTGACCTTCTCTTTTCTTTTTTTTCTCTTTTGTAATGATCTTTCATGTGAATCTGAAGTCAGTGTAATAATTTCAGTCGTCTCTTCTTGCCTCAGAGAAAATTTTGGAAACTTTCTTATGTACATAGATACATACATATATATGTATATATACACACACACACACATACATACACATCCGTATGCATGTATATATAATAAGTGTGTATGTGTGTGTGTGGTTTTGCTTCAAACTCCCTTGGACACCTTTTTTTAAAATTAATCTTCATAAAAATTATTTAAATTCTAAAGCAACTCAAATGATTATTCATTAAATAATTTATTAATGTTTTTGTAACTAATTTATTTCTTTGCAGTATGGAAAAACACATTATTTTATTTCATCTTATATTTTACAGTTACTATTGCACCATTGTTTTTTTTCCCAAACAAATTGTTAAAATCCTCTTCATTCTCATTTTGGAAGATCATTTGTTTATTAACAGAGATATAATATTAAACAGGCAATCTCAGAGCAGAATGACAGCACAAAGGTCAGGAGTGTGATATAGATTTATACACATACACACATGCATACATAAACATATATAGTCACTTCTTAGCCCACACAGATGAATATATGTATATGTATGTGTGTGTCTATATCACATGCTCTAAATAAATATATATACACTATATTTTTTCCATCCTATTTACAAAGTACAATAAGAATTCATATAAAGCATGGTGATTTTGCTGAAGACCTAGCAGCTTTTTTGAATTTTAATATATTTTGAAGTGGTAATGTTGGATTTTCCAAGCATGACTTCAGTAATAACTGAATTTTATAACTCTCCAGTGAGATACAAATCTTAATCACAATCTTGTTCATTTTTCAAGTTCACTGCATATCATCTTATTACCTTTAATGTTTTCAAATAACTTGGGATGTCATTTGATCCTAAAAATAAAAAGTAAAGGTGTATGTTTTATAGCTAACTTACAAATTCATTTTCATGTGAAAGCATCTTTTACTAAATAATTACCCATCCTCCTCTATAGACTGTAGGCTCAGGGACTACAGAAAGTAAAGTTTCATCCATGTTGAATGTTCAATTTCATTTGGCTTTGCTTTTTCGTAGTAAAAGCACCCTCTTGTTTGCTGCAGAGCAGCAAAAGCCTTTCTGAAATCACAAAATCTTTTAGAAGTTCTGACTCCAGAGAATTTGGTTTTGAAAGGAACCCTCAAAGTACCCCAGACAACACTCTCTGGGTTTACATTTTGAAAAGTTGATCTGCATTTAACACATACTGATTTTGATTACATACATAATGTAACCATGTCAAAGGTAGTAGACTTGAAAATAGTGAATTTGGATCAGATGTTAATTCTCTCAGGAGCATAAGTAAATATCACAGTAGACGGTAGGAAGTGTTAAAGGCTGGAAGAGATACATCTAAAATTATAAAGAAGTTCAAGGTGATTACTCCCAACTAGGAAGGGCTAAAGAGGTTTGGGGAAAGTAGAATTTGAGTAGAGCCCTTTAGAGTGAGTAAAATTTAGAAATGGAGAAATGTGAAGAAAAAAATAAAAGCAAAGATGTATGGAGTGAAATAATGAATGCACATTTTCCCCTAAGAAATTTCCATAGTATTCTGTTGACCTAGTAGTTCATATGTGCCCTAGTTTTATGATTAATGATCTGAAATCATTCTGGATTGAACGCATATTACCAACTTCTAAAAAAGTTTTTATTAATATTTTCAAACATAAAAGAGTAAAATGATACACTTTCATCTGCTGGCAACTTGGATAGATTTAACAGTTATCAAAATGTTGCCATACTTGATTCTTTTTGTCTTTTTATTCCCAACGCATTTCCAAACAAATTCAAAACTTAATATCATTTCACCTCTATATTCTTCAGTATGCAACTCTAAAAATATGGTTATTTTCTCATATAATCACAATGTTATTATCATACATAAAATATACAGACATTTTCCTTGTTACCATCTAATACCTGGTCCATATTCAGATATCTTTATTTGTCTCAAAAATATCTTCAACAGTTTAACCAGGATCCAAACCAGACTTATAAGGACTTGTAATCTAGACCTGTTATTTTTAATCCACACTCCTACGCTCCTCCTCCTTTTTTGCAGGGGAAGGGGATGAGTTCTTACTCTGTCGCCCAGGCTGGAATGCGGTGGTACGATCATAACTCACTGCAGCCTTGAACTTCTGAGCTCAAGCCATCCTCCCACCTCAGCCTCCCAAGTAGCTGCAACTACAGGCACATGCCACTACACCCAGCTAATTTTTTTATTTTTTGTAGAGATGGGGTCTTGCTGTGTTGCCCAGGATGGTCTCAAACTCCTGGGCTCAAGCAATCCTTCTGCCTCAGCCTCCCGAAGTGCTGAGATTATAGGCGTGAGCCACCATGCCCAGCCGCTTCCTTTTTGCCATGCAATTGATTTGTTTAAGAAACCAGATCTTTTGTTCAGCAGAATATCTCACTTTCTGGATTTGTCTGTTTACTTCTTTGTAGTGTCATTTAAATTATTGTTCTATCCCTGTAACTGGCATTTAGTCCTAAGTGCTTGATTAAAGTTCATTCTTTTTTTCTTAAAGGGTATTTTGCTGCTATATACTTCTTATTACTTCAGATCAGTAGGCATGGAATGTCTGATTGTCACATTCTTAGTGATACTGAATGATTTCATTGGGAAATTATTTTTTGATCTAGTCATTCCTTTCACATGTATTAGCTGAAATTCATCCCTAAAGGTGAACCTCAGCGACCCTGAAATACACCTCATACAGGAGAGGCAGGATAAATATACAATCTTTTTTTTTTTTTTTTTTTACTTGCCAGTCTTCAGTGAAAAGAGTTGATGGAGTTGATATAGTTATCTCCAGTGATGAGCATAGGGTTTTGGAAAGGGGAAGGGTTCTGTCTCTCTCTGTCTCTTTTTCTCCCCCATCCCTCCCCCTCTCTCTTTCTCTGCTCCCCCCACCCCTTCTTCTCTCTCCCACTTCCCCTCTTCCTTTGTCCCCCTTCTTCTTTCTCTTTCTCTTTTGTTTTCATGTTCATATTGTACCATCTTGACCAACGTGAATTCCTTCATGTTGCCTACTGGGTTTCGACACAACCTCATTTGTGTTGGATAGCTTTCTTACTTTCTGGTAAAAAAAATTCCAGGTTTATCTTGCATATTTCCTGTATATTCTTCTGTATTTCCACAGATCTGGAATTAGCAATTTCTCCAAGGAACATTGTTCCTTCTGATGATGAATGGTGTTTAGGAATCATAATCTGTCACTAGAGATGCCCATTGCTACTGGGATGTCATTATTCTAGGCCTTTACAAGGGACAGAAATAGGAAATAGATGGGTTTGAAAAGATATGAGTTTATACTGTTTCCAGTTCAGATTTAATATTACTGTTACGTATTTATTTATTGTTATTTAAAAAATAGAGATGAGGTCTCACTGTGTTGCCCAGGCTGGTCTCAAACTCCTGGGCTCAAGCGATTCTCCCACCTCAGCCTCCCAAAGTGCTGGGATTACAGACTGAACCACTGCGCCCAGCCACATCTTTTCTTTCACATTAGAAATCCTGAGTCTTGGCCAGGCGCAGTGGCCCACGCCTGTAATCCCAGCACTTTGGGAGGCTGAGGCAGGCAGATCACAAGGTCAGGAGATCGAGACCATCCTGGCCAACATGGTGAAACCCTGTCTCTACTAAAAATACCAAAAAAAAAAAAAAAAAAAAATAGCTGAGTGTGGTGGCGCATGCCTATAATCCCAGCTACTCGGGAGGCTGAGGCATGAGAATCACTTGAACCCAGGAGGTGGAGGTTGCAGTGAGCCGAGATCACACCACTGCACTCCAGGCAACAGAGCAAGACTCCGTCTCAAAAAAAGAAAAAAAAAAAAAAAAAGAAAGAAAAGAAAAAAGAAATCCTGAGTCTTAAGAGCATTATTATAATTATTTGAGTTATTCAACAAGAATTATATAAAATAGCCTAAAAGTAATAGTACCACTATCACTACTACCACCAAGATCATTAAATGAAGTTAAAGACTAAGGTTTTTTTCAGCATTTGCTCTTAAAATACATTTCACTATGGATATGCTTACAAAATGCTGTCCTAGAGTCACTTGTAATTATTTTTGTTTCTGCATGGTTATGTCATCAGCTTGATATACATTGAGGTTCATTCATTTCATCTAGTTTTGATTCATAAGGAATTTTTCTAAAACTTAACTTTCTGAATATGTGGACCATTTACCTAACTCCAAAGTGGAAGCTGTATAACAAAATACATTCAGAGAAGTCTTGCTTTCATGCCTTTTTCCCTATGCCCTTTATACTCCTTATTCTATAGGTTGCCATTTTGGTTTCCTTTTTATTATTATCTTTCTAGTGTATCTCATTGCAAATATGAGGAAATGTGGATTATATATTTCTTACCTGAATATTAATGCCCTTTTAGAGATTTTATGATTCGGAACATTTGACAGTAGAAGTGTAATCATTTAAGCATCTCCCTTGGAAATGGAGATTCTATAATGGCTATATTTTCCCCTAATTACTTCATGCAATTTGTTTCATTTTTCAAATAGGTCATGCCTGCATTAAAAGATAAAATGTTTGCTACTTGATATGTACTTGGGTTATGACAAGATAAAATAACCATTTTATGAGATGATGTAAATATTCAAGAGGCAGGCCACGAGCTTCAGGAATTAAATCCATTTATAGTTGTGTTATAATTATATGAATGTTAAAATTTGAGCTGTGAGGATCAAGAAGAATAAGGAATAACGATTGACTTGAAGAATCAACATAAAACTGATTCTCATAATTGTCTTTGGGTATTTGGTGTTTTTTGATCCAATCTGAAATATGGAAATGACTGTGTTACAGTTTGACGTCTTAAGGACTGGTACTCTAAATATAATTTCTTCCAACTTCTGAATATTTATTTACATACCTAAGTTAGAAAAATCGAACACCTGGTGTGTTAGTTTTCTATTTCCACATAATAATTGACCCTGAAACTTAGTGATTTGAAGCAATAAACATCAGTTGCTTCCTAGTTTCTTGTGGTTGGGGATTTGGGTGGTTCTGGCTCAAGTCTGTCTGCAAGCTGGTGACTGGGACCATAGGCATCCAGAGGCTTCTGTGAGGGTAGAGAAGCCGCTTCAAGCTCACGCACAGCTGTCGGCAGGAGGCTCCGGGGACCTCTTCATAAGGCAGCTTCAGCATCCTCCCCACAGTGTAGCTGGCTGTCCCCATAGAAGCCACAGCCTGTTTTATGACCTATTCTTGGAGGTGACGTGGTTATTTTCACCATGTGCTGCCAGCCATCCAGCTCAGCCTGTCCAGTCCGTGAGGGAACTGTGCCAGTGTGTGAATGCCAGGAGGCCAACCACCACACTTGGGCTTAGTATTTCTGGGGCTTTTCATAAAAATCAGAAAGCAAAAATATGGAGATTATGTGTATGTGTGTATCACTGATCCAGATATGAGGTTTTATAGTAATATGATTGCGAAATTTCAATGTCTTTTTTTTTTTTGTATTTGTTATGAGGGGGGTTTTTTTTGTGTTATCTGTATTCTTATGTTGAGGCAGGGTGTCACTCTGGGATTTTTTTGAGACAGGGTCTCAGCCAGACTGGAGTACAATAGTGCAATCTCAGCTCACTGCAACCTCCACCTCCTGGGCTCAAGCTATCCTCCCTTCTCAGTCTCCTAAGTAGCTGGGACTACAGGCACGCACCACCACACTCTATTTTTTTTTTTTTTTTGTATTTTTGTAGAGATGAGGTTTCCCTATGTTGCCCAGGCTGGTGTCAAACTCCTGAGCTCACACAGTCTGCCTGCCTCAGCCTCCCAAAGTGCTGGGATTATAAGCATGAGCCACTGGGCCCAGCCGAGGAGAGGGTTAGTTTAAAATACAACATGGGAATCTGTTTCTCAAGGTGGTTGGTATTTCTGAGATTGATCAAAAACTGAAATCTGAAGAAGAAAAGTAAGTTTTGGTGTAAACAATATGTTTTTTCATCGACCTGATTTTCCTCCCAAATGTTGAACTTCCTGTTCAAAAGTTTCTATAAAATTCATGGAAGTGGTTGCAATAGTTTTTACCTGTGGCATCATTTTGTTACCATTTAATAATGGCCGTTCACTTTTAGAAGTAAATAAGTAAGCCATTGTAAGGGAACTTAGGAACTTTGTGTGCAGTTTAGTAGCCAGCTATTCAGACTTTGATAATTTGGATTACTGGTTTCATCGTGTTTGCACACAATAGCTGAATAATGAGGATCATTAAACTTCTTGTGCAGACATATCCAACTTGTGTTTGCTGCTAACCCTGGAGGCTCTGTGCAGCTGGGGAGGTGAGGACGGGCTCTTTATTGACTTGACAAGCTGTGAGTTTGCATTACAGGCCAAGCAGCTCATGACCCATTCTATTTATGTCACTGGTTTGTGGTGGGGAAACAGGTAAAGAAATCCTGCTGAAAATCCCTCCTTCTGCACGTTTTTATGAATAACGCCAGTGTTTATAGCAGTGAGGGCACTGTGATCAAATCCTCCAAAAGCTGTAATGCTAGCAGCATGGAGCCATTGTGGGACCAGCTGTGGGCGGTATTGGTTTCTCTGTGAGACATTGCTTATTCAACAGAACGCTCTGGACGAGAACTTTACTATGCAATTAAACAGGAGAGAAAAAGTGATACTTCAGAGAGAAAAATATAGAGAAGCAAAGCACCGTCTAGAAGTATGAAACAAATAATGGTTGGCAATAAAGGCCAGCAGGAATTCAAAATTATTTTTACAACGATCAATTTAGATTAAGTGATGATAGTTTATCTCACAAGTGATGAAAAATTATATCATGTTATACTGTTAAATGTTTTTCTGTTTTGTTTAAAATTAAAAGGATTGTTTTTAAAACTGTTTTCGGTCATCACAAAAATAACCTTAGCTTAAGTCAAACTTTCAAACTCCAGTGAATTTTCTCTTGAATTTCAAAAGAGTTGGGAAAAATGGGTTACTTTAGTGCCTCTACACCAGTCTAACCCCTTGAAAACAAAAAGTTAGGATAAAAGTTTGTCTTGTCAACACTGAGTAGCCACTTTAATGTTTTTTCTTTTACTACTCAGAAAATCTGAGTGAGAACTATATATATATATATATATATATAAATTTAAAAGGGGTAATTGAACTGGGAATGTTAGGCATTTTTGAAGGATTATCTTATTATTACAAAGTTATTTTTAGCAAAATGTCATTTCTCTAAATTGAAAAAAATGAGAACATATGCACAAGCAGACATTTCTGAGATTTTAACTATTAACCCATAAAATTGGTCAACAATCTGTTTCTATCTGTTGGCCACACTGCTAATTTTAAGCCATTCTAATGGGCGCCATTATCAGGCCTTATAGGTAAGGGAGAAATGTAGGAAACATAGGGAGAGGCGGGGCATGGTGGTTCACACCTGTAATCCCAGCACTTTGGGAGGCCAAATCACCTGAAGTCAGGAGTTTGAGACCAGCCTGGCCAACATGGTGAAACCCCGTCTCTACTAAAAATACAGAAATCAGCTGGGTGTGGTGGTGCATGCCCTCAATCCCAGCTACTCGGGAGGCTGAGGCAGGAGAATTGCTTGAACCCAGGAGGTGGAGGTTGCAGTGAGCCGGGATCGCGCCACTGCACTCCAGCCTGGGCAACAGAGTGAGACTCCATCTCAAAAAAAAAAAAAAAAAAAAAAAAGAAAGAAAAAGAAATGTAGGGAGAAAATTAAAGGGCACTAGAAAAGAGTCAGGTAAGGCAAATAATATTCATTGTGTGTTTGGTATAGCTGAAAACAATGTAAAACCATTTCCGGAAAACAGAACAAAGCCTTCAGGATCTGATTGTACCTGGTGTTGGGAATGACTAGGTGGCTGAGGAAGTGGAATCTGTGTTGGCAAACAGAAATCTCAGTGGTCCTGTGACTCATTAAGCAGATGGAAGGAAGGTAGGCAGGGAGGAAAGAACAGAGGAAATGGTCTTGTATTTTAAAATATTTTAAACAGGCAAAAATAATTCTTTTACAGAAGTGTTCTCACTGCAGTAGTAGGTATTCTATTTAAAGCTGATTAATATTTCTTGAGCTGCTGTGTTTAATACTGCAAGTAATCCAAAGACAAGATACAAATCTTACTCTTAGGAAATTGACTGTCTAATGTGGATGAGAGAGACAGATCTGCACACAACTGGGACACAAAGCAACTATGGGCAATGTATTTCTTTGAAAAGGCAAGACCCAAAACTACGTACCAACCTTAATATCTAAAGGCTGTTTAAAAAAAAAAAAAAAAAAGAAAGAAAGAAAGAAGGAAAGAAATTTTTTTTTTTTTTTTTTGAGATGGAGTCTAGCTTTGTTGCCCAGGCTGGAGTGCAAAGGTGTGATCTTGGCTCACTGCAACCTCCGCCTCCCAGGTTCAAGCAATTCTCCCGCCCCAGCATCTCAAGTAGCTGGGATTATAAGTGGGTACCACCATGCCCGGCTACTTTTTGTATTTTTAGGAGAACTGGGGTTTCACCATGTTGGCCAGGCTGGTCTCAAACTCCTGACCTCAGGCAGTCCTCCTGCCTTGGCCTGCCAAAGTGCTGGGATTACAGGCGTGAGCCACTGTGCCCAGCCCAAATGTATTACTTTATGTACAAAAATACCATCATTGTAGGAGGTTTTCTCTTCCCCCTCCTTTGACCCTGTCCTTGTTGGTCTGCTATGGATGATGCACTCAACTTAGACGCACTCGATTGTGCAGCTCCTTGATCTCACTCAGAGCTTTGAATTTCACAAAATCATAGTAGGACTAGACTATGGTCAACATTTGTCTGGAAGGCTTTTTAACCAAGCTATCATTTTTTCCCCAGTAAATTAATAAAGTGTAACATACACACAGAAAAGTGAATTAATTTTAAGTGTATAACTCAAGCCATCCTTAAAAATACCTAGCAACAGTTTAGACGTATACATTGTAACAGGCATTTTCATCTTTTTTGTTGTTTTGCTTTGTTTTTTGTTTTTTGAGACGGGGTCTCACTTTGTTGCCCAGGCTAGAGTGCAGTGGCACTATCTCAGCTCACTCCTGGGTTCAAGAGATTCTCTAGCCTCAGCCTCCTGAGTAGCTAGGATTACAGGCATGCACCACCACGCCCAGCTAATTTTTGTATTTTTAGTAGAGACAGGGTTTCACTATGTTGGCCAGGCTGGTCTCGAACTCCCAACCTCAGGTGATCCGCCTGGGTTGGCCTCCCAAAGTGCTGGGATTACAAGTGTGAGCCACTGCACCCGGCCTTTTTCTTTTTTTTATACAAGTTATGTTTGTTAATTATGGATAAATCAAAAGGAGAAAAAAGGCATCCACCCAGCACAGTGGCTTAATGCCTGCAATCTCAGCACTTTGGGAGGCCGAGATGGGAGGATCACTTGAGTCCAGGAGTTCCAGACCAGCCTGGGCAACATGGCAAAACCCCGTCTCTACACACAAAAAAATACGTATACAAAAAATTAGCCAGGCGTGGTGGCACACACCTGTAGTCCCAGCTACTCTGGAGGCTGAGGTGGGAGGAACAAATAAGCCTGGGAGGCAGAGGTTGCAGTGAGCCAAGATTGCACCACCACACTTTAGCCTGGGCAGCAGAGTGAGACCCTGTCTCAAATAAATAAATAAATAAATAAATAAATAAAACATCTATAATTTTCATGTAAAGGCAATTGCTGGACATTTTAGTATATATTCTTTCAAACTTTTTTCTAAGTATACACTCATACCTTCTTGTTTGCTATTTTTATTTTCTTAGAAAAATTCCACCTTACACCTACCTTTTTCTTGGATAGACATATCATTTGTGTGTGTGCACACATGTGTATCACCACTTCAAATAACAACATGGTGTTTTGTTCATCATCTCTGTAACCGATCTCCTATTCTAGGGTATTTTAAATTGCAGTTATTCTAGTTTTTATTTTTTTATTTTATTTTTTGCAGCCATAGACAGTGCTACAAATCATATTCTTTACCCCATACCTTTACACAGCTGTCTAATGTTGCCTCAGGATACATTTCTAGAAGCGAAATTGCTGGTAAAGAGCTTGCACGTTTTTAAGTTTTCCATAATCATTCCAAATACTGGACCAACCATCTCTCCCTTTCCCCTAGCCTGACAGTACCAGGTGTTGTCAATCTTTTTCATCTTTACCAAAGAAGCCTTAAATTGTCATGTTTATATCTTCGATTACTATGAAAATGGAACATTTTTTCTTGTCTAGTGGCTGGTTTTGGTTTTTTATTCTATTTTCTACTTGCTGTTTCCTTTGCTCGTGTTTGAATAAGAACATTAATTCTTTTTTATTCAGAACAGCTGTTTATATAAGAAGGAGTAATGCTTTATTGTTGCAAGTAGTTTGCTTCATTTTGTCTTTTGCCTTTTAACTTTGCTGAGGTTATTTTATGCCATATAAAATTGTCGTGCAGTCAAATCAGCATTTCCCTTTATGGTTTCAGCTTTTGGTGAGATACTAGAAATTGTGTCCTACCCCAAGACTAAAAACATCTATATTTACTTACTTTTCTGGGAATTTTTATGGTTTTGTTTTCTTTTACCTAATTTTTAAGACGTTTGGAATTTAATGGTTTGTGATACAGCTCCAATTTTGAGGGATTTTTTTAATTAACTATACCATCCGACAAGTCATAATTGAGCTAATTCTCAATTGCACATGCGTAATTATTGCATAGTAAAGCACATGAACATCTGAAAATTATTGTAGACAATAGCTTCAGTCTCTACCTCCAACAAACATTTTCCACTATAACAGCCGGCAAACAGTAAAGTTAAAACAAAGTGACAACCAAATTCTTTGCAAGCAGTTTTCTAAGGCCCCATCCATCGATCCTGTGAATGGCTATTGTAAGATAGAAGATGTTTCCCTTGAATAACCTCCTCTTGTTGATAACTTACATTTTCAGGCTTATTTTTGCCTGCAGTCATATTTATTGATCACAACTCTCTTTTCTTCTTCCTATCATCCTCTGTCCTCTCTCTCTTTTTCCTGCCCCTGAAATTAACTCCATCAACCAACAACTGAAAATGCCTGGGTTGTCCTCACGCTTCCTGACCTAAAATTGTAATTCTTTCACTTGCTCTGTTTCTTCTCTTTTCTTTTTTTCTGTTTTCATTGATATCCCATATTTCTCTCACCTGTGCTTTATCCCTTCCCACATCATAAAGCATATTATTATGCTTTTTGGGGGGAGCTATAATTTTGAATGGATAGAAAAATACACTTAAAAGTATCATGTCATCTGGAAAATTACTACTTTCTGGATCAGCTTTTGTTTCTTAGTTTGAATTCTAACACATTTTGTTTTAATAACCATCATGTTAAACTCTGAGGACATAGAAATTAGAAAGGCTTTTTGTTCCTTTGAGGAACTACTGATAGAGCAGGGGCAACAAATCTGTGTACAAACTATTCAAATTGTTTTTTAGCCTTAAGAAATTGGGTCAGTTTCTTTCATTGTTCAGTATATTTTAGAAAAGAATGAATATTCTGCACTGATTGAAGACAGATTTTTTTTAAATGTCCATTGAGTCAATTTCATTATTCTTATTCAAACCTATATCTTTGCTGGTTTTTTGACTGCTTATTCTGTCAGTTATGCAGGGAGATAAATATGTTTACATCTGTGGCTATGATTGCAGATTCATCTGTTTCTTACTGTTCTGTCAGTTTTTGCTTTATATGTTTTGCAGATATGTTATTAGGTACATACAAATTTTAAACTGTTACAGCTTCCTGGCAAATTGGAACCTTTTATCATCAGGAAATAGCCTTTATTATCACTGATGGTTCTTGCCTTAAAGTCTTTTTTGTGTGGTATTACTTTTCTTTGTATTTGTATACATCTTTTTATAGCCTCTCACTTTCAGCCCTTCTATTGCTAGATGTTCCTCTGGGCATTAGAATATATTGGGTTTCACTGTTTATACAGCCTGACAACTGAATCACTTAGACCTTTTATGTGATATAATCATTGATATTTTGAGTTTGAAATCTACCTTATTATTTTGTGCTACTTCTTTAATGTTCAGTGGTTTTTTTTCTCTCTCTCTCCTTTCTTTTATCAGACCAAGGTTTTTTTTTTTGATCGTTCCTTTTTTCCTCATATTATACTTTGTTTGTAATTTTTGTGTGGTTACCCTAGAAATTACCATACTTTATTCACTACCTTTACGCTACATTTTATATAATAGAGGGACATTAAAATACTTTAGCTCTGTTTACCCATTACTGGCTTACATATTATTATGTTGTGTAATTAATTACGTAAACATTTGGAAGATCTGTATAAGTCAGTGAACCAGTATTTTCCAAATGACCAATGTATGACATTATAAAATAATGCATGGGTAAATTTTGTGTTCATAGTGCTAAACAGAGCAATAAATTTTAATGTAACAGAATATGAATGTCTGTTGATATGATTTCAGATTACACATTGCAACCAACTTAAAAGAAACTATCATTTGTTGCATTTAATGCAGCATTAAAGAAGAACTTACACCATTATCCAAAAAATCTTTTAAAATACTCCTCCCTTCTCTAGTTACATAGGCCTACATTAAAGAGATTTGCAAAAATTTAAAACATTGCCAGTCTTGGCTAGGCACAGTGGCATGTGCCTGTAATCCCAGCTATTAGGTAGGCTGAGGCAGGAGGATTGCTTGAGCCCAGGAGTTCAAGACCACCCTGGGCAACAGAGCAAGACGCCATTATCAAAGAAAAAACAACCAAAACATTGCCAGTCATTACCAAGTTTTTTGTCTTGGAAAATATAGTTATTTTCATAAAAAAAAGGTTATCTGTTAACATATAATGGGTTCATTGTCGTTACTTTTAAATGAATTACTAAATATTTTTAAACTTTTCAGTTTTATTTTTATTTTATTTTATTTTATTTTTTTGAGACCGATTCTTGCTCTGTCACCCAGGCTGGAGTGCAGTGCCATGATCACGGCCCACTGCAACCTCTGCCTCCCAGGTTTGAGTGATTCTCCTGCCTCCTCCTCTGGAGTAGCTGGGACTACAGGTCTGCGCCATCACACCCAGCTAATTTTTGTATTTTTAATAGAAATTGGGTTTCACCATGTTGGCCATGGTGAATCACTCCTGGCCTCAAGCGATCCACCCACCTCGGCCTCCCAAAGTGCTGGGATTACGGGCATGAGCCAATGTGCCTGGTCCAGTTTTATTTTTAATATGGTAAATATTGACAGATATAGTGCACATTTTTTAAGTTCTTAATAATTTTTAGGAATTTAAAGGGGCCCTAGGACCAAAAATTTGAGAATTGTTGCTTTAGAATTTTTTTTTTAATGTGCTGGTGGCAAATTCTTAGCTTTTGCCTGCCTGTAAATGTTTTTGTTTCATCTTTATTCCTTAAAGATGTTTTCAAAGACATAATTTATGTTTCTTTAGCACATTGAAGATGTTATTCCACTATCTTCTAGATTTCATCATTGCTAATTAAGAAGTCAGCTGTCACCTGTTTCTTCTTTGAGAGGAATTGTTCTTTTTTCCCTCTAGCTGCCCTTCAGATTTTTCCTCTCTATCTATGATATTTTATAGCTTCACTTTGATGTGCCTAGATATAGATTTATTTTTATTTATCTTGCCTAGGGTGTGTTGGGCTTCATAAATCTGTGGATTGGTATCTTTCATCAGTTCTGTAAAAGTCTCAGGTACTCTTTGTTAACATTTGTCTCTGCCCCATTTTTCTTCTAGAATTATGATCAAACATGCACTAATTAGACCTTTTATTGTATTCTCTTTGCTTCTTAGGCTATGCTCCGAAAATTTGTTTTGTCCTAATACTCAGTTTATAGTTCTGTCTTGTTTCCAATCTGTTGTTAAATCCCTCCTTTCAATTTTAAATCTCAGTTACTGTATTTTTTAATTTCTAGAAGATCTGTTTGGTTCTTTTCAAATCCACTAGATCAAGTCACTCTCTGTGACTTCCTACAACCTATATTTCTAGCCTTTGCCTTTTATTTTTTTTTAACATTGTAAGCAAAGTTGTTTTATAGTTGATAATTCTTGTATCTGTGGTCTTTGTCTCTTCATACTAGCTGTTATTTCTTAACAGTTTTCCCTGATCCCACCTTACTTCCTCATAGATTTGATTATCTTTGATTATGTGCTGCTTATTTTTTTTAAAGATAATTATCTGTATTAATATGAGACCTAGATTTTAAGATACTTCCCCTCGGGATTGTGCTGTGTGCCTGGGCACATTGCAAGTCCAAATTACTTTAAATGTAAAGTATCCTAGAACACCAGAGGTGAAAATTCATGACATTGTCGTGCATCTTTACCTTATGGGTATAGCCCATTGGGAATCCTTAGTGTCGGGAGGGAGTTCTATTAGACCTTCCACTTTGGGCAGATCCTGGGCTTTGACATTCGTCCTCTTCATCATAACCAAAGATCAGACTTGCCTAATGCGTAAATGCCCTTGGGGTAAAGCATCTGTGTTCTGCTTACCTCTCAGGGTTCCTGCTTTTCCCTTTAGCTTTGGTTCCATCACTTGTGTGTTCAACCAGTATGGGAAACTGCCTCTAGAAGTAGTGTTTTAAAATTTTAGTCTAACCATAAAAATAGAGAATGCTTACCCTCTGGATATAAACGCCATAGCAGTAACTTTGAACTCCTACATTACATGCCTTTTATGTAAGGCAAACCTCAGTACACATTGAGAGACAGTGTCATATACTTATTAAGATCACAGGCTTTAAAATCAGACTGCCTTGTTTAAATCCTGGCCCTGCCGTGTAGTAGTAACCTGTGTTAATTTATGCAAGATACTTAATCTCTCTGTGCCTTGGTTTCTTCATTTAAAAAAGCAGAATAATAGCTTGCCTCATGTGGTCATTAAGAAAAACAAACAAGGCCGGGCACCGTGGCTCACGCCTGTAATCTCAGCACTTTGGGAGGCTGAGGTGGGCAGATGACCTGAAGTCGGGAATTTGAGACCAGCCTGCCCAACATGGAGAAACCCCGTCTCTGCTGAAAAAAAAAAAAAAATACACACACACACACACACACACACGCACAAATTAGCTGGGCGTGGTGGCGCATGCCTGTAATCCCAGCTACTCGGGAGGCTAAGGCAGGAGAATCACTTGAATCCAGGAGGCGGAGGTTGCAGTGAGCCAAGACTGCGCCATTACACTCCAGCCTAGGCAACAAGAGTGAAACTCCATCTCAAAAAAAAAAAAAAAAAAAAACCTAGATAAGGCAAGGCAAGTAAATATTTAACACAGTGGTGCCTGGCCCATAATTGGCTTTCAAGTGCTTAGGACAGTCAGACATATAGTAAGTGCTCAATAAATAGTCATTGGTTATTATGTTAAGCATTTATCAAGTGTCTGCTGCACCAACAAGCGTGTGTTAAAGTCTCTTGATCTTTGGCTGTATGCAAGTTAGGAAGATGATCACCCTTGCAGGAAACAAATAGAGAACAATTAGACAGCAGTAATGAAGTTCTTTGCTGAAATAATGGTGAAGTTTTTTAAGTAACTTAATGTTTTATGAATTTATGATCAGAATAGCAAAGAGTCAGTGCTTTTTGGTGAAAGTGGTTTCTAAACTAGGACTGTGAGGAAGTGGAACCGTGAAGGCTGGCAGCAATGAGGCCAGAGGCTGTCGTGAGCAACAGCCGTGAACATGACACGGGGCCGGCAGTTCCCATCTGGATGCAGTTTTTGAAGTGTTTCTCCATATTGAGGTTCTCACTACAACCCTCTGAGGCCACTGCATTTCTTTTCACTTTGTTGCTGAGAAAAACAAGGCCTAAAGAATTGTGTGGAATAGTAGAAAGAGACAAGCTGGGACAGTCCGCAGGCTGGCGATTCCTGGTGAGGTGAGGATGGCCATATTCCATGGCCCAGAAACTTCATTTCTAGGGATGGGGCTTGGAGAAATCCTTGAACAGGTCTATTTATGAGTCAGTGTGTAAGTTTACAAGTGAATGTGTCCTACTTTCAGTAGGATGATGGACAAAAACCTTTGGCTTACTAATACCATGGAAGACAATATAGTAATTAGAATAAATAATATAGATCTCTGTGTGTCAGCATGGATAAATCAGGAGACATAAAACTAAGTGGGAAAAGCTAGTTGCAGAGGATAACTGGAGTGTGACATTGTGTGTATAAAAGTTAAAAGACAGCAAACAGTAATGCAGTATGTATTGTTTATGGACACCTACAAAGGCAGGAAAGGTACAGAGAAAAAAAACAAAGTACCAAGAACAATAAACAAAAACATACCTGTCTTAGGGCAGTGGTTGCTCTGGGGCAGGGAAGGAAGTTCATCTGAAATAAATATGGCAAAGGCTAACATATTTTATCTCTGATTATTACCTAGCTGTCTGTTATATTGTTTTCTCTGTGTGTGAAATGATATATATATATATATACACTTTTTTTTAAAATAAAGAAGCTTAAAAACAAGCTTTGGAATCAAGTAGACTTTGGTTCAAAAGCTGCCACCCATTTACTCAAATTCCTTTCTCTTGCTGATCTTCAGTTTCCTCATCTACAAAATGGGGTAATCATTACTTCTTTGATGTTCTCATAAGGACTGGATGAGATGATATTTGTAAAGTGCCTAGTATAACCTCTAACTTCTTATAGGTCCTCAATAAGTACTGCTTTTTATAATAAATTGAGTAATCCAAGGCCACAGATCTAGTCTCTGGCGGCTGTAGAATTTGAACTCAGATGTCCTGGCCCCAAGTCCAGAGCTGCTTCCACTGGCGAGAGTTGTGTGAAGAGGATGCTGTTAGTGGAGGAGCAGGGTCACAGTACCACAGCTCTAGCGACCTGCGGCAGCATCACCAGGACAGAAGCTGCCGCTGCATTACCTCCTCCTTACCTCTGCAGCCCCTCTGGGAACAATCTTTTTTTTTTTTTTTTTTTTTTGAGACGAAGTCTCACTCTGTAGCCCAAGCTAGAGTGCAGTGGCGAGATCTCGGCTCACTGTAACCTCTGCCTCCTGGTTCAAGCGATTCTCCTGCCTCAGCCTCCTGAATAGCTGGAATTACAGGTGCGCGCCACTGCACCCGGCTAATTTTTTGTATTTTTTAAGAGACGGCGTTTCACCATGTTGGCCAGGCTGGTCTTGAACTCTCGACCTCAGGTAATCCACCCACCTCGGCCTCCCAGAGTGCTAGGATTACAGGGGTGAGCCACCTTGCCCAGCCTGAATGGTCAATCTTTAAAACCTGGCAATCAAAGCCAAACCCAGAAGTGAGAAAGTCTTCACAGTTTTATTGACAATGGCATTGAGAGTATTAAGAAGAAACATTGGAATTGAGAAGAGAGAAATAGAAACTTTTTTTTTTAAGCTGCTCTGTCCAGCAGCTTAGGCCAGGTTAGGTTTATGGTAATTAACAACCCAAAAATCTCAAGAGCTTCCAACAGCAAATGTGTCTTTCTTGCCCATCTCCAGTGTGGGACACAGGCTGCTCCAGGTCCTCTCCAGCTGGAGCCACAGTGGAAGGAGCAGCCCCTGTCGGGGCCCCCGGAGGACTCAGCAGAGGTGGGGGTGGGGAGCGCCACCTCTGAAGCTGTCAGAGCTCCTGCCTCAGAACAGGAATAGGCAATTGAAGTCATATTTCTGTGAACAATGCATGTGTACTGGTTACTAGAAATTTCTAACTAACTGGCCATTGAGGGGAAGTTTGGAAAATGAAAAATTCGTCTGAGTAAGTGGAGAGGCCACTTGATGCAGGGCCTGGAACTCAGTTCTCGAGCTGCCTCGGGACGTTGAAGTATTTCGCTACTGGAAGAAAAGCTATTTTGCGATCATGTTTTTAAGCACGGGTTTGGTTCGATGATGATCCTGTTTTGACTTTTACCTTCTCCTCTTTTGTTGACAGTGTCATCAGCAAGGTGGTCCCTGCCCCCGAGGCCAAGCCGGCGCCCTCGCAGAACAGGCCGAAGACCCCACCGCCGGCCCCCGCGCCCGCCCCCGGCCCCATGCTCGTCAGCCCTGCGCCCCTGCCGCTGCCGCTGCTCGCCCAGGCCGCCGCGGGCCCTGCCCTGCTGCCCTCCCCGGGTCCCGCCGCCTCCGGGGCCAGTGCCAAAGCCCCCGTGCGCAGCGTGGTGACTGAGACGGTCAGCACCTACGTGGTGCGTACCCGCCGCCCGCGCGGTTAGCATGGAGACGTTTTCAGATCGAGACAAGTGTGTGCTCTGAATCACTATCGAATTTCAGACGCATTTCTCTTCAAAATTTTATTATTTACTTAATTATTTTTGAGACAGGGTCTCCCTATGTGGCTCAGGCTGGAGTACAGTGGCCCAATCATAGCTCACTGCAACCTCAAACTCCTGGGCCCAAGCGATCCTCCTGCCTTAGCTTCTCAAAGTGGTGGGGTTACAGGCCTGAGCCGCTGCCCCTGGCCAGACACATTTCTTTTTTTTTCTTTTTTTTTTTTTTGAGACAGAGTTTCGCTCTTATTGCCCAACCTGGAATGCGGTGGTGAGATCTCAGCTCACCGCAACCTCCACCTCCCAGGTTCAAGCGATTCTCCTGCCTCAGCCTCCTGAGTAGGTGGGATTACAGGCACGAGCCACCACACCTGGCCAATTTTTTGTATTTTTAGTAGAAACGGTTTCACCGTGTTAGCCAGGCTGGTCTCAAACTCCTGACCTGAGGTGATCCACCCGCCTCGGCCTCCCAAAGTGCTGGGATTACAGGCATGAGCCACCACGCCCGGCTTTTTTTTTTTGAAAGGGGATTTCACTCTGTCACCGAGGCTGGAGTGCAGTGGTACGATCTCGGCTCACTGCAGCCCCTGCCTCCCAGGCTCAAGCGATCCTCCCACCTCTTGAGTAGCTGGGATCACAGGCAGTCACCACCACTCTCGATTAGTTTTTTGTATTTTTGGTGGAGACAGGGTTTCACTATGTTGCCCAGGCTGGTCTTGAGCTCCTGAGCTCCAGCAATCCACCCATTTCTGCCTCCCAACGTGCTGAGATGACAGGCATGAACGACCATGCCCAGCCAAGATACATTTCTTCATTGCAGTTTTTCACTGCATTTTCAAGCTTTTGGCTGAAAAGTTACATCACAATGTTCACATAGTCAGCCTCCATAAATCATATCAAAGCTTGTTTTTATATTGTTTTGGGATATGACTATATGCATATATACAGTAATATCAATCTGTAAATGTAGAGACGCATGGTGGTACTGAAATCTCACACTGAATTTCTTGATCAAGCAATTCAGTTATTCACTTAAGAGTATAATTTATAGAATGTACACTGATATTATGAGCCAGGTGGTGTTTCTGAATAATAGCACTAATTATATTTTATTGGCTATGATCCAGAATATGCCAGGGCTTGCATATTAAATGGAAATGAACTTTGAGACCACAGAACTCCTGAGTATCCAAGCATGATTTCAAATTGTAAAACCAGCTGGACGCAGTGGCTTACGCCTGTAATCCCAGCACTTTGGGAGGCTGAGGCAGATGGATCACTTGAGGTCAGGAGTTCGAGACCAGCCTGGCCAACATGGTGAAACCCCATCTCTATTAAAAATACAAACAAAATTAGCTGGGCATGGTGGCATATGCCTGTAATCCCAGCTACTCGGGAGGCTCAGGCACAAGAATTGCTTGAACGGGAGGCAGAGCTTGCAGTGAGCCAAGATCGTACCACTGCTCTCTAGCCTGAGGGACAAGAGTGAAACTCCATCTCAAGAAAAAAAAAAAATTGTAAATCCCACCATGTCGAATGAGTCCACATTGTTCTGGGACTGTTTTTTAATTTCTTTCCTCTTACTTAATAGAATTAGGTCTTATTCAAACCCTGAATACACTCTGGCAGTAAAGTATTTATACAGATTATGTTCTTTGGATACTATAGAATTAAACACACAAACACACAACGAAATATTTAAGGTGTGTGGAGCCATCGCCATTGCTGTGACTACCAAATCCGCAGACTGTGATGTGTTAGCCTACTGGTGGCCCTGACCTTGTAACTAGCTAGGTACTAATATGATTGGAAAGTGGCTGGGTAGGACTCATGGTATTTGTTGTTATAAACTGTACAATATTACATTTCTTTTTTTTATGTTTTCTTTTTTTCTTTTGAGGTAGTCTCACTCTTCTTGTCCATACTGGAATGCAGTGGCACAATACCACTCACTGTAGCCTCGACCTCCTGGGCCCCAGTGATCCCCTCACCTCAGCCTCCCGAGTAGCTGGGACCACAGGCGTCTGCCACCACAACTGGCTGTTTCTTGGCTGTTTTTGTTTGTTTGTTTGTTTTTGTTTTTTGTGGAGATGATGTCTCTCTATGTTGCCCAGGCTGGTCTCAAACTCCTGGGCTCAAGCAGTCCTTCCACCTTGGCCTCCCAAAGTGCTGGGATTACAGGCATGAGCAACCACGCCTGGCCTATTATTAAATTTCCTTAAAGGAGTTTTGGAAGGAACTTCTAAAACTGTGATCATCAAATTGGTCCATTCAGGGACCAATCATTGTAGGTGTTTAATTAGAGGCAACATCACCCCCAAATGGGTTGATCAGGAAAGATTTTGTACTTAACCTCCTTGACCTTCGTGTCTTCATCTGTAATTGAGGAGTTTGTGTTAAACTTGGTAATCTCTGTGGCATGTTCTAGCTCTAAAAGTTCTGGTTTTCCAGTAGATCTTTGAGCTAACTCACTTCCTGGAGATGAGTCCAACTGGAATAGACAATGTAGATGGAAAGCTTACTGGCTGTGCATGGTGTCTAACGCCTATAATCCCAGCACTTTGGGAGGCCAAGGCAGCTGTATCACATGAGCCCAGGAGTTGAGACTAGTCTGGGCAACATAGTGAGACCCCATCTCTGCAGAAAATACAAAAATTGGCTGGGCATGGTGACATGTGCCTGTAGTCTCAACTACTCAGGAGGCTGAGCTGGGAAGATCACCTGAGCCTACCGAGGTCAAGGCTACAGTGAGCCATGATCACACCACTGCACTCCAGCCTGGGTGACAGAGTGAAACCCTGTCTTTAAAATAAAAATGAAAATTTAAAAAAAGCTTTCTACCTCATGAAGAGAGACGCTTTGTGGTCAGAGGACAAAATTTGTGATTTAGATGACATACAAAGGCTAGAGAGCAAAAAGGCAAATTTTGTCACTGCCTAATGGTGTGATGTTGGAAATGCCACTTAAATTCCCTTAGCTCCGGTTTCCCCATTCATAAGCTACCCAGAGGTTGTTTTACAGTGATTGAATGAAATGAGATGTTTAGAAGCATTTAGTAAGCTATGAGGTATTTGGTATTAGTTGCTGTGGATGCCGTGGTGAAGTTCTTGTGCGGCACACAGAGTCACAGCCTTCTGACTTCAAGCAAGGTCAGCCAGCAGCAGGACTGGCCACACGTGGGAGCTTCAGGGCATAGGATGTTCCACCAGCCTTGGCCTCTAGACAGCGGGTACGGGTGACTGCTGGTTCTCACCCCTTGTTACTTTTTCTCCTGGAATTACGGAGGGTCAGAGATGTAGTTGCCCACAGATTTCTTTAGAAGTTTTCCTGTCAATGTAGTTTGCCTTTGTAGAGTTGCCTTAAAGGAAGCCCATCACTACAGTGAAACATATATGGACCCCCAATGCACCTGTCACACACAAAGAAAGCCTTTCTAAAAGCATGTCTAGTCAGTGTGGTGTTTGAAAGTCTGGGAAGAACTATCCCTTACAAAATAAACCGGATGCAATAATGTGCTCTGTTATTGTAAACACTTTGGAAGTTACCTTTTTCTTATTGCTGGTGTTGAATGCCCATCAGTGAATTAATTCTTTCAGGTTGGCTCTGTTCATGTGAAGTTTGAGGAAGTGGTGAATAGGATGTTCCCTCTTTAGAACTGCCAAGTTAAATAAAGTCAACTCTAGAGTACACAATATTTGTAGCAAAATAATGTTGAACCTTGTAGCTCTGTGGCCTCCCTATCCCCTTATTTCATTTGCCCTTTAGTTGATTGTACTTTACTAAAAATGTCATAAAGGGAATGGAAAGTTACTTAGTAACAACTCTTTTATATCCTTGATCTTATCAGCTCCTTCAGGAGAAGGGCTTGGCTAATAAGTAATAAGGTGGTGCATGCACATTTGGCTATCTATATTAATTCCATGCCTATGAATGCGATTGAGAAAACCACATATAAAGTGGAGCTCTATAACTTTCAGAAAATCAGTTGTTACCACCCTTATAAAGACCCAAATCATTAAGAATTTACATATAGTTTTTTTTTTTATGAAAGGGGTTACAGGTCATATTGTTCACAGAGATGACTATAAAGTGCTTTTTATGACTTACAAAAGAAAGCTTAGAATATTCGTTAGAAATGCCTTATCATTGAACACTTAGCGTTTTTCTGTTTCATGATTCTAAAACAGTGATGACGCTGATCATGGCATTCATGAAGTGCTGATCTACTATATTTTTTAGTTTAATATGCCTGTTTATTCGGTTAACAGTATAAAGTAGTCATTCTGATCTGGCCTCTTTTTGTTTTTTTTCCCATTCCCTCCATTTTTGCCGCTTCCGCTTTGCAAACATCAGATCCGAGATGAGTGGGGCAATCAGATCTGGATCTGCCCTGGGTGTAACAAGCCTGACGATGGGAGTCCCATGATTGGCTGTGACGACTGCGATGACTGGTACCACTGGTGAGTGCCCAGGGCGCCCTGCCGGCCACACTCATTAGGCAGCATCAGCCGCTCCTGAGATGAAGCATCCACTGAGTAGACTCCTGCCTTTGGACTGACCCAGGGCTGTCCTAGGGACAGTACATGGAGTCAAATCACTGAGCCTGTGAAATGCAATTAACTGCAAAACCCAAGAGTCTTTAGACTATTGTTATTCACCCTAAATTCTGAATATTCTGCTTAGCTAATCTATCCTTCTTATTAAAAATAATAATACTAAAAGGAGATCCAGGGGCTTCCCTGGCCTTCCTTTCCAGTATTGTTCTGTAGGAGCTGTAGCACTGGCCAGGACCACGAAGAGGCAGCGCCTTTGTAAAGGTGGTACAAACTGCAGGACTAAAGACTGCTTATCTGTTTTTTAGACCTCTTCAACGGTTCCTAAAAACTGAAAAGCTCAACCAAAATTTATGCAGATAATCTTCTCGTGTTATCTTTAAAATGTCAGATACAAAAAAGATAGCAACCTGTTCAGTTATGATAGACGATATCTGTGACATAAAGACAAAGCCGTGGCTCGGAAGACTTCTATTCCTGGCTGAGAGGATGAATGAACGGATGAATCTCTGCAGGGGGCCTGTAAAGGGAGCATCTGTGATCTCATAGTCCGCATGCCCAACAATAGTGCTACACACAAGTTAGTGCTGCTTGACTTTGATTTCGGGTAAACATGTCATAGACTCTAAAAAATTACTTTAAAACATGGAAGGGAGAAGAATAGATGTCTGTATAAAAGTTGCTTATCTGAGCTTGTTTTCACGTGCAGGCCCTGTGTTGGAATCATGACTGCACCCCCAGAAGAGATGCAGTGGTTCTGCCCCAAGTGTGCGAACAAGAAGAAGGACAAAAAGCACAAGAAGAGGAAGCATCGAGCCCACTGACGGCTCCCGAGGGGCTGGACCAAGCGGGGTCAGCCCGGGCTTCTTCCCTGGCGCCTCTGGAAGGGAGCTGGTGCAAGTCTGCCGTCACATCCACCCCCAGATGCCTGTGGATAAAGAACCCAGGAGGACTGAGGCTGGAACACACCGTGCACCTGGATTGTTCACTCCCGAGCCGCCTTGGCCTGTGGCTCCGTGGCAGTGCGACAGAAGGAAACTCAAGCAGAGGCGTGGCCTGGGGGCTGCCCCTCCTCCACTTCTCTAATACCAGTGACAAGTATTATTAATAAAGAGCGTACATCTTCCCTTTTGATTTCCTTTATTCTCTCCAGGGCCTTTTCATTGAGGTATTAGATGAGAAGATAGTGTACAAACTGCCTCAACTGTAATTTAAGGATGATAGAGTCTGTATACAGTTTTCAGCCCCTTTCCCTCTATAGTAAGATAATCAGAATAACATAAAAGAAAACTCCAGTTGGAGTACCGGTAAATATTTTTGTGATAAGAATATATGAAGCTTCCCTCCTTCCCCCGTTTTTAGTACTAACATGTAAAATGTTCAGGCTTTTGTGAAATACCTTATATTTTTTAAGAAAAAGGTTTCTATCATGTCCTGTTTGCTTTTGTGCAAATTATTTTTGTTTAATGTATTTTATATCTTTGTTGCATTCTAATTTTGCCCTTCTTTAAACTGCTGGAGTCTCTTCTCACTGCTTGTACATTTCATCAACTTGTATAAAAACTCTTCAGACTAAAAGATTGCCCCTAATGTAAATAATAAATATTTATGAAGTAGTTATTTTTTAAATTTTTATCGTGTTTAATTCTGGCTTTCTCTGAAATCCACTGTGATTTCAGCCAGGTCTGTAATGACGCTGGACAGAAACAAGGCTAGAGAACAAGCCATCGTTCAAAGAAATTTCCCTTGAGCTCAGCCTGCGCAGTGCCCGGAAACATGGTGGGGAAAGGGCCCGAGCAGTTGGAAGGAAAACAAGGCAATTTAAATCTAGAGTTTATGATTTGAAGTTGTTTTGTTTGTTGTCTATTTTGTTTTTGTAAATTTCTTTGACAGACTTTTACTAAAAGGACATGTAGTTTCCATGAAAGTAAAAAAAAAACAACAAAAAACCCACATATACTGTAGCATTTTGTCTTTATATTGTTTTATTTCTACAAATCTGTTCATTAATATTGTGCTTTAAGGCTGAAATGAAGTATATTATGAATTTTTTAAAGAAAACATCAAATTTCAGGGTATCACAAAACTTTATTATATTATTATACTGCCCACTATTTATTATATGTTATAGATGTCTGAGAGGTAAACCAAATATTTTATTTTTAATGTTAAAAAAACATCAAATTTAACTTTATTAGCATATTTTAGCAGCTTTGGGATAAATACGGACTTTTACTTGATTTTGAAATAATCCCAGTGTAGGCCCATGTGCTGGATCTGTTGGATGCTAGAATATGGGCTTTGAACCTAATACAAATATATTACTAGAAAATGTGATTTTTTTAAATGCCAAGTAAATTGATATTAGTGTATGAATTAGTCATATTTTAAAACATTATGTGGTTAGAGAAATGCGGTTTTCTGCCATGAATGTTAAGTTGCAAATCAGTGGAAATGGAGTCGACCTCTTCGGAGCACAGGGTGTCATTGCCCTCATTGTTCAAGAGGCCAGAATTTTTCTATCCCCGCAAAGAAACAAAGCATCTATGTTGAGATATGTGTTTTTTTGTTTGATTAATTTGAGATCATTCTAAATACTTTATACAATATTTTCACATGCACAAAAATGCGCGTTAGTGGTTTTTGGAGAGGGGTGAGGGGTGGGGGAAGTGCAAAATAAAGATTATTGGCTGTTTCATAGTTTGCTTTTCCATTTTCTTTATTTAGGACTTAGTTCCTTGAGGCGTGGTCCATGATCTGAAGTTGCCACGTTTAAGTGAGCAGGTCACGCTACTGAAATCAGAATGGAGGTGCCTATATATAACTTTCCCCCCAATCTTACTGTCTGAGAGACTTCGGCCCATGCTACATTTAAGGAATTTCAATCAGTTTGTTGTCCCTTGCTATTTCATGGTTGCTTTCCTAAATCCAGTTCATGATTTTATAAATGGTCTTTGCAATAATAAAACCAAAGAATCATTTTCAGGGGGCTGGAGAGCTCGAGGGATTAGTAATGGAATACAGAGCCTTTCACCTCTAGGTCAGTGAGTCGGATCCAGTCCAGGTCACTAGAGACCAAAAGTTGTCACCATCTTATGACTGTTCAGTGGCCTGTGTGAAATGAACTGGTGGTCTCAGTCTCTACTGGGTGGCTGGCTGTGACACCAACCAAAGGAAGTTCAAGAAACTGCAAAGAGAAATGTGGATTAGAAAATAAAACATCCACATTACAAAGAAAAAGTTAGAAAGTTGGGCGTAGTCATTCTCCAGAAAGTAATACTGAAGAAAAAAGAGCAACTTACAAATACCACAGACAAACAGAGATTAATTTACTTTCCTTAATGAAGTCAAGCAAAACCGGAAAAGAAAAGCCTATATTGGGTGAGAGGGGAGAGGGTTAAGTGGGGAGGATGATTTGATCCGAAGAAAAAGTTCAGGGACCCAAACATCAGGAAAAAATGGGTTTTGACTTTTGAGGGAGAAGGAAATCGCAACAGCAGCAATTTGAGGAACTACTGTAGCAGAATTAGACACAAAGGAATGAGAAGTATTTCCCTTTAGAGGGCTTGCAGTTTTCCAGTTGGAAGCAAAACCCTGACCGGTTTTAATTTAGCCCAGCACTATCATTTGAATAGCATCAATACTTTATTAAGAGAAGTAATGGGGTTGGGGGGGGGGGGGCGGGGATTGTCCTGACTAGTGATTTGATTGAGGGAGATGGTATTTGAGAAACAGACCCTCACCTCATGAAACCGAGACGCTCTTCTGGTGTGATAATCTGCCGTCAGAGCCAGATGGAACTGGCAGAGCTTAATTTCTGTGGCTGACAAGGTGTTTCTCTTCCAAAGGTGTCTACAGTGAGGCACAGTGAGGATCTTTATCCCCTGACTGATTTGTGGTTCCAAATGTCCTGGAGAAAACCAGAGGCTATCAGAGTCTTCTGACTTTGTCGGGCTTTTTTCAGAGATAAAATATAGTGCATTACTCTCCTGTATCACCTAAACCGCCTTTGTTCTCCTTTCAATGCGGTGATTAAACAAAGACCTACTAACCAAATTAAAGTATAAAATGAACACTGAGATATGGAAACCTTGCCACTAAGAATGCTAATGAAGAAAGTTCACTAAAGCCACGCTGGCTATGTTTTCAATACAAATAGTTTTATGGCCAATCTCTTTAGATCATAGCAGTTTTCTTTAGAAGTGTAAGTCTAAAAGTAGATGAGTTACCTTGACCGAAGAATGAAACAGATAATGTCCTGAATAATGTCTCTTTCCACAATGGTATCAGTCATTCTGTTAGGAAACTATTTCTTTGAGAATCTTGCGTTCGTTGCAACCTAAAAAGTATAAAGTAACTATTAATCCATGTGTGCAGGCGAGTAGATGACATCGAAATGAGATATTTAGGTGGACAGCTTGTTCATTTAATCTACATATGAGTTATTAAAATGGCTAGTGGTAATTTTTTTCGTTCTGGGCAACTCAGTTTTAAATTTAGTTTGAAGAGCATTGTTACATGGTTTCATTCATTTGGTCCACATTTGCTACGCACGTTTTATGGAAATGGCAATGATGTATCAGAACCAAGTTCATTTCCAGTTGCCTGGTTTCTGAGCTGCTCTAGCCCTTCCTCTGGCTCCATGATTTTGGAATTGTTCCCAAAGTATACTATGTATTAAAGTGTATTGCATCAAATTCTAAGTGTATTCCATATTACTCTTTTCCCATTTTTCCATACATCATCTTTCTATCCACCTTAGACTGCAACTATTTTTTAATGTTACTAGAGCTTCATGCTTTTAAATTTTACATTCATAACAAAATAAGAGCTTACCAAATGTTTGCATTAACTATCCTAGGAATTAGCAGAGTAGACATGACGTGAGAAAATATAGGTAGATAGATACATATGCCACAGAGTTTGTGTTGGGCTTTCAGAACAGAAGTTCATTTTAGGTACATAGCCCTAAGCAATCATTTCCTACCATATCCTTAGAACCTAGTCAGTATTTTCACCTTTTGAAGTTTCGTGGGTTTTTTTTTTTTGGGGGGGGGGGGGGCGGGTTTGGTCTTGTTTTTGATTAATGAAACGTTCAGAATAGGACTATCTTTTTTTAAAAAAAAACACAAACCTGAAGAATGTCATCGTTATTATCCTTAATGAGTTAACTATTGCCAAGTTAAATGGTTTGAAGAAAATGTTTGTTCTCATCTGGTTAACTCATTTAGAGCATCAGAAGTACTTACCAGAGGAAGTTCAAATCATCCAAAAACATTATCAAGTTATATTCTGATTATTTCTTATTATACTGTTTGGGATGTGGATTAAATTTTTTCTGCTAGCTTTTAGAAAGTGAATATTTATTTATTTATTTATGAGACAGGGTCTTACTTTGTCACCCAGGCTGGAATGCAGTGGTGTAATCACAGTGGCCTCGACCTCCTGAGCAGCTGGGACCAAAGGCATGTGCCACACGTCTTGCTAATTTTTAATTTTTTTGTAGAGACAGGATTGCCCAGATTCGTGTTGAACTCCTAGGCTCAAATGATCCTCCTGCCTCCACCCAAAGTACTGGGATTATAGGCATGAGCCACTGCACCAGGCCAAAAAGTGAATTTTCTTTTTTCTTTGGAGACAGGGTCTCCCTCTGTCGCCCAGGCTGGATGGAAGTCAGTGGCACGATCTCGGCTAAGTGCAACCTCCGTCTTCTGGGTTCAAGTGATTCTCCTGCCTCAGCCTCCCCAGTAGCTGGGACTACAGGCACTTGCCACCACACCTGGCTAATTTTTTGTGTTTTAGTAGAGATGAGGTTTCACCATGTTGTCCAGGGTGGTCTCGAACTCCTGAGCTCAGGCAATCCGCCCGCCTCAGCCTCCCAAAGTGCTGGGATTACAGACATGCACCACTGCGCCCAGCCAAAAAGTGAATTATTTACAGCTGATTTCTTGATAGCCAATTCCTCATTTTCCTTCATTTTATTTATTTTGACATTGTTATTTACAACATTCACAAAAACAAATATTAGGCCCAGGATGTCCCACACTCAGCCATATTCATACATTTCTTTCTTTTTTTTTTTTTTTTAATTTTTGAGACAGAGTATCATTCTGTCACCCAGGCTGGAGTGCAGTGGCGCCATCTCGGCTCACTGCAAGCTCTGCCTCCTGGGTTCACGTCATTCTCCTGCCTCAGCCTCCTGAGTAGCTGGGACTACAGGTGCCTGCCACCACGCCCGGCTAATTTTTTGTATTTTTAGGAGAGACGGGGTTTCACCGTGTTAGCCAGGATGGTCTCGATCTCCTGACCTTGTGATCCGCCCGCCTCGGCCTCCCAAAGTGCTGGGATTACAGGCGTGAGCCACCGCGCCCGGCCCATATTCATACATTTCTCTAAAAAATGTTCATCAGACATTGCTCTGAGCAAGACACATTGTGCACTGTGGGGATACAGCGGTGGAGGAGACAGCGTGCCCCAGGGCTGCAGAGAGTCGTCACAGGCTACGTACTCAAAGGCAGGACACACCTGTGTGGGTGCAAACCAGAAGTGCATTGAAAGGTGATTGTTTCTCCCTTCAGTTTGACCAATGTTCAGCTGTAGGTCAATGAGACTAAGGAGATAGCACAAAATGTAAAGCAACATTAAACATAAGGATACATAGGATTCCGGCTGGGCGCTGTAGCTCACGCCTGTAATCCCAGCACTTTGGGAAGCTGAGGCAGGTGGATCACCTGAGGTCAGCAGTTCAAGATCAGCCTGACCAACATGGTGAAACCCTATCTCTACTAAAAATACAAAAATTAGCCAGGCATGATGGCAGGCGCCTGTAGTCCTAGCTACTTGGGAGGCTGAAGCAGGAGAATCCCTTGAACTCAGGAGGTGGAAGTTGCAGTGAGCTGAGATTGTGCCACTGCACTCCAGCCTGGGCAACAAGAGCGAAACTCCATCTCGAGAATAAAAAGAATACCTAGGATTCCCTGTATAGAAAGTTTTTAAAGAGACTGAACCACACTGTCTTGTTTAGGGATGCATGCAAAGATGGGAAAGCAAGAGTTCCTAACAAAAGTGAGGGTGGCGGCTGCCTCTGGGAAGAAAGGGAGTTTTGATGGGGAAGGAGTGAGCAAGCTCAGGGCAGCTTCCCGGGGACAAGGAACATCTTGCCCCTTGACCTGGGCAGTGTTATACAGGATTCTCTTTATATCTGTTTGTTAAAACTGTGTATATCAGTTTTAGCCATTTTTCTGCTTGCTGTTTTACAATTAAAACAATCTAGCCAGGCATGGTGGCTCATGCCTGTAATCTCAACACTTTGGGAGTTGGGAGGGATTACTTGAGCTCAGGAGTTTGAGACCAGCCTGGGCAACATAACAAGACCCCATCTCTACAAAAAAATTGTAAAACTAAAAACCAGCTGGGCAAGGTGGCATGCGTCTGTGGTCCCAGCTCATCTGGAGGCTGAGGTGGGAGGATGGCTTGAACCCAGAAGGTTGAAGGTACAGTGAGCCATGATCATACTACTGCATTCCAGCCTGGGTGACAGGGCGAGACCCTGTCTCTAAATAAATAAATAAATAAATATGGCCAGGTGAGGTGGCTCACGCCTGTAATCCCAGCACTTTGGGAGGCCAAGGTGGGTGGATCATGAGGTCAGGAGATCGAGACCATCCTGGCCAATATGGTGAAACCCCATCTGCCTAAAAATACAAAAAAGCCGGACGTGGTAGCACACACCTGTAGTCCCAGCTTGGGAGGCTGAGGCAGGGGAATCGCTTGAATCCAAGAGGCAGAGATTGCAGTAAACCAAGATCATGCCACTGCACTCCAGCCTGAGTGACAGAGTGAGACTCTATCTCAGAAAAAAAAAAAAAACTTCGGTCATATAAACCCCCCCCTTTTTTTTTTTGTAGTAGAGATGGGGTTTCACCATGTTGGCCAGCCTGGTCTCGAACTCCTGACCTCAAGTGATCAGCCTGCCTTGGCCTCCCAAAGTGCTGGGATTACAGGCATGAGCCCCCATGCCTGGCCATATAAAAAGCATTTCACGTGGTAAAAGCTCGATAAATGGTATTAATAGCTATAGTATCTATTGTGGCTTTTTTCCCCATGTTTTCATGAATTCCGGGTTTTCCATGAGTCTCCAATTCTAGATTTCAACATTTCATACAAATAAGTGATCTTAATATTACAATCAAGGATTGGGAAGCTGGACAAGACATTCATTCACTAGGCAGTTTATAAGAACAAATGACTGATTCGATACAGGAGATGGCCAGAAGAAAGAGGCTTTCTCCCAGTGCACTTCTGAGTGGGCAACCAGTTGGATGTGACACATGTCAGTGTGGTTACCGAGGTGAAGAGCAGAGGGATAGACATGACACAGCCCCACTCCTAGGAAATGCAGCCAATAGCAGGACTCATGACCAGTGTGAACAGGCAGCAGGTTGATGTGGAATGGATTTGGCTACGGTGTTTTGGAAGCACTGCACTCAACAATCTCTGAGGAGTAAACGGAATAATAAATCATGGAGAAAAGGCCAGGGGTAGGCCTCCCCTACATTCTGCACGTCCATGCTTGCATTTCCATTCTCAAACAACCCACACAGTAAATGCATCAGATAAAGTAAGAACCCAACTTATGCTTAAAATGAGGAGAGATTTTCAAAACATTCTCGATGTAGGCCAGTTGTAGGGATGCATTCACTTATAGAGTAGAGGAGATATCACGGCACTCCTTCTCCCTGACAGATATTTAGGGATCTGTTCAGCATACAAATGTGTGTGTGTGTGTATATATATATATATATATATATATTTTTTTTTTTTAGATGGAGTCTCACTCTGTCATCAGGCTAGAGTGCAGTGGCGTGATCTTGGCTCACTGCAATCTCCGCCTCCCGGGTTCAAGCGATTCCCCTGCCTCAGCCTCCCGAGTAGCTGGGACTACAGGCATGCACCACCATGCTTGACTAATTTTTTGTATTTTAGTAGAGACGGGGTTTCACCTTGTTGGCCAGGATGGTCTTGATCACCTGACATCGTGATCCGCCCCCCTCGGCCTCCCAAAGTGCTGGGATTACAGATGTGAGCCACTGCGCCTGGCCCAAATCTTTGTGTTTGAATCATTGTGCTCAATGCAGGGGCTCAGGCTGGTCAACAGAGCTTTCTGTGATTATGGAAGTGCTCTACAATTTCTACACTTTCCCATCAGCAACCACTGCTACAGGTGGTGATGTGCGCCTTTGAAATGTGGCTAGTGTACTGCCACTGAGAGACTGATTTTTAATTTTTTAAATTTTAATTTATTATTTATTTATCCTTTTTAAAAGAATTTATTTTGAGACAAGGTCTCAGCCTGTTGCCCATGCTGGAGTACAGAGGTGTGATCATGGCTCACCACAACCTCAACCTCCTGGGTTCAAGCAATCCTCCCCCTTCAGCCTCCCGAGTAGCTGAGACTACAGGTGTGCATCACCAAGCCCAGCTGATTTTCTTTGTTTGTTTGTTTGTAGAGTCAGGATTTCTCTATGTTGCCCAGACTGATCTCAAACTCCTGAGCTCAAGCAAACCACCCACCATAGTCTCCAAAAGTGCTGGGATGACAGACATGAGCCACCGCACCTGGCCTAACTTTAATTTTGACAGCCACTGGTGGCTAGGAGCTACCATACTGCACAGTGCGCTACTAGAGCAGCCACAAAAGTAGATACACCTTCTCCTTCATTGTCATCCTCATCTTTCCCATGGCCAGGAAGGAGGCTGGTCCAGGAAGCACTCACAGCATAGCCACATTTCCTCACCAACTGCATGGTGGTTTATTGTCAATAAAATGAAAGAAGGGAAATGGACAGATAGTGTGACATTTTCAACTTACTAACAACTTTTCATTAAGTGTGTATTTTATGTATCCAGGAGCCTGCACTTATATACAAAATATCAGTTGTCAGTGGTTTGTATCCAATGTTAGTGAAAAGTCTCTATTTTATGTATCCAGGAGCCTGCACTTATATACAAAATACCAGTTGTCAGTGATTTGTATCCAATGGTAGTGAAAATTCTCTATTGCCTTGATTTAACCATCACTCTCCCAATGGCCTCAGCACTTACATTCTGAAACCAAGAGGTCACATGAGATCTCCATGCTGTTGTAGCTATAACATTCTGTGTTTGAGATTTGAAAACTTATAAATAAATCAGTTCTGTGTCAGAGCAAGTGACTCCAATGCCTGTTAAAACTGGAATCAAGAGATGAAGGGATAAGCGTGTGGTGTGAATGGAACCATAGAATTGACTTACCTGAAGTTTTTTAAATGTGAATTTGGTTGAATTAAAGAATAGGCTTAAAGTCAAAAAAGAAATAAGGGGCCGGGCACAGTAGCTCATGCCTATAATCCCCTCCCCCCAGCACTTTGGGAGGCCAAGGCAGGCAGATCACAAAGTCAGGAAATTGAGACCTTCCTCACTAACACAGTGAAACCCCGTCTCTACTAAAAATACAAAAAAATTAGCCAGGCGTGGTGGCGGGCGCCTGTAGTCCCAGCTACTCAGGAGGCTGAGACTGGAGAATGGCGTGAACCCGAGAGGCGGAGCTTGCAGTGAGCCGAGATTGCGCCACTGCGCTCCAGCCTGGGCGACAGAGTGAGACTCCATCTCAAAAAAAAAGAAAGAAAGAAAGAAAGAAAAAGAAATAAGGGCCGGGTGCGGTGGCTCACACCTATAATCCCAGGACTTGGGGAGGCCAAGATGGGAGGATCACTTGAGCCCAAGAGTTCAAGACCAGCCTGGGCAACATGGCAAGACCCTGTCTCTACAAAAAATAAAACAAAAAATTACCCAACATGGTGGTGCACACCTGTAGTCCCAGCTGGAGAGGTTGAGGCAGGAGGGGCACTTGCGCCCAGGAGTGTGGGGCTGCAGTGAGCTGTGATCATACCACTGCACTCTAGCCTGGGGCCACAGAACAAGACCCTGTCTCAAAAAAGAAAGAAAGAGGGGGCAGGCGGGGAGAGAGAGAGAGAGAAGAAAATGAGGTTCCAAAAAGGGGGCGCATACGCCATCCTTCCCAGGTTAGTTACCTCTTGCAAGAGCAGAAGGTAAAAACAGGAGCAGAAGGAAATGTCTCCAGCTGTAGAAATGGCTGTCTTGGGGATGGAAGTGGAATGACCGAGAGCTGCTGAGGGAGTGAGGGCGTTTAAAAAATTCCTCCACCCCGGCGTGTCTCTTTAATTACAAACAGCTGGGCAAAACAGGGCAGAGGCATTTCTGTTGGTTTATTGTCAATAAAATGAAAGAAGGGAAATGGACAGATAGTGTGACATTTTCAACTTACTAACAACTTTTCATTAAGTGTGTATTTTATGTATCCAGGAGCCTGCACTTACATACAAAGTATCAGTTGTCAGTGGTTTGTATCCAATGGTAGTGAAAATTCTCTATTGCCTTGATTTAACCATTAATGTGAACATAGATTAACTTGTTCCTATACGTACACTGAAGCTACGGGCATCTCAACTGCTTCCATGCTGTTTCTAGCATTTAGGAGGTAATTTAGCCCTTTTTCAACATCTACTCCATTTCTTGAATGGCTAGTTATTTTCCCAAATGTTTTTATGTGCAAATCATTGTCAATAAACTTTGTTTCAAATCACTAAAAGCAATAGAGAAGGCTTGCCTTTGGATTACAAAATAGCGAAACCTGCTTGAGAGCTTCAAATTACCAGACTACCCGAACAAAGCGAGCCCCGTGTTTCAGTGTATAGTCACAGACAATACAGTAATTTAATGCAGTAGGAATTCTGGCTGAATTCAGAAGATGGTATTTATGCCGTAAAGGGTTATTCACCCCCTTTCCCAAGTAACAGTGATGTCTGACACTTGCCCACTCGGTCTTGCAGAAGCACACCTACGTTTCTGTATCTGGATTCATGTGAAGGATGTTTGTATAAAAATGCAGAATGTAATCACTCAATATAGCTGACATCACTTCATATTCTGTACATTTATGGGAAATTTTTGCAGTTGTGTAGTTTCCAGATACAGAAGTCACACGACATGGCTATATATATATATATATATATATATATTTTTTTTTTTTTTTTGAGACAGAGTCTCTGGCTTTGTTACCCAGGCTGGAGTGCAATGGCACGATCTCAGCTCACTACAATCTCCACCTCCCAGGTTCAAGCGATTCTCCTGCCTCAGCCTCCTGCGTACCTGGGATTATAGGTGCGTGCCACAAGGCCTGGCTAATTTTTATATTTTTAGTATTCACCATGTTGGCCAGGCTGGTCTCAAACTCCTGACCTCAGGTGATCTGCCTACCTCAGCCTCCCAAAGTTCTGGGATTACAGGTTTGAGCCACCATGCCTGGCCGACATGTCTAAATTTACAGTATGTGTAATGCACTCAGAAACAAGGGTGTGGTTGATAAGAGTGTGCTCATAATTTGCATTAAGTTCTTCATCGTGTTTCATTAGTGCTCAAACATCAGAGGAAAAATTAAAGTTTTGGAGCAAAACTCAGGAAAGGCCCAGATGAGTCCCTCCTCTCTTCCCTTCAGTCACTGCTCTGGTGTGGGGACAGCCCACATCACTAAAGCAAACACACCTTTACACAGCTGTCTGCTTGTCTTCACTGGCATTGTCTTTTTTTTTTTTTTTTTTTCACAAGAAAAGCTGATCTTTCATATTAAGAGGAGTGATGTCAAAATTAGGCAAACAGTGTGTGAAGGCGAGTGGAAACAGTTTTATGCAAAGAAACAGCACAAGGTTTCAAAAAGCATGCTTGAATTTCAGCAGTTTTTAGACTCAGGCTAGGATGACAGATCTTTGAGCCAAAAAAACAAAACCAAAACCAAAAATCAAACACCCAAAATAAGCCGTTAATCGTGTTCTACCCGAGCCAACCCACAAACCAGGGATAGAAAACAAGAGAGTGCTAAGATAGGAAGGCACTATAGAAATACCGCCCAATCCTGGCCATGAAAGTCAACATTCCAAATTCCCCAACTCTCTCACACCTAATCTGATGGAGCCACCCAACGGCTTTACACATGGTAAGCGGAGCCGGCTCCCCTCGGCAGTCTAGCGCAGCCTTTTAAATGGACTTCTATTAAAAAGCCGAGTTGAGTTATCTCTTGGGATCAGTGTGGCATTTAGTTGCTGCCCGGCCCCAGTAGTTCCAGCCACCCCTACAGCAAACTCCCACTGTGATGGGAAGCTCCACGTGGTCACTAAGGTCCGCCCTCCTCTCTGTTTTCAAGGTCTTTCCTGAAAGTTGGCCACAGAGATAACCTGGTTTCCATGCCATTATTGCATAGGAAGAAGGAAGGGTTGAGCCCAGCCCCTTTGGGAGGTGAACTTGTGGTTCCAGGGAGTCTAGGAAGTCAAACCTGATGCTTTTAGTATTAAGCTGCCCCACAGAATGACTCAAATTGGAGTTTTCTCTGAGAACCAAAAAGGGAGCTGAATTACAATAGCTCTTTCTTATTTGTGACACTTTTTTTTTTTTTTGGAGACGGAGTCTCGCTCTGTCACTCAGGCTAGAGTGCAGTGGTGCAATCTCGGCTCACTGCAGCCTCCGCGTCCCGGGTTCAAGCAATTCTCCTGCCTCAACCTCCCAAGTAGCTGAGATTACAGGTGTGTGCTACCACACCCCTCTAATTTGTGACACATTTAAACACACACACACACACACACACACACCCTTTTCCTAGTACTTTAGAACATATTTAACCTGTGGCTTTTGGGAATAGAAATTTTTCAACATTAAGAATGAATTTGGCCGGGCTCGGTGGCTCACGCCTGTAATCCCAGCACTTTGGGAGGCCGAGGCGGGCGGATCACGAGGTCAGGAGATCGAGACCACAGTGAAACCCCATCTCTACTAAAAAATACAAAAAACTTAGCCGGGCGCGGTGCCGGGCGCCTGTAGTTCCAGCTACTCGGGAGGCTGAGGCAGGAGAATGGCGTGAACCCGGGAGGTGGAGCTTGCAGTGAGCCGAGATTGCGCCACTGCACTCCAGCCTGGGGGACAGAGCAAGACTCCATCTCAAAAAAAAAAAGAATGAATTCATTGGGCCGGGCGCGGTGGCTCACGCCTGTAATCCCAGCACTTTGGGAGGCCGAGGCGGGCGGATCACGAGGTCAGGAGATTGAGACCATCCTGGCTAACATGGTGAAACCCCGTCTCTACTAAAAATACAAAAAAAAAAAAAAAAAAATTAGCCAGGTGTGGTGGCATGCACTTGTAGTCCCAGGTACTCGGGAGGCTGAGGCAGGAGAATTCCTTGAACCTAGGAGGCGGAGGTTGCAGTGAGCTGAGATCAGGCCACTGCATTCCAGCCTGGGCGACACAGTGAGATTATGTCTCAAAAAAGAAAAAAAGAAAAAAAGAAAAAAAGAAAAAAAAAAGGCCGGTCACAGCGGCTCAGGCCTGCAATCCCAGCATTTTCGGAGGCCGAGGTGGGCGGATCACCTCAGGTCAGGAGTTTGAGACCAGCCTGGCCAACATGGTGAAACCCCATCTCTACTAAAAATACAAAAATTAGCTGGGCGTGGTGGCAGGCGCCTGTAATCCCAGCTACTTGGGAGGCTGAGACAGGAGAATTGCTTGAACCTGGGAGGTGGAGGTTGCAGTGAGCCGAGATTGCCCCATTGCACTCTGGCCTGGGTAACAAGAGTGAAACTCCGTCTCAAAAAAAAAAAAAAAGAATGAATTTATTTTAATATTCTTTTTATTAACTCAAACATCATTTCACCCAGGACCTCCATTTACTGGTGGCAAATCTGGTTAAGTTCGGAGGCCCAATATCACTTCTTCCATCAAAATGGATTAGTCTGCAGGTTCAAGAAGATTATAAGGTCGGGTCAAACCCCTCCCTCCTCCTGAGTGTTTTAGCAAAGATAAAATTCAAATGATGTTTTTAGTAAAAATGATTGCCTTCTTTTGAAAGATGGCATTAAAGATAACAGTATAATAATACTTTTTTCAACAGCACAAAAGTTTGCTCTCTTTGTAACTGGATTCATGAAACAGCTGGCTCCACTGTGCTTTGAGACTTTCATTTTGGGTAGGTTCTGGGCATAGCAGGCCTTACTCTGTCTCTCTATCTCATTAAAGGAATGACATGCCTCAGTAGACAAGACATCACTTTCAAACAGCAGCAACAAAATAAACAAACAACTTACCTCCTCAGCTTTTTTTTTTTTTTTTTTTGACAGAGTCTCGCTCTGTTGCCAGGCTGGAGTGCGGTGGTACAACCTTGGCTCCTTGCAACCTCTGCCTCTCAGGTTCAAGCAATTCTCCTGCCTCAGCCTCCTGAGTAACGGCCTGCCTCAGCCTCCTGAGTAACTGGGATTATAGGTGTACACCATCATACCCAGCTAATTTTTGTATTTTTAGTAGAAATGAGGTCTCACCACGTTGGCCAGGCTGGTTTCGAACTCCTGACCTCAAGCGATCTGTCCACCTCAGCCTCCCAAAGTGCTCAGATTACAGGTGTGAGCCATCATGCCCTGCCTTTCCTCAGCTTTTAAAAATCAGTCCTTAATCAGCAATCGGGGCTGGGCATGCTGGCTCACACCTGTAATCCCAGCACTTTGGGAGGCTGAGGTGGGTGGATCACTTGAGGTCAGGAGTTCAAGACCAGCCTGACCAATATGGTGAAACCCTGTCTCTACTAAAAATACAAAAATTGGGCCGGGTGCAGTGGCTCACACCTGTGATCCTAGCACTTTGGGAGGCCGAGGTCAGGTGTTCGAGACCAGCCTGGCCAGCATGGTGAAATCCTGTCTCTACTAAAAATACAAAAATTAGCCGGGCATGGTGGCGCCTGCCTGTAATCCCAGCTACTCGGGAGCCTGAGGCAGGAGAATCGCCTGAACCCAGGAGGCGGAGGTTGCAGTGAGCTGAGATCATGCCACTGCATTCCAGCCTGGGCGACAGAACAAGACTCCGTCTCAAAAACAAAAACAAAACAAAACAAAATAACAAAAAACAAATATTAGCCAGGCGTGGTGGCGCATGCCTGTAATCCCAGCTACTCGGAAGGCTGAGGCAAGAGAATTGCATGAACCCGGGAGATGGAGGTTGCAGTGAGCCAAGATCTTGCCACTGCACTCCAACCTGGGTGACAAAGCAAGACTCCATCTCAAAAAAAAAAAAAAAAAAATCAGCAATCGGTTTGGTGTAAGACTTCACTTCCCACATTGCAGGGACAAGTACCTCTGGCTCTCATATGCCTCACAAGTGTTAAAAAAGCATATTTTCATATTTCTACCTGTTTCTAGTTGCTAGAAAAACATTTGCATCAATTTCTCAAGGTTCTGCCAATCTTTTGAAGACTTGTTTATAAAATGCCATTCTTAGACTGGCTCAGGTTCCATGTGACAGGAACAGAGCATACCCTGAAAAAGTATCAAGGGTCAATCTGGTTCAGAGGTTCAGCTGATGGTTTAAAATTATTAAGAGAGGCTGGATGCGGTGGCTCACACCTGTAATTCCAGCACTTTGGGAGGCCGAGGCAGGAGGATCCCTTGAACCCATGAGTTCAAGACCAGCCTAAGCAATGTAGAAAGACTGTCTCTACAAAAAAATTAAAAATTAGGCAGGCATGGTGGCGAATGCCTTTTGTCCCCGCTACTCCAGAGGCTGAGGTGGGAGGATGGCTTGAGCCTGGGAGGTCAAGGCTGCAGTGAGCAGTGATCATGCCACTACACTCCAGATTGGGTGACACGAAGAGATCCTGTTTCAAAAAAAATTAAAAATAAAAGTATTAACAGAAAAGCATATGTTGGTGTACAAGGACATATATAGTCACACTCAGAAAATACTTCTTCCTTGTTCAGAAAAGCTAAAAATGTAGGCCCCCTTTCTAGCCCTTTAAATAAAGTTCACCATTCCAGGAGTATTTATCATGGTTAGTGGTTGCCATCAGTCATGGGAAGTTAACAAAGGCCTATTGGGTTTATCTATAGGCAGCTAAACAAACATATCTTGCTCTTCTGTTATCTTCTTGTTAACAAAGCCCTATCAGGATGTTCTAAACATCAGCGTTTACTGCACAGTGGCCCTTTATCTAGGATGATATATAGAGAGCTCATCAATTAGCAGGAGGGTTTGTAGATACCTGCCATATATTCATGACAGCGCGCTGCCCTCTTTTCTCTCTCCCATCACGGACAGGTGCACGGTGATGTGGTTTCCCAGGTGGTGTCTCTGCTCACCTTCTGGGCTTTGCTTTGTCCCCCTTGCCATAGGGAAACTGTCAGGGTACATTTGGTCCAGGCATGGCTGTGACTTTGAAACAAAGTCAATGAACAGGGCTGTTCTTCTCATCACACATATACAACCCCGTAGGACCACGCGGTCTTCTTGAAAAAACAGAGAAACACAGCCTTGGTGTGATGAAGCATTTTGCAAAAACAATGTCACCACCCATTATTTTACAAAATTTGAAGCACCAAGACAAACACTGGGTGTGTGGATGAGGGAAGGGGAGACGCTAGTTCCCAGAATGGCATCCAGAATGTATAAGTTCTTTTTCAGAAACAGGGTCTCGTGCTGTTGCCCAGGCTGGGGTACAGTGGCACAATCATAGCTCGCTGCAGCCTCAGACTTCTGGACTCAAGGAATCCTCCCACCTCATCCTCCCAAGTAGCTAGTACTACAGGCACATGCCATGTACCTGACTAATTTTTAAATTTTTCATAGAGATGGGATCTTGCTGTGTTGCCCAGGCTGGTCTCAAACTCCTGGGCTCAAGCAATCCTCCCTCCTCAGCCTCCCAAAACACTGGGATTACAGGTGTGAGCCACCTCTCCTGGCCTAGAATCTCTACCTCTTTAACTCTTTCTGAGCATGCTGCTGTTCTGTATCAAGCCCATCCCTGGGTCCCCACAGCCCGCAGGATAGAGGCACTTAGCTTGACTTATGAAGTCAAGTCACCGTGGCATGGATCTGCCTCCCTCACTTGTCCCCTACTCAGGACACATGGCATTCTTAGGGTCTGCGACATTCTCCCTTTCTCTGCCCTGTGCCACTGCTTTCTTTTCCCTCCTGGAACCCTCTTTGTCCTTGCTCTGCTCTGTAAGCTCCTTGGCCTCCTCTGTGTGCCAGACTACACTTGCCCCTTTGGTGGAACATTTCAGGGCACCTCTTGGCACTCTCCCTCTGGGCTCACACATCATTGGGCCAGACTTTTCACATAGTTATTACATCAAAAATGATCTATTTGTCTTTCTTGCCCCTCTACCTGGGGGACATCTTGAGGACAGAGAAAGTTGCCTACTTGGTAGTCTCAGAGCTTGGCAGGGGGCCTATTCAACACCATGATGAAGGAAAGGATCATGGATGAATAGACACCAGCGCTCTTGAATCTACTCGTATGCCTAGGTGTACACTGAGATCTGCTGGAAGGAAAGAAGGAAATCCAAGGAGTGGTGGTGAGAGCTGGGGCTATGGACAGAGAGACTGTGTCACTCATTAAAAAAAAAAAATTGGCGGGGGCAGGGGTGGGGGGCGAGATCCACCTATCTTAGAGGATGTTCTGAGTATTGGGTGAGATGATGCTTATAACCTACTTAGTTTATGATGAATGCAGTTACTGTCATTCTATAATAATATGATTGTCCAAGCACGGTGGCTCACGCCTGTAATCCCAGCACTTTTATATATGTATATATGATTATGCCTTTTGGTGCAAGTGCCTAAGCTTCCAGTAATTTGGGTGGTCTTTTCTTGTAAGACAGAATTTCCATCAGTTTGTTTTCCCGAGATTATAACTCAGTTTGGTGAAGGATCACGTGGCATATGGTGCCTTAACACAAAACGCAGGCCTGGCATGGTGGCTTACACTGTAATCCCAGCACTTTGATATTTTCTTTGGTGCACATGGGAGGAGAGAGAGCTGAAATCTTCTCATCTAGCCGAAAGCCAGACATGTTTTCTGTCATGAATATAGTAACAGAGGAGAGACCTGTATTTAAGACATTTGGCTCTGGCCGAGCTTGGTGGGTCATGCCTGTAATCCCAGCACTTCGGTAGGCTGAGGCCAGGAGTTCAAGATGAGCCTGGGCAGCATAGCAAGATCCCATCACTACAAAAAATGTTAAAAATACAAAATATTAGCCGGGCCGTGGTGGCGTATACCTGTAAGTCCCAGCTACTCAAGAAGCTGAGGTGGGAGAATTGCTTGAGCCTAGGAAGTTGAGGCTGCAGTGAGCCATGATTGTGCCACTGGTCCAGCCTGAGCGACAGAGCAAGACCCTGTCTCAAACAAAACAAAGCAAGACAAACTAACAACAACAAAAAAACCCTCACAAAATGCAGATTGATCAGATCTAAAGCTGACAGGAAAGACTCCAGGTGACCAGAGTCCTAATATTTCTATTTTGGCCAGGCGCGATGACTCACACCTGTAATCCCAGCACTTTGGGAGGCTGAGGTGGGCAGATCACCTGAGGTCAGGAGTTCAAGACCAGCCTGACCAATGTGATGAAACCTGGTCCTTACTAAAAATACAAAAATTAGCTGGGCATGGTGGCATGCACCTGTAATCCCAGTTACTCAGGAGGCTGAGACAGGACGATTGCTTGAACCCGGGAAGCGGATGTTGCGGTGAGCCGAGATTGAACCATTGCACTCCAGCCTGTCTCAAAAAAAAAAAAAAAAATTCTAGCTTTACCTCCATTCACCTATAAGCTTAAATTCCGTTGGACAACACGGTGGGGACACCCCCAACACCCTCCTAGATCTATAGCCTCTCTCCAAAGGCCACACTCACCCAGACCCAGGTCTCCAGACCCTCTGTCTTAGATCGTGTCAACAGCAGTTAGGAACTTGACATTGCTCTGACCCTCCGAACCCCAGCAGCCAACTCTTTCTGCTTCCTCCTGGTCCCACATCCAGCTCTCAACCTGCACTCCAGGGGCTTGGGGGCTTCTTTTAAAAAAGCTGAGTCAGACACCAACACACCCCACTAGTCCCTGCACCCACCAGTGCAGCCAGCACCACGCATCTGCCCTCTCTGCCTGGCCCTGCCTGATCTGGAGGCTCTAGACACCGGCACCCCAAGGCGATGCGTTGTTTTCTGGTTTATTTTCACGGGAACGGTTGTAGATGTGGGAAAGAGAGCAGCCAGCTGACTCCCAGGGCAAGGCTCGCCGCCTCCCTTTCCCTCCCAACTCCCCTGCTCTAGGCCACTGCCTCTGGGGTGGGGCGCCGAGAAGGAGGCCCTGGGGACCTACCCCCGGCTCTTCTGAGCCAAGTGAGTTCCCAGCTGGCAGCCAACTTCGTTTCTATGGCGGAACTCAGGGTTCCCACGCTCTTGGAGTAGGACCAGGATGGGATCGCCCTGGGCACGTGGTATCCCCTCCGCCTGCGGGGTCACGACAGCCTAGGCGACGGACAGTCCCGGGCTTAGGGAGGGAGGCTGATCGCGGGAGCTCTCAGGAGTCCTTCCACCTGCCACCTAGGAGCCCAGTTCGCATCTCTACAGCGCCACATATCTAGGCCAGCCCAGCTCCGGTCCCAGTCGGTGTCAGCGGAGCCCCAGCCAGCTCCGCGTCTTGGTCCTGGCTTGTGGGTGGCACACAGACAAGCGACCGGGGTGGCCCGGAGAGGTCGTGCCCCTGGCTGCGAGACGACGCGACAGCAGGGCGCTCCGGGGACCGCAGCGGCGTCGAAGGTGGTCCCTGGGGGCGGGGCTCTGGCACGAGGGGGACCCTCCCGGGTCAAGTTCACAGAGGCGGAGAGGCCTGGGCTGCGCCCCAGAGCCCCAGGGGGTCCTCTGCTCCCGTAAAAAAACAAAGACGGGGGCGGAGGAGGATGTGGAAGGAAAGAAATTGAAAAGGGAGTGCGGGCGACTGAGGAAAGCTGGAGGGGAAATAGGGGCCTCGGCCACCAGTGGCCTATGTCCATAACTGCCCTTTGGTTTTGGTGGCCTTGCAGGCCGGGAATCGAGTCTGCCATGTTCGCTTTCAGACGGGCCTCCTGGCAAGCTCTTGGTTGACGGTCCCCAGATGTTCCGGGAACCCACCCCTCCCCCACACCCTCCCGCCCCAACCCTCCGCAGAGAAGCCGAGGACCACATCCATCCGCTTCCTAGGAACCTGCCCGCACCAGCAGGCCCTGTTTCCTGGACAAACTGGGCAAAGAAACCTAAGAACCGCGCGATCCCGGCAGGTGGCTTTCTGCGGAGCCAGGGCTGCCAGCGCGGCCGGGCGGCGCCTCGGGACCCGGCCTGGCGTCCGCAGGCGCCCGGGGAGGGCCTTGGCGTCGGCGGGGGTGGGAGTGGGCGGCAGATCCGAAGCAGGGGAGGGGAAAAACGGCGTTGCGGGAGGGTTGGGGGGTGGCCTCTGAGGAAGTGGGACAAAGGCTTTATTTCAGAAGGTACGCCAGGAAAGGGGCGTGGGTCACCAAGTCCTGCGCAGCAGAGATGGCGCGGCCTGGGATCCGGGGTCCCTTCTGACCACAGACGTGGCCACCGCCTCTTCTCATCCCGAAGGTCCCAGCCATCCCGAGGTGGTCAGAGAAGACCCCGACGGGCGGATCGGGCAGTGGAGAGACCCGTGGTCCTCGCGCCTGCTGTGTCGCTGTGTCAATGACCGTGACACTCAGGGCAATCCTTACCAACACAGAGCAGGACAACGATACCCCGCACCCCCCTGTACAAGTGCAAACTAGTTTCTGTGTTGGGGGAAAAAAAGCGAATAAAAGTTTAATAAACGTGTGCTGTGTTGTGGATGACTTTGTGACGACCTCTGTTGCAAATGGCCTATGCATGCGGAATAATGGTCTCCTTGCAGAGAGGGAAATAGCTTAGTGCTATCATCGTTGCCTCGGTAACCATCAGAGTCCCCATCTAGCAAGAGAGAAATGAGTTATGAAAAGGCTTGAGTGAAGAAGGGATTAACACATGATCCCAGGGACAGTGTGTCAATCAAAATCAACTGAGAAATTACACTGCTCTATTTGAGAATTTCTCCGGAACCCGCATGGTAGTGGAGTTGGGTGCGTATTTTTTTTTCCTCTCTCTCTTTTTTTCATTTGAGAAAGAAGGGGAAAGTATCATCGTGATTATTCTTCATGACTATCACTGAGAATTACACTGAGGGAGGGAAGGGATCACAAAAAGGAGGGGTATTTAAGGACACAGGAGTCCCCACCCCAGCCCAGCACGTCTGGGCACCTCGCTCTTGCGCCCCTCTCGGTCCCTCCCTGAGGTCCCTCCTGCCTCCCGGGGGGACTCCTGTTCCGCTGCCCGTCTCCTCCCCGGCACCCCACTGCGGGGCACGCGCCCGTTGCTCGGCCCTAAAGGGGCCTAGAGCTGCGCCCCGGGGGCGCGGAAGGTGCGGGGAGAGGGGGTGAGGAAGGACAGTGAGGGGCCGGTCCTGGGCCCGGAGGACTCAGCAGCCGCCTTGGCAGCAAACCCTGTAGGCTGTCCCCTGCCTTGGTTGTCTCCATGTTCCGCTCAGCGCTGGGGAAATAAATCGAACCTGGTGCACACCCCTCCCCCAGGTTGTAACACAACTGTCCCCCCAGCCAACACACACGCCCAAGCACGCAGACTTTGCACACGTGACATGGGGGTCTCAACAATAAAGAAAAAAAAGAAGACCTTACAGCGCGAAGAAGCGGGCTTTAGTTAATCGATTTCAAACACGCCTGTGGTGCGGCTCAGTGACCCCCTCCGCTCGGCTGAGTCCGCTTGGACTTCCGCTCCGGCGCTTGAGTCAGGAATTTTGACATAAACCTCAATCCTCTTCCCTCCCACCCATCCCAAGAGAGGGTCTCCCCCTTTTCCAGCCCCCCAAAAAGAGAGAGATGGTTCTCTTGGAAATACTTGAGAAGCACAAGACCCTGGAAGGGACGCATAAGTACCTGGGTCTGCTGGAATAGGGGAAAGGGGGCCTCCCTGGGGGGTGACCCCGGGATAACCACTGGGTCCCATCTGCTGAGCACTGGGGTCCAGCTGGAGGTGGGGAAGCTCAGCGGCTCTCTCTGCCCAGGTTTCTGGCCAGCCCCCGAGGGCCAGGCTAGGGGTGGCACCAGGTGCCCGGGGTGACAGGGGTCGGGGCAGCAGAACCCGCACTCCCTATTTCCTGCCAAAGCCCACAGCCTGCTCTTTTTCCCAAAAGGAAGAGACTTCGCCACCTTCTTGTCCAATTCTCTCCATTAGCAGATGGGGAAACTGAAGCCTGGAGATGACGAAATTACTAACCACCCATTGAGAGGGACGAGGTTAGAGCCCAATTTTCTAAACTTCGGTTGGGAAAATTGGTCCTATTTAAAAGACAGCAAAAAAAGTTTTAAGGAAACTTTTCTCAGACTGAGAGCCTTAAGTTTGCCCAGGGAGGGGCCAGGACTGGAGGAGGGGGCTGGCTTGTGGCTGAGGCCAGCTTAGCCTGGGCCCTCTTCTCCGGGTGTCCAGCGCTCCCCTCTGCCACTTTATTCATTCATTCATTTATTCCTTCGCCCTCCCTCCGCCGCCTCCCCTTCCCCGAGGAGTCTCACACAGGTTTCCAGTCTTGAGGCCCCAATGGTTAACTCAATCGCCCTGACCCCGGCGCTATTTGATATTTGCCTCCTTGACACTCATTTAGGAGCTCGCAGCGGTAACGTAGACATTGGACAAGTCCAGCCTGAAACCGAAGCCTCTTGAAAGGGGGGAGACGGGGAGAACCTGATAGCTGGAAACTCGTTTTCTCCAAAGGCTTTCGGGACATTTTAGCCCGGCTCCGGGTCCGCAGAGCGCCAGGGCGCCGCCAGTGCGGGTGTAAACGTTAAATGTTAGCTATTTGTTCCAATGATTGGCATGAAAATCGACTCTTTCTTGTCTTCTTTTTTTCCTCCTTCTCCCTCTTTCCTTTCCTTTCTCCCTCTCCCCCTCCGGATTCCCACAGATACTAATCCAACCAGTGGCCCCTCCACTGCGCCTTCCCCTCCTACCAGGCGCCACCCAAGTCCGAAAAACTCCCGATCTGGAGAAAAATAAGAAAACAACAGTGACAATCCGGCCGGGGCCGGGGCCGCGGGGAAGGGGCAATGGGGGGAACCTCTTCTGGTTTTGCTCCACTCCTGGAGGCGACACCATTCATCTGCCACCTACTCGCTGTCTCCTCTTCTTCAGTTCCTTGTATCGTTTTTCTTTTTCTCTTCTCCTACTTTTTTTTGGGGGGGGCGGGTGGGCGGTTATTTCTTTTAACCGGGCTAGAGAGAATGAAAAGTGTCCGTAACATATTAGGAATTCAGGAGTGCTGTGCTCTCTATTAACGAGAGACAAACAGATGAGCAGATAAGGTAGTCACCTGGTTTCAAAAGTTCCAGTTTCTGCTTAAAGGGAGCAAAGGACAGAGACGTCTCACTCAGAGCGTGGCAGTTATGCTGCTCCGGAAAGGGAGGCTGGTCCCGCAGTTGAGGCTGGCGACAAACCCCACTTCCCACACCCTCATCTGTTCACTGTCCAGTCCCTGCTCCCAATCGCCCTTAACCCCACTCCCGCAGTCTCTAAATAATAACATGTTTATCCCAGTCTCTCTCATTCCAAAAGGCTGGTCCAGCCTCTCCCAGCCCCACTCCACCCTCCTTTTCATTTATCTTATTTTTTCTGTCACTCCCCATAGCTTCTTCCAATGTAACCTTTCCAAACTCTGATTAGTAGAAGCTTCATTCTCTTCACTCACGCTTTCCCCCCAAGCCCCCTCTCTCCCTTTCTCTCTCCTTCTTAAAAGATTTTGGAGCCGGGAAGATAAGATATGCAATCCTCTATCGGGAATCCTGTGATATTAAAGATCAAACGTAGCATCAATGGAAGACCAAATGCAGGGGGAAACAAAAGGGGGAGGCTGGGAGATGCTCATCAGCTAATTACAGCTGCAAATATTATGCAAATTTATCTTGGCACAGAAATGGAGAAAGCGAGTTTAAGTGCGGAGATAATGCCGGAAAATTGAATGTTCATCTGGGCATGGGAAACGGCCCAGTAGGCTCCATTGGTCTGTTTCATCTAGGGAAGCACCGTTTTTATGCTCCTATCAGATCATCCGCACTTCACTGGTTGGGGCAGAGAAATTAATATTACTTATAATTGATACTTGAAATTCTTGGAGCGATGTGTCATACAGAGACGGAAGAGAGGAATGGGGGAAAAGGGAGAGGGAAAGGGAGAAAAGAAGAGAGCGGAAGAAGAGGGAAGTCACACATTATTGAATATAGAATTGCAATCTGAAGTCTGAAGTCCACTGTGCTGAGGCCAGAACGAACTGGAAGACAAAGGAAAAAATATCCCAGAAAATCTGGGATATTTTCTGGGTCTCCCTCTACCACCACCTAAAACCTGAAATATCTTTCTGATCAAGATTCAAGCTTTAAAAAAAAAATAAATCGATAATTATTTGGCTGCCTACTTAGCTTGAGAGTGTACGACAGGGTCAGGAGTTGAGATTTGAACTCAACTCATGAGTTACTTAAATGAGAAACCTAGGTTACCCCAGGGGAGGAAAACTGCGTGGCTGACGGGTGTGACCACTCCAGGCTGCTCTTTTGGACCCAAGCAGAGGGAAGGCAGGGTGCTTTGCTCTATGGAACCTCACCTCTGCCTCTGCCCCTACCAGACCCATTTCCTCCATCTTTACTGGACCATTTCAACCTTCTTCAAACTACACAAGAACTATCTGGGAAATGACACTCCCAGGAAATAAACTCCAGATCCTCACACTTCAGGAATAAATGTTCTTAAGTATAGGGAAGAAGGGAGACAATGGGAACTACAGTGAACAGAAAATAATTCTTAAAAAAAAAGGTCCTCATCCCATCTCCCGGTACAAAATCTGCTGCAACCTAGGGAAAGGTGGAGAATTTCAGACGAGAGCATTAGTCGGTGCAAGCCATCCAATTACCAGGAAATTATGATCTGACGTCAGGAGGAACAATTGGAGAACGAATATGTATGAATCTCCTCTCACTGTTTTGCATATTTGCAACGATTGTTTAATCCAAGCAACCAGAAAGTAATCAACAGGCACAAAAAGCTTAAAGAGCAAATTACCAATGACTCCTGCCCCTTCCACTTCCTGAAGCCGGGAGATTCTGGTGCTGTCAGTGGTTGGGAGGGGACTCCCCGTACAGCCTTGGATTCTGAAATCCATCCTGTAAGAGGCAGCCAGTAAAGCCTGTTGCGTTGAGGTGGCTTTTGTTCCTTCGGCGTTAGGGTAAAAGACAAAAGAAACAAAAATGCCAATTATTGGACCTAATTAACCATTAAATGAGATGTGTATCCTCTTCTCTCTAACTCAAAAATGGAGGGAAGTTGATGAGGTTAGGTGTGGGGTGGGGTCTAGGAGCACCCTCCCACCCTTGTGATCTAATTAGAGGAAACCTATGCATATTCCGCCAGTGTTAACAGACAAAGCCAGGATATATATATATACATATATATAACACACACACACACACACACACACACACACAAGCATACTTTTATAAAAAAGAGCAATAAACATGGAGAGGAACCAGGAATTGATTTTTTTTTTTCTTGTTTACTTGGAATGGGGCTGGAGTGGGCAGCAGTTAGGGTGGGAGCTGTCGGCGGGGAGAGCTCTGGTGAGGAGAGAGAACATCTCAGAAAAATTAACATTACTGGTATCTTTCTATATAAAGATGCAAATGGCATTTTATTTTAACTTGGCCCTGTGCTTTAGTCAGTGTTTATGATTAATTATCTCCTTTTTCATAAAAATAAATCATGTTAAAAATTAGGATCTCCACGCTGGGGAGAAACTAAGCACTAGTTTCAGGTCGATCTTGTTAATTTCAGCCTGAAATTGACACACTAATTAAAGAGCAGCGTGGTAAAGCACGAGCAGGCAAGATTATACCCAGCTTTTTTTTTTTTTTTTTTTATCAGATCTACCTTATATTTTCCCAATTAAAAACTGCGAAAAGCGGTTTCATTGCCCCAGGATAAAAAATAAGGGCCCCCTTTTCACAACATGGGCCATCACTTTCTACCATCAGATTCATTGTGATGTATTAGATGCAATAAATTATCCCATGTAACAAAACATTGGGAGCTGAAAGGCAGATAATCTGGAAAGCAGAGATAAGGATTCATTATTCCAAATCATTATGAATCCAACGTTGCCTCTGACTTCTTTCTTAATCAGCTCCTCTGATCCTGGATATGTGAGCAGCACAGATAAGGAAAGAGTCGTTTATAATTCTCCACCTCGTCTAATATTTTAAAATAAAGTCAGAGGCAAGAAAACGCCATAAAACACTGGTGAGCAGGCAAGCGCCGAATGAAAAATCACTTCCATGTTATTATAACCACAGTAAGATTTAATTAAAATTCTCCACGTCCACGTGCTTTATTTTCAGATAGGACTTTTTCCCATCACGTAATAATTGATAGGAATTTGCAAACGGGGCTATTTATTTAGGGCGCCTAGGTGGAATAGGTCTGTTTTTTTTTTTTTAATTTTCAGTCATTGCTTTTGAAACTTTCATTTGCGATGTCCATAGTTTCAGACCACCTAGGCCCCCATCACCCACCCACCCCACCCGGGCTACAGTTCTTGGTCCCGGAAATGTAGTCGTAGTCACGGTCCTGAAAGTAGAGTTTAACAAAAATGTTCTTTTATAAGAAGAAACAGAAAACTGGGTTGTTCCCATGTGATACCTCCTTTATGCCCTCTCAATTCCTACCCCCACGCATATTTATAATAAAATAAATCTCAATGAGTGGAATTGGAAGATTAGAACTTTCAAACCCGGTGGTGTGTGTTGTGGTGTGGCAGAGTGCACTTTAAGGAACTAAACCAATCTGAGTATTTGTAGGAAGGTAGAACAATTGAAAAGGGAGAGTGACGCTGAACACTGATGGGCAGAAAGAAAAATATTATCTGTTTTAGGGAAAAGAAACAAGTTGTTGGAGACCTGGATGAATAAATATGTTGGTTCTGCAGCTCTACACAGAGCTACTCTATGTGGCCACACGTTCTTAGGAAGATTGGAGATTCTGCCACTGATTACCTCTTCCTACAGGATCTCCTTTTTCTTTATCCAACAGGTGAACTTCATATCTATGTGGCCATCGTGGAGATCTGGACACACTGTTTCTATTATCTATCAGTCATTTACTGATCCATCTTCTACCTCCACATGTCCGGTGACTTCCCTTTATATTTAAAATCCAATCAAATGCCTTAGCTTCTAGAAACGTGGTCTCATAAAACTCTCAGGATGTACCACAGGATTGAAAGTGGCTGGTGCCGGTGCCAATTAGGATGAGGCGCTTGCCTTCAGGAAGAGTCCCAAAGCCAAGCTCTGACTCCAGGACCAGGGTTCTGGTCCATCTCTCTAGCTGGTTCAGCTCTGAATCCACACCTGAGAAGCATGAACGCCCGCCCAGGGACAAAGGGCTACAAGGCTGGTGGTAGGTGCTTCAGGGAGGGTAAATGGAGCCAGGGAGGTCGGAAGCAGGGTGCAGCGTCATGGGGTGCGAGGAAGAGGTGACCAGCAGTGGGTGTTCGTGTCTGTGTGTGGCTGTGAGCGGGTCCGTGCCTGGGCTGGGACTCTAGGCATGCACCTCACTCAAAAACTTTTCAATGAAAAGATTCCCTCCCAGAAAGTCCTAAAACCTCGGAGCAAAGCCACCCCTGTCCCCTCAGGCATGTTAGGTTAGGGCGGGTTCTGAGCAACTGGGCTCCGTTGCTCCTTAGTGTGTAAGCTATAGACAGTTGTCCCTGTATACAGAATGTCATTTACTCTCTCTTCTCTTCTCGCCCTCTGTCACCCCGAAGTATATTTACATGCACAGAAACCGGAGCCATGAATCAGTGAACCTAGAGTGGTAGCTTTTAAAATTCAGGAAGCGACTTAGGACTTCATTAAAGCAGTATCTTTGCCGTGTGCCTGGCCCAATGTCCACTCGTCAGAAATAAATCTTCAGCCCTACTGCCCAGGAAGTCCGACCAAGCTACTGACGGGAGGATTTTTCTCACTTTGCTTCCTTCTCAGAATAAATTATCTCCTTCCTCCCCCACTTCCTCCCCACCCTCAAACCTGCCCCAACTCTCCTGGAATACCTCGGCCTGATCAGCAGGATTTCCACCCCTAAGCCCATCAAGACAGCAAGAAATGTCCAGCTGGCAGCATTTGCCCCTGTCTGACCATTAAATTGGAAAACAGCTGTATTTTTATTAAGCCCTTTGGATTTTCTTTTTAAAACCTGAGTCTCTTTGGCAGTCAAATTTCCTTCCATCAAGGCATCTTCCCTTAAAGGTAGAATTGGGGTGATGGGGAGATGTGTGTAGGCCATCAGATTTCACAACCCCTCACCAAGGAGTCACTTTAGACCCGAGAAAAGCAAGTGCCCGCGTCAGCAGAAAAGGAACGGGGAGCGAGGCCGCCAGATCGACGGGAAACAGGCGGAGAGAGGGTCGTCGGCGCTCAGGGCCGGGGTGGCCCGGGGGACGGAGGAGAGATAGGAGAGCCCGCCCTGGGTCTCAGAGGGTGCTGTTGCGGGCTGCAGGTTCTAAGGGAAAAGGGCTTTCCCCTGGCAGGAGAGCCAAAGGCGGGGAAGGGAGAAGGAGGGGCAGGAGAATGAGGACCAGAAGCCGGAGAAGGGAGGCTGGAGGAAGACGCAAGTGGCCCCTCCGGCCTAGTGGACGGCGAGTTGAGGTACAGTTAATGCCCAGGCCAAGGAGACAACTGTCGCCGCCTTGGTGACGGATGCCCCCTCCCTGGGCCCCCGCCCTTGTCCCCATGGGGGAGCAGCGCGCCAGAAGGGAGTAGGCGTTGTTGGGACCCTCTGGGGGTCTGGAATGCCAGCGACACTTCTCTTCCCAGCCGCAGGGGCCTTCCTGGGACAGGCCAGGTAGCCCCCACCCCCCCGACCCCGTTAGTCAGGGCAACAGGTTGGGTGCAAGCTGTCAAGAGATGGCCTTCTCCCTGCGTCCTCAAAACGCGCCAAGAACGTGGCTCTGCCACTTGGTGGCGGAAAGCGGGAGGCACAGGGCAGGAAGGTGGAGGAGGGGCTGCATTCGTGACGACGAGGGGGCAGAGGGGGAAGGACTTAGGGACTCCCCAGAGGGCAGACAGACCTGGCCAGCTTGGCAAATCATAAATCCCTCTCCCTGAACCCTCGGCCTAAACCTACCCCCAGGGTGTGCAGCGGAGGCGCACAGGGGTTGGCTGACGGGCTGGGGTGCGCCTGGGTGGAGGCTGGTTTGGGGTTCTGGCGGCTGGAGGCAGGCCATGGAACCAGAGGAGAGGGCAGGAGGGCCCACCGCGCAGAGCTGCGGCCCGGCTCCTAGAGTGGCGCCCCCAGCCTGGGCATCGCGCTCAACTGCTCTCTGAACCCCATGTCCACGAGGGTTCGCCCTCAAACCACCTCCACCTCTGTCCACACCCCAGTTCTCCCGACTCCAGGGACCAAGTGCCTCGGCCTCCCCGCCACGAAATGGCCACCCCCAAGCCGTTTGCCCCAAGAAAATAGCAACTTCTTCCTACCCAACCGGTTGGAGCACAAGAAACTTCTTAACTTCCTGGCCCAGCCACAGACAAATTTTGTTTTATTTCTCCCCAAAGATTTATTTATTTTTAAAGTCAGTCTCCATATTCTTATTGTATAAATATTGTGAAGGGAAAACTCTACCTGTCAAAACAAATGGACTCTGGCCTTTCTACCCCAATGTTTATGGAGTTTCATTTTACTCTTGCCGAAATTTATTCATGACAGATTCTCTCTCCGTGGATTATTTTGATCTCCTCACCAGCAGGGGTAGGGATGGTACGGGAGAGAGGTGGTTTTGCAGGGAGGGCTGGAGTTTACATGGCCCTATGGGTGGCCCAGCGGGATCATTTTCTTTCTGACATTTTATCTCCAGCGCGACCTCTGATTCCTGCTTTCTTATCTCACTCTCCTAGAAGGCAGATTTTCCCTAGAAGTCTTCTTAAAAAGAATTGAGACCCCTAGAGAGTGCCCCCAACCTCTGGTATGTGTGCCCAAGGATACCCCATCTCCAAATATTCTTATGTCTACTCCGAGGAGGGTCAGAGGGTAGCAGCCAGTCACCCAGCATCCTGCACCTCCTAACTTTTACGGGGCAACTACGGCTCAGGAGAGATGAAAGTAGAATGGGGGCGTTTTGGAGGCATCAGCATAGACAGAAGCAGGAGAAATAGTCGGAAGGGAGAGGGAGAGCCCTGGAGGGCAGAGACCCTAGCTCCTTCGACCTGCTAATGGATGCCACTGGCCGGACCAAGACAGGCTCCCCCTGGGTCCCCACTGCTCCCAAAAGTGGAAGGAAAATGCCATGCATGGGTTTATGCCTATGGTAATGACCTAGTCAACACTTCTGATGACATGTATAGTGTTAATTCCAACCCTGCCAGAAGACAGCGGGCTGTGCAGGCGCCAGGGGCCGGTCACATTTCAGGCCGCCTTTCCCCACCCCCGCCAGATCTGTCAGTTTCACACACCCCTGATGTGCGGTTTGCCTGTTTGCAAAAGGGGGTGAAATTCATTCCCTCGCTGTGTCTCCTTCCCTCCCTCCCTTTCCCTCTTCGCAACCCGGAAGAGCTCCGCTCTCTACAGTGAGCAGGAGAAGGCGGAGGGGAGGGGGCTCCCAGGAAGAACGCACATCGCCCAGGTTTTACCTCTCGCTGGAAGCCCGCCTGAGATGCGGTGAGCAGTTCCAGCGGCCAGGACGGCAGCGGCGGCCACAGTGGCGAACTCTGCCTGTCATTTCTGCCTTCAGATCTCCGGGCGAGTCAGGAAAAAAAATAAAAAACAGCTGGCCCTCGGGAGCGAGCTGCCCAGGTCAGTGAATATCACTCTCTTCCCTCTCTAACTCCGCACTCCCTCTGCCCGCTCCACGTGGAGAGAATTAGGAGGAGGCCTCCTCTCCAAAGGGCAGACTCCCTCTGAAAGAAACTAAACTAGAACCCAGTTCTTATTGTTCTTTTTGGTCACTGGAAATCTCTGGGTTTCTGTGGTGACCTTGGGCGGGTACGGTGTGTGAGTGTGTGGATGTCCTCGTTTGCAGGAAAGAGCTGGTAGAAGTAGGGATGTGAAGAAAAACCCAACGGAAGAATGAGAGCCCGTGGGAAGGCTTGGAAAGGGCCGGAGACACGTTTCCCACTGCAAGGAGGGCAGAGGATTGGGGAAAACAACCCCTGTGCCCAGGAGCCTTCTCCTAAAGGTGGCTTCAGTGTCAATTTCATGTTTATTTTCCTCTGTTTAAAAGTGTGTGTTGAGGCTCATTGTCTCTGCATATAATTAAAGAAACAGCTCTGCGCTGTAAGATAAAGTTGGAACCCAGATGTGTCTGCATCTGGCATACCCCCGGGAAGCTAGGGGTCCGGAGGCTTCTTTGCTTCCAGGAGCACCATGAGGTGGGTGAGAAAACCGCAGCCTCCCCAGAGGGTGCCCAGGGGCATCTGAAGCGGAAGGGGCAGAGAGGACAAGATTTGGACTTAACTCCCGGGACAGCAGACCAACAGACCTCCAAAAAGTCACTCAGAGGCAGTTCCCCCCTGAAGATAGATATTGTTAAAATGTCAAGGAAGTGGAGTGAATCTGGGCAGGACAGTTGCTTTACACGCCTTTTCTTTCTCTCGGACACCAACAGGGTGCCTGAGGAAAGTGACACCGGTGATTCTGACAAGGGCAGGGGGGAAAGTGAGTCCAATGGCGCAGCATCTCCCTCGGCTTCGTTCCCATATTTCCTGGTCCTTCTCTCCTCCCTATTGTCCATGTTCACCAGGATGCTGGGGTCGCAGATGGGAGATTAAGAACTTTAAAGGGATCCATGATGAAGTAGCATTTCCAAAGCCTCCTCTGCCTAGCGGCTGCTGCCGAGAAGGTAGTGGTAGTGGCAGTGGGTGGGCTGGGGGTCTAGCCAGGCAGGTTGAGTCCATCCAGGCATCTGTAAATGAGATGCTTGGGGGCCCAAATGGCTGGCAGTGTGTGTGTGTGTGTGTCTGTGTGTCTTAGGGGCTTACCATGACATGTTTGTGCCATTCAGAAGAACGGAATTATTTTCTACCCATTTGAACCCAGTCGGGGCGTGGTGTCAGTTCAGACCAAGACCCCATTGGGTGTCGGGTCGCATAGGGGGTCTGATTATGGAGTCTCTCGGTGGGATCAAGCAGGAGGCCCTGCTTGCAGCTCCCAGCCAGCTGCCCCGTAAAGCCCTAAGTCCCTGGCCCAAGAAGCCGCAGGGCTTAGAAAATGCGGAGCGGCTGCAATCCACGGGCCCATCCTCCACTCTGCACAAGAGATCTCTGCCAGCCCCAGCACTGGGGCTATTCTGTCCCCACCAAAAGCAAGGAGACCTGGCAAGTTGCATTTTTCTTTATTTGACATTTGCACCCTGCCTTCTTGCAGAAGATAAACGAGGTGGGGACAGTCAGGGGCGTAGAGAAGGGATGGGAGTGGGAAGCCCTGAGCATTGTTTGGTAGGGGTTTTCTGTTGGGTTGTCCAGTTGCCCTGGGTCACACAGAGTGCCTGGAACCGGCAGGTAGGTGGGAGCCAGGAGGCTGAAAACCCCTCTTCTGGAGGTTAAAGCAGTTTGCGTCCTGGAACCATAGGAGGTGGCAGGGAATTAGGGATCCTGATAAGGAGTGTGGGGCAGATCCCAAAACCACCTCTGTCCTCTAGCATTCGGTTATTTTTAACTATTTCTAGGCTGCACTGAAGTGATGTCTCATTCTTGGTGCCTAAGCCATTTTACACATAAATGTGCATTCTTCTCCTGGTATATCTTTGTGTGCAGACCAAATCTTTCCCATCACCTCTTTTTTACTTAATGGTTGGAATAACCAGAGAGAGGCTTTGTAGCCTCCAAGGGAGCAAACTGAGGAATCCCCCTTTTGCTTTGGCTGCTGGGCTGACCCGAGCTGGGGTGCAGAGGTGGGTGCGGCAGCGGGCAAGAAGCTGCTGCCCGAGGCGTCCCGGCTGAGGTCCACCGGGTGTCCGTCGCTGCCGGTCTGCTGGCGTTATTGAAGTACAGGCACATGCGTCTGGTTGCTGTTTTGTTTTATATAACAAATTGCTTAGGGTCCGCGAGGTGGAAGGCAGCCTAGAGCTGAGCTGCCCGGAGGGAGGGGCTGCGGGTAGGCGGCAGTCCGGGACCAAGGGAGGCCGGGAGAAGGGTGCGCATGCCAAACCTCCTCCTTTGCACCTCTGAGTCGGGCACAAACATGGATTTTTTTTTTTACCAGGTGGTCTCTAGCATGTCCAAAGGAAGACAAGAACGGTTTGTGCTTTTAAAAGCGCGCCTCTACTGTCTCCAAGATCTGAATGGAGTCCCCCTCCCCCTCTTTTCCTATCCCTGCTGTGAACACATCCCCTACCAGAGTGTCCCGCTACAATCACACTCCAGCTCCTAGGCTAATCTAGATGAGTCAAAACACAATAGTCCCCAGATAAAGCCCTCCTTCTCCTCCTAAAAGGCCAAACTGAAGCAGACGGAGGAGACTCGGCTGAGGCCAGCGCTGGGGGCTGGGGCTGTGGTTGGCCAGGGGGCTCAGGAGCTGGGTGGCTGTGAGGATGTGGGTGACCAGGCCGGGGGAGGGGAGCAGGTGACTCCGACTGGCCAGACTGAACACCGCGTGCACCCCACCTCACCCGGCAATGCTAGGGCCTGGTGGGCCAAGCCTTGAAATGGGTGAATTTCTGCCAGGCTGGAGCCTTTCCTTGGTGCAGGGGCCGGAGTCCTGGGTGCTATAGCGGTGTGGCTGAGGGGTCCCCTCGGACGGAGGAGAGGTCGGGTCTAGAAGTAGCAAGCCCCTGGCTAAGAGTCACTGATGCCACTGGGGGCAGGGTAAGAGGTCCAAAGCCCGGGAGACCCAGGGACGCCGGCTGGGCTGCCTCCACCCCTCCTTTTTCTCCCGTGGCACCCACCTGTCCCCCGACCTGCCAAGGCCAGGAGGGAGGGAGAGAGCTGAAAAGGGCACTTTTCCTCCAGGGTGACTCCAATTCCTTTCCACTCACCCTCAAGGCGAGTTCCTTCTCTCCCACCCAACCCAGGGCTCCCCTCAACTGCCACTCGCCTCACGTGTGAGTTGTTAAACCCGAAAGCAGAAATCCCCTGCCCTCTCCCTTCCTGTCTCCCCCTTTCCGCTGCACCCCTACCTACCCAATTTTTATCTCGCTACAATCAGGGGTTTTCTCAACCGGGGAAAAGGTGGTAGTGGCTGTGGGAGGGTCAGGATCCCTCGAAGTGGAGGCCGGGGCCGGGCTGGGGGCGGAGTGCGGGGGCGGGGGGAATCTCCCAGCGCATCTCCTCTTTTTTGACTCTCCCCACGGCTCGCGGCTCCTCCTGGCCTGGGCGGGTTTCCTTCCGAGTTTTAAACGGTGATAGATGAATAAGCAAAACAAACAAACAGAAAAAAAAAAAAAGAAAAAAGAAAAAGAAAAAAGAACTAAAGGAAGGAAAAGAAAAAAGGGTAAATCAAATCACATACCATCCCCAAAACGATAGCTCATTTCATGGGGAAGGTAGACTCCTGGCCCGGGGCGCGTGGGCGTGGGAGCCGCGAAGAGAGTTGCCCCTTGGACGCACCCGCCTCCATCATCTTCCCGTTGCCAGTGAGTTTTAGGGTCCCTCTTTCTCTGCTTTCCCCCAAGTTCCCTGCTCTCTGGGTTTTGTTTGAAGAGAGCCAGCCTTGCTGGGCCGGGATCCTCAACTAGCATTGCCCACTGCCCGGCTGCCTTTTCTTCTCGTTTAGGTCTTGCTCCCCGCTCTCCGCATTTCAGCTCGCAAGGGAAAGAAAACGGGGGCCCGAGTGGCAGAGGCAGAGATAATATGTATTTAACCTGCGCGGTCCGGGGCGCCCTGCCGCAGCGGGCTCCCCGCGGTGTGGCCCGCGCAGCCGGGGCCAGCGGCGGCGCCTGGAGCCGTGTCCCCTGCATAACCCTCCCGCCCGGCAGCCGGCGAGCTGTTTATACAGCTTTACCTGTGCTATAGTCCTATCCAGTAAAAACCCTCGCTCGGCCAGGGTAACCTAATCCAGGGGCCGAGGCGGAGGAGGGGGCGGTGAGGCTGGCTGGGTTGGAGACGGAGGTGTGCGCGCGCCAATACCCGGGATCTCTCCTTTGCCCCTCCTCCCACCATAGGGAAGGAAATATGGACATGGTTCGGGTGACAGAAATGGGGACCCGGGGCTAAGGAGGAAGGAGGCCAGTTTTCACGGCCCTGTCCTCCGGCTTCTCTCCTTTGAACAGGCTCTGGGGACCTCCGCGGCGGCCACAGCTGGACGCGCGCCGCGAAAGGCGCGGCGGTCCCGCGGGCGCCCGGCGTGGGCTAGAGAGGCCGGCCCTGGCCTGGCTCAGGTCGCCCTCGCCCCGCTTTCATCTTGCCCCAGTTGCCCTTTACAATTCCCACACCGAAGGCAAAGCAAGCAAGGAAAGAAGCCGGCGCCTCCCCAAGCGGACCCTCCCTTCCGCGCAGCCTCGGCCACTCTTCCAGAGCGCCCCGGTGCGTACTGCGGCGGGCGCAGGGAATCGAATTAAACGCCTCTGGGCGGTTATTGTCTTTCTCTAATTGCTCGAACAATGGCCTCTATTAAAATGGAGACACCCAATTAAAGGCCCCGCCGGGCCGCTCTCGGCTGCCGGCAAAGCTCTGGCCCCCGGCCTGCGACGTGCAGACCGCGGGGCCGCGGACCGGGCTGGTGCGGGGTACTGGCGCCGGCCTCGACACCTTTGGCCTCCACTTCCTCCCCAGACTCACAGCGACAGCGGCCGCTTCACACCGTTTTTATTGACCGATCGCAGTCCAGCAAGATTGATCGAGCTGGAATGGGAAGGGACTTCTCCTCCCCCAGGCCCAGCTCGCCAGGGCCTCGGGCCGTGCTGCAGTTTCTGGCCTTTGGTGTCGCTCCCCGCCCCCCAGCCCCGCAGATTCCCGGCTTCTTTTCTGTCTTTAACTGCGCGGCCGGGACCGCCCAGGCAGGCGCCGGGGCTCCGGGGGGAGGGACTCGGCGGCTCGGCTCGGCTCCGCTTCTTTCTCCTGCCTGCAAATATTTGCTGCCTCGCTGGAAATCCGAAGATTTCGCGCGCGCTCTGCTTGCAAAGTCTTTAAGTAAACACGCTCAAATGACCGCCCCGGGCGGTCCGAGGCACGCTCTCTCCCCCTCCGCGGGATTAGTAACTTTAGGACTTCGACCCCGGGGCTCCGCTGTGCCTGTTACCCAGGTCGGGCAGCGCGCGGGCGCCCGGGGCCGCTTCTCCCGGCACCTCGGCCCCGCGGAGCTCGCCTGGAAGCGCCGGTTGCCTGGCTCTGGTGGGTGGCCCGGCCGCGAGCATCTCCGCGCCCTGGGTCTGTAGCCCTAGGGCTGAGCCCCAGAAAGCCGCGCCTCCTCTCTGCGCCATGGCCTCTGCTTTCTGTACCCGACTGGGTTTCCCCACTTCCACTGGGACAGGGTCTCTTCGCCCCTGGGAGGGCGGGTGGGAGGGACTTGCACGTGGGCATGTGTTTAGGGGTGTGTGTGGTAGCTTAACCCCTACCGAGCGGAGAAAGTCCGGCTCCATTTCTCACCTTTTCCCCAAGAGGACACACATACCCCGCTCAACTTGACGCCTAAAGCAGCGGCTTCCAGGCCTGGGGTTTCGGATAGGCCAAGCCAGCTGCCGCCGACCCGCACGCCGCCCCGGGCCCCGGCTCCTCTCCAGGCGGTGGCCGCGCCGTCGCCTGCTCGGCTGCGGGATGCTTGCTCCCAGGGTCCCAGGCGTCCAGGTTGATCGCCAGCCCCTTACCCTGGTGAGGGAGGCTTTGCGCCCTGCAGAAGCCCCGGGCCCTGCGGCGGCGGCGGCGGCGGCGGCATCCTCCTGGTCGCCTCCTCGCTTTCCTCCACCCGAGCTCCGCCGGCTGCTCCTTGAGAGGAAGGGGACTCGCTAGACCAGGCCGAGGCCCAGGTACCTAGGAGGGGGTCGCGTCAGGTCTGCGGGAAGGCGCCCAGGCTTCTCCGCAGGAGGCCAGGATCAGCTTTGTGGTGGTGGCACAGGGAGAATCAGGACCACCTTTCCCCCTTACCCTCGGCCAGGAGCCCCCTTTCCCTCCCCCGCCCGCCAAGGGAGGAGGAAGCCCGGCCTGCTCTTGCCGACGAGGCGGGTCAGGCCGGCGCCTGGCCTGGCCCGGACCCCCGCAGCCCGGCTCTCCGCCTCAGGCCACGCGCCGCAGCCTCTCCAGCCTCGCTCCCTTCCCCCTTCCTTCCCCGTGGGTCCCGAGGCCGACCTCGGCCCTCCCTCCTCGGCATCCCCCTCCCATCCTTTTCCCTCCCCCGCTGCCCTGTGCTCCGGGCTCCGGGGCTGGGCCCGTGACGTCAAACCCAGTGTGGCGTCGGCGAGACTGGCCGGCGCGGGCCATCAAAAGAGCAACGTCCTCTCTCCCAATTACCCACTGTCAGTCCGGGAACTGGGGCGGACCGGCTGGGAATTAAATGTTAAATACCCCCTACCGGCTGGCTCCATTACCCGGGGCATCCAGCCCCAGGCCCCCCACCCCTCTCTGCCAGCCTCAAACCACCCAGACCAAGAAGGGCCTTCGAGATCTTTTATTTTTCTAAAGGTGGGGGTTGCCCTTCTCCATCCCCGGCCAGTCCGACTTGGTGCTGGCGATTGAATTTAAACGAATAATCCCTACTTCCCCAACCAAAATTAGCGGATAGGCGCCCTTGCACCGGAAGGCCTCCTCACCAGTCTTTTCTTTTTGTCTTTGAAATAATTCTTAGCCTCAGAAGTCAGCATTTTCAAGACCTGGCATCCGCAGCGTTTCTGTCGCGGGGACTTCTCTCTTCGGCTCTGAGGTCTCCGCGCGCAGAACCCATGGCAGCTTTTGGTCTTACGCGTGGCTGTGAGCTGGGCTCACGCTGCGTGGCGCATCCACCCCTCGACTGACGCGCGGAGAAGCATTTTTCATTTTTTTATTTCAGCTTGTATCCTTAATCTTAATCCCGGGCTTCTTAGCAAAAATGTGTGTGCGTTCGTTTCTCCTTGTTTATGGAGAGGTTTCCGGTGAATGTTAGACAGCAACTAAATAATTAAAAGGTTTAGAGAGCGCTGTGATCAGGAGAAGATGCGGGCAGCCTGGCTGGCCCAGGAGAGACGAGTGGTCAGAGAACGAAAGGAAAATCGATGCCTCTTAACTGGGCCGCCTAATAACGGGAGACCAAGTGGGCTCAGGAGAAACGTGGGGGGGGGGAGCTTTCTTTAAAAAATTGGGGTTCTTTCTTTCTGTCCTATATATGGAAATTCAGCCCTGTTTTCAAACAAACATCAGATTTAAGAAGGTGAGGACTCCAAAGAAGATCCAAACGCGAGACCAGGAAGATTCACGTTTCCACTACTTCTTCCAATACATTTCACTAATTTCTACAGGGATAGTGTTTTAAAACACGACGACCCTCACACACCAAGGCGAAGTTGAATATTGTTGTTGTTCCTTCACCGCATGAAAGGAATCCTTCAGAACTTACTTTCAGGGACGGCTTCTTCTATCTCGAATTTTTGCATTTGTAGGGAATTTTATGGGGTAGAGGAGCGAAGAGGGAACAACGTCTCCAATTCAAATAAAACCCCAAATTAAGCTCTCAGCCCCATCGGTGGGATAGCCTGCGGGGGAACCCACTCCCTCTCCTGGCAGCATTGCCCTGGGGACGAGCAGAGAGTGGATTTGGAGTCTTCTTTTCCCGCCTGACCCCTGCTCGCCCGAGCAGCATTTTCGGGCCAGCGGCTGCAGCCACCCGGGCGCCGCTAGGGGATGCAGTGGCTCAAAGGACCGAGCGGGCCGTGCAGGTTGGAACCCGCGGGGCGGACCAATCGCGGCTCGGCCACAGCCTCGCCCGCTGATTGGTCCCTCCAGGCCCCGCCCCCGCTCGCCCCGCCCCTCTCGCTGGGGCGCCTCGGAGCCGCGTGCCCTCCGCCCCGGGGTGCCCATTGCGCAGAGCGTGGCCTGGAGACCCGCGAGCCGGGGAAGGTCGCCGTGGAGTCCCGACCAGAGGCCGGGGTTGGGGTCGGTGCAGACCGAGGGCTGGTTTCCTCGACTGTGGGAGAAACGCCGGGAGCCGGAGTAAGTAGGGCTCCGGGCGGGGCGAAAGGAAAAGTTGGGTCCCTACAGTGAAGACCGAGTTCTTTCTGTCCGTCTACACTGAGCGTACTCGGGGAATGAGTTAGAGCCAGTCTCTTCCTCCCCTCCCCCCTTCTCATCCCTCACTGTTGCCACTCAAGTCAAAAGCACACATTGATTACAAATATTAGGTCTGGAAAGGGCAGCTGCAACAGCTGAAGCGTGTTCACTCTGGGGGCTTGAGAGCGCAGAAGGCTCGGGAAAGAGGTGACAATGACAACAAAATTGACGCGGACGCTCCAGTCAAAGGCATCTCCCCTTTATCCGATGACTCACCCTCTTAGGAAGTCGGCCCGAGAGGCAAATCTCAAAATACCTTGACATGAAACATTTTGTTTTTCTGATCAATTTAACGCGCACGTTTCCCCACATCGATGCGCTCTCCCAAACACCCTGCGTTGGATCCTAATAATGATCCATGCGTGCCTATTTTTTAAAAGTCTGAAAAAGAAAATTCTGCCCATCGAAATGAACTTCATGAATGGGGCAGGCTGGCTGCACCGGGACGGAATCGTCCACCCGACCCGAATGAATTGGCAGGAGCCGCGGCCACATTTAAAGGGCCAGAGCGCGCGTTCCCTCCCGTCCGCCCCCAAGCCCCGCGGGCCTCGCCCACCCTGCCCGCCGCCCCTCCGCCGGCGGCCGCCCTCTGAGGCGCCCCTTTCCGGTCAGTGGAGGGGCGGGAGGAGGGGCGGGGGTGCGCGGGGCGGGGGGAGAAGTCCTGGAGCGGGTTTGGGTTGCAGTTTCCTTGTGCCGGGGATCCTGTCCCCTACTCGCCAGCGCCAGGCTCCTCCCCCCCGGCGCGGATGACACTAGAACCTCCTTAAGTTGCGTCGCGCCACAGCTGTCTGCGAACACTGAGCTGCCTGGCGCCGTCTTGATACTTTCAGAAAGAATGCATTCCCTGTAAAAAAAAAAATATATACTGAGAGAGGGAGAGAGAGAGAGAAGAAGAGAGAGAGACGGAGGGAGAGCGAGACAGAGCGAGCAACGCAATCTGACCGAGCAGGTCGTACGCCGCCGCCTCCTCCTCCTCTCTGCTCTTCGCTACCCAGGTTGGTACTGGTGACTTTTTTTTTTTTTAAGTTTGATTTTTTGCCCCCAACCACTTGGGAGGACCTAAATCAATTTTAAAAACTCAACTCTCCTCTTTTGGAGGTTTTCTAGGGGCTGGGAGGACGGTCCCGGGACCGGTGTCCCCGAGGGAGGGACTTGCCCTCCAAGTTGTAACAGTCAGCCCTGGGACTTGCCCTCCAAGTTGCTCAGCCAGCCCCGGCTCCCGCGAGCCGGGCTGCAGGGACGTCCCCGAGAGCCCTGCGGGCTCCGCGGCCGTGTCCCCGCGCTCCTGTGCGGGTCTCGGGTGCGCTGGGCGGGCGGGCGGCGCGAGGGGAGGTTGTGCCACTCCAGCAACTCAGGGGCTCATCCAGGTCTCCCATTCTCTCCCTTGCAGGTGACCCGAGGAGGGACTCCGCCTCCGAGCGGCTGAGGACCCCGGTGCAGAGGAGCCTGGCTCGCAGAATTGCAGAGTCGTCGCCCCTTTTTACAACCTGGTCCCATTTTATCCTGCCGTACCCAGTTTTTGGATTTTTGTCTTCCCCTTCTTCTCTTTGCTAAACGACCCCTCCAAGATAATTTTTAAAAAACCTTCTCCTTTGCTCACCTTTGCTTCCCAGCCTTCCCATCCCCCCACCGAAAGCAAATCATTCAACGACCCCCGACCCTCCGACGGCAGGAGCCCCCCGACCTCCCAGGCGGACCGCCCTCCCTCCCCGCGCGCGGGTTCCGGGCCCGGCGAGAGGGCGCGAGCGCAGCCGAGGCCATGGAGGTGACGGCGGACCAGCCGCGCTGGGTGAGCCACCACCACCCCGCCGTGCTCAACGGGCAGCACCCGGACACGCACCACCCGGGCCTCAGCCACTCCTACATGGACGCGGCGCAGTACCCGCTGCCGGAGGAGGTGGATGTGCTTTTTAACATCGACGGTCAAGGCAACCACGTCCCGCCCTACTACGGAAACTCGGTCAGGGCCACGGTGCAGAGGTACCCTCCGACCCACCACGGTGAGTGCGCCCGGGGTGCCGGGGCTCCCGCCGGCCGCTTCAGCCGTCCCGGCTCGGGGAGGTCGGGAGGGACCTGAGGGCGGGGAGAGGTCAAGCGAAAGCCCCCATCTGCCGTTCCTGGTTCATTTACAAAAAAATTGGGGCCCGGAAATGGGCGAGGAAGGCCTCTGGCTCGTCGCGAGAGTGTGTTTTGAAAGAGTCGCAGCAGGCGCCTCTCCCGGCTGGTGGCCCTGGGGCCTGGCGCTCACCTGGCGGGCGCCAGGCCGCAGACCTCCGTCTCTGCGCGGCTGCCGGTTTTGGGGGGGGGGGGGGGTCTCGGGATGTCCCCAGGCGCGGGGTGCCCTGGCTCTGCCTCCGCGGGTCCGGGCTCTCTGGGCCCGGTAGCCGGCGCCGGCCAAGCACGGCTGGAACCCGGCTCTTCCAAAAAACCTGGCGTTCCCTGTTACCCGCTAGCTCTTTCTAGGCGGGGTGGGCGGGGTGGAGGGGGCCCTCTGCCAGCGTCCCTCAATTCGCACATTTTCAGAAAGGCCCCAGAGACCTATTTATTCACACCCTTCTCCTTGACCTTTTCCCAGAGCTAGTGCCTTTGGTTTTTAGACAGGTCTCTTACCTCCTGGCTTCAGGAATGGAATTCTGATGCTGAAGGGGTTTGGGGGGGAAGACCCCTGTCTTAAGTTTGAGGGATCTGAGATTTCCCAGATTCCCGGCTGCACAGAATTTTCTTGCGTCTTTGCTTTCAAGTTGCCTCCTTGCCTGCAACTCTTGCCTTACTCTGTCTCCGGGTACTGCCCTCCATTAGCCTCCCACCTAAGATGTAGGATACACCCCCGTTTAAATAAAGGCAATTCCAGTACCACCTCTTTCCCCCTTTCACCTGGAGAAGTTCAGGAGAGTTCTGAAATGTAAAAAAAGGAGACCAGGCCTGTGTAGTTTGAGGAAAAAAGATCGAACACTTTCCAGCTCTAAGTTTGTTCCTAAAGAAGAAACAGGGGTAAAACATCGGGCAGAAAAAGTGTGGGGCTTTCTGAGTCCAGCCAGACCGAATTCTGCCCTGATCCCCCTACTCAGAGCCTGCCTTGGCATGGATGACATAGCCCCTCCGGCAGCAGGCGTCCTCTACCCTGCTGTCGCCAGGTTTTAAACAATCGTTTCTGCGGATGGGGCGCTCTTTGCCCACGTTCTGTGCGGATCAGCAGTTAGGTGGAAATGCGGTAGAGGCAGACTTAATATTATTTACTATACTACTTCCTGCATAATATGAATCTTGACCCTTGGTGTTCAGAGAACTCTCTTTCCCTCTCCACTCCCCTCCCCTTCCTCTCTCTTAAGATTTTAGTTTCAGTATTGTTCTTAATGGTTGAATCGAATGTCAAATGCTGAGGCAGGTACCGGCTTTAAAGATCAAGAAGTGTGTGGATTTGCACTTGCTTTTTAAATGTACCCCTCAGAGTGTATGAGTTACAGCTACCTTAAGATTGTGCGTTTTAAATGAAGGCTAATCAGACTCTGTGTCTGAGTCATCTTTCATTTAAAATATACACATCAACTGGAATTTTGTGTCTTAGGAGCTCAGGTGAAAATTCATCTATGGCACTGGTGGGATCATAGCTTTATTGAGGGTGCATGGGGCTTACGTTATCTCCTTCTCCTTTAGGATTTGGGAGGGTGAGAAAAGCAGAGAAAATGACCATCCCAGGGTCCAGCCTTGGGAACTTTCTCCAACAGCCCGAGCAATGAAAATGTCCCTGCAAATCCCGTTTTAGGCCTTTTGCGGGCAGCCTGGCCGTTTCTGAGCAAGCACTGGGTTAGGTTTCCGGAAACTAACCCTGAAAGTCTCCTGACTTCTGTCCCAAGGCTTCTCCTTCCTGCATTTGGTGCTGGGAGCTGGGCCTGACTCCAGGGTCGTTTTCTGGTGTGGAGCAGTTGTGTGGCCGGGCTCCATCCTTCAGGCCTCCTCACTCATAGCCGGCTCTCTTATCAGGCTGGCTGGGATTAAGTCTGAGTCAGGGAACTCAGGGCCATTGAAGGAAACCCATAAATCAAGTCAGGTTCTAGAGAGAGACCTTGGGGAATGTGATTTAGGCGGTGTATCTGGAGAGGCCAAATAAGCAAAGGGGCCCTTCTCCCCCTCTGCAGCAACCTCTCGGGTGTCAGCCACAGGCCCTTCATTCTGCTACATTTGATGGGACATTCTGTGGGAGAGATGGGTGAAGGATTCTGTCCCCAGCCTGACCCCCAGGTGTGCCAGGCAGGTACTCCGGGGACCGCCGGGATGTGAGAGTGGGCCTGAGCCCGGGCTTTTGCTGAAAGGGAGGCCGATGCGAGGTAGAGATTCCCCAGGTGTCCCTGACAGCCTCCCAGGGCCACACTCACCCTCCTTCTCTCTCCTGCCCTTTCCCCGTTGCCCCACAGGGAGCCAGGTGTGCCGCCCGCCTCTGCTTCATGGATCCCTGCCCTGGCTGGACGGCGGCAAAGCCCTGGGCAGCCACCACACCGCCTCCCCCTGGAATCTCAGCCCCTTCTCCAAGACGTCCATCCACCACGGCTCCCCGGGGCCCCTCTCCGTCTACCCCCCGGCCTCGTCCTCCTCCTTGTCGGGGGGCCACGCCAGCCCGCACCTCTTCACCTTCCCGCCCACCCCGCCGAAGGACGTCTCCCCGGACCCATCGCTGTCCACTCCAGGCTCGGCCGGCTCGGCCCGGCAGGACGAGAAAGAGTGCCTCAAGTACCAGGTGCCGCTGCCCGACAGCATGAAGCTGGAGTCGTCCCACTCCCGTGGCAGCATGACCGCCCTGGGTGGGGCCTCCTCGTCGGCCCACCACCCCATCACCACCTACCCGCCCTACGTGCCCGAGTACAGCTCCGGACTCTTCCCCCCCAGCAGCCTGCTGGGCGGCTCCCCCACCGGCTTCGGATGCAAGTCCAGGCCCAAGGCCCGGTCCAGCACAGGTAGGAGCCAGTTCTCCCCTGGAGCCTTTTCTCCTCCCTCCTCCCCTTTTCCTCAATCCAGGGCCGCACCCAGAGGGACCCCTCAGGGGAGCCGGGGTGTCCCAAAGCCTGCTGAGATGCCATTCTTCCCATTCTTCCTGCCGGGAAGGCACTGCATGTCCTCCCATCCTAGCTCACGCCTGGCCTCGGAAACAGAGGGGAAGTGGGATCTGATTTAAAACCCCCCAATGAGCTGGGATAGGAAAAAAGACAAACAAAAACAAAGTCATGCCCTCTTCTGCCTGTCACAGGACTTCTGGATTGGGCTGGTAACCTTTAGTCAGTTTCCAAGACCAAATGGAAGGCCGAGGGAATAAATCTTGAGTGTTTCATGCTAAAACGAAACCTCCTCAAGCCTAAACAAACGCAGGTCCCTCTATGACCCCTTTGGCCTCTGTCATTCTGACTGTTCCTCTCGCTCAGCTCAAAGGGGACCACGCAGTGAGGACAGTCCTTTATTAGACGTGTAGACACAAAGTGTGTGTGCATGAGCCTGGCCAAAGCTGCACGCATATTCTCTGCGTGCAAAAGGGGGCTCTCAGCTGAACTGGGAGAAAGCGGTGGCTTTGCATTGGGGAAGCAGGGTTGAATGAAAATCAAATGTCGCCTGGCCCAGTTAGTTACCTGCAGTGTCTCCTAGAGCTGTCAGTGCAGTCAGGGGCAGGAAACCGTATTAGGACATATTGCTTGGCTGAGCTGCAGTCAGAGGAGGTAGAAAGGAACGGAAAAGTGCTCCAGGTGTGTATCTCAGCTTCCTGTGCTCTGTTCCTTTCCAAAATGCAAACGCTGCCTAGCAGCACGCTGCATTTTTATTCAATTGGTGTCATTACTTGCATGAAGAAAAACCCCACACAAAACACTTTGGCTTTAAAAATAAATCGATCTATCACCAATTCCATTTCTAAACAAAGTAATTGAGTCAAAAGAGAGCTAGGGATTCTCTGATATTGATTTAACTGTATTTTTAGACAGGGTTTGGTAAAGATTTTGATGTCTCCTTAAGCGTGTCCATTTCAGAGTGGGCATCTCTTCTCTGATCCGCTCCAGGTATCTTGCCTCCGCTCTCTCTCTACAGATCCTATATAGAAAGCAATCGTGAAAATCACTTGTCTTTTAGGGATGAGATGAGCAGCCTTGAAACCGAGCTCCCAAAGCTCCGGTTTGAAAAACTTCAGAGGGAGTACTCTGGGAGCCCAGTGACCATGAGATCAGTTTTCAGGGTTTTTTTCCAGGGTGACATTCACTCCGACTGCCTGAGCAGGACTGTCTCTATTTAGTTGATATGTTTTAGCTAATCCAATTATTTTCAGACTGCTGCACGCGACAGTTGCATTGTTTATCCCGAGCCAGGAACTTTAATAGAGTCCGGATGCGGTTAGGCTGACAGAAGAACTCAGACCTGCATGTTCAGTACATGAAAGTAGGCAGGAGGGAGAGGGAGGCAGGCTAGCTGGTGGAGTCAAAAAGAAAGCAAGAGGCCGGGAGAGCTGGAGGCACAAAGTGGCCACGGTGCCTGGCAGGGGCTGGGCTTGGGGGTGGAGGGAAGGATTAAGAAGTGGGGTGCAGCTTGACTCAGAAACACAGGCTGGGGAGCTGAATCGAAAGAGAGCAGACCTGTGCATTTTGAGGTTGTGATGGGATTTCTTTTCTTTTTCTTTCTTTTTTTTTTAAAGTTCTCTTTTCTGGTAAGGCTATGAGGTTGGGGAGAGCTCGTGGTATCTGAGGCCGGGGTAGTGGTTTGTGCGGGGGGAGGGGACAGAGTGACTTTTCCAAGATACTCTGGTTTCTTTACCCTCATTTCCGTGTTTGATTTCTCCCCCTCTTGTGCACACTTTCTGCCTTAAGTTTAGTCTTTTCTTTCCTCTCATTTCTTTCCGTAAGACTCTGAACATGGAGGGGAGAAAGAGAGGGCCGTGGTTTCCCTAAGCCAGAGCTAGGAATACCGATACACCGATTTTGGTTTTTTTGGCGAGGAGGAGAGGAGGCCATTTCAATTTGGCCTTTTTACTTCCTCCTTCTTAATTCCTTTCTCACAGTCATGAAAACCAAGAACAGCACACCTGGCGGGGGCGGCGAGCGAGCTGGGACTTTTGGGAGTGTGGAGGGGAAGTTTTGAGAAGCCCCTCCTTGTGCAGGGGGTGGAGGTGGTGGGAATTCTTCAGGAGGGGATTCTCTTGGTTTTAGTGGTTGCTCTCTCTCTCTCTCTCTCTTTTTTTCCCCCTTTAACCTCTTCTTTGCAAATGCATTTGCTGAAGGAGGACACAGAGAAGAGAGAGTTTTTGGGGTTGTCGCTGGAAACGGTTGAAGTTGTGGTTAGGGCACCTATTGCTGTCTTAACGCCTGGGCTTTCGGGGCTGGGACGAAGCTTTTGCAAACAAAAGACAGAGTCTTTGTGTCCAGGGCTGCTTCTTAGCTCCCCTGCCACCTTTCCAGTTGGGCATCTCCCTCCACTGTCGTCTGATCGAGCTCCTGCCCTGCTCCCTACCCCCTCCCACAGCCTGGTTTAAGGGTTTCAGGCCAAGGCGGAGCAAGAGGCATTTGCCAGCAGCTGTTGAATGTCAAGAGGCCTTGCCGCTCTGTGGTTCTTGTCACCTAAGAGAGAGGTGTCTGCCTGAGCAGCTCACAACAGGCAGGGGTGAGGAGAGGGGAGGAAAGAAGGCAGGAGAGAGTCAGGGCCTCCATTAGGAAAATTGGCTGTTTGCTGAAGTCACAGACCAGAGGCAGCAAGGAAAAAAGAAGAAGAAAAGCCCATAGGAGGCAATGGCAACCTTGCCGAGTGAATCAAGACAGAAAATTACCCTAGTGTGCAGAACCTTGTTGAAGAGGTAACCGTTGCTAGCTTTCAAGGTGTTTCTGAAAAGGAAGCTATCACCCTCCCCACCACCCTGCAAATGAGAGGAAATCAGACTGATCATGTCAGGCTGGGAGGTCCCCCAGCATCAGGGTGCCCAGGAGCCGGGTGGCAACCACGCTCCCCGCCTCCAACCACAGCGGCCTCTCCTCACACTGCCCTCTGCCCAGTGCCCAAGTAGAGGAGGAGCCCGAGGGGGTCCCCTGTCTGGGCAGGGTGGGGAGTGGGCCTGCAGTCCTAGCTGGGACAGGGCCAGTGCTGCCCCAGAAGGGGCTGACCCAGCAGCCACCAGGGACACAAAAAGGCAGGCCTGCGGCCCGGCTTGGGCTGCAGCCAGTTACTCGCCCACTCACCCTTCACTCTTTCCTTCCAGCCTCCCCCACATCCAGTCTGCCACGTCCCTCAGGCTTTTGACCCCAACTGAAAGGTGTCTGGGTGTGATTCAGGCCTGAGCCTTTTTCAAGAACTGAGAAGAGCCGTTGGGTACTTAGGAAGGCGCCTTTGGCATGCACTGCAGCGTGTTTGTGTTTAATCTCAGGGGTTCTGGGGCACAGCGAAGGCTCTCTGGGGACCCTAGGCTAAGAATCTTTTGGAATGTGGAGCAAAAAAAAAACCTCTCTTACATCCTCATTTTTTTTTTTTTTTAAAAAAACAAAGTAGACAAAAACTAGTGGGCACCATCCCTGACTTTCAAGGGTGCAAGACCCTCTTCCATTTGCAAAAGTCTTTAACTTTCCTGAAGAACTTACCCCTGGAGAGGATCACAGGCCCCCAAGTGTGAACCCCCCTAGTTCCCTCCTACTTGATCTGGGGCTTTCCAAAGGCCCAATAGGTCCCATATCTGCCAAGGCAGATTTTTCCTCCTTTTAGGGGAATCAAAATTCTCAAGCACCCTACTGGGTTCTCTTCTTCTACCCCAGTGGTCCAGGCAGGTTGGAGGTCATTAATTACTCTCTTAAAACAAAACAGTCTTCAGAGCTCATTTTTCTTCCCTACCTACCCTCCGGGGTCCTCCTCTGGGCCTCCCCTCTCTGGGGGACCAACTTGAGTTGAGCCTCCTGTTCCTGCAAGGAAGGGGAGTCCTGGCTTTCTCTGGGCACCCAGAAAACTGGGCACTAGAGACCCGTGTGTCCCTGGGTCCCCCAAAACCAAGGAGATTCTCCTAGAAAGCATCTTTCTCTTCCTCTTGCAAAGTTGAAATCAGTTAGCCAACTCCCCCATGTCTTGAAATGGTAATTTAAGGGATTCTTCCAAGGAGCTTTCTGGGTGGGTCTGGGTCGCTTTCCAGCCTGGGCTGACGGAGTGAATGCTGCTCAAACTTCCTACCGGCCTGGCTGGTTTTTCGTTTATTTTGTTTGTTTGTGTTTTTGGGAAAAGAGAAACTGTAGGCAGGCCTTGGTTAATGAGCAGCCACCCCGCTTTGTTAACTTGCCTCTTCTCCTGATCTTCCTCTGATCGGCTTCACTCTGTCCTCCCAAACCTTCCCTTTTCCTTTTTCCCTCCCTCCCCCTCTTCCAGGTTCCCTGCCTAAAGTTTGCATTTCCGCCTTGCACCCCCTGGCTGGGGTCATACTTTAACTTCAGTCTCCGTAACAGCGGCTGGAAAGCTATGGAAACCCCTGCTGGGTCCTAATCGCTTCCTTTCCAGCCAGGGACATTTGCAGTTTGATTGGAAGTAAAATCTAAAACCCTAGCTAGTGAAATCAATCAGCCGATTGATCAATCTATGCATCTATTTATTATCTGTTCACCTATCTAGCCATTGATGAATCCTTCCTTTCCCCCTATCCTAATCTTCATTATTTAATCAATCTCTATAGACAGACCCATGATGATAATGGGTCACCTTTGTCTTCCTTTTTTTCCTTTGAGGGAAATGAATGGAATGTTTGCCTTTTGCCACCATCCAGGGCTCAGGATTTTCTCAGGGAAGTATTTGTAGCTGGAATCTGCATTCCTCCTTGGTCCTGCCCGATCATCTCCATCAAGTCGGGCAAGCCAAGAACAGGGTTCTGTTGCAACGATGCATCTGCCCCTTCTGCGGGCGCCTCCATGTGTGTCGGGGGAACGGTCATGCCAGGACAGCATTCCCCAGCTCAACTTTGGAGCATCTTGGAAAGAGGTGGGGGTGGACACGCTCCCCAAAAGAGGAGGGAGAAGGAAAAAAGTTCTCCATTTTACGTTTCTCCCCCAGTTCCAAATGCTGTCAGCTTTCCTGCGTGTTTTCCTTCCCTAAGTGGCTTATCTGTGTTTTTGTTTCCAGAAGGCAGGGAGTGTGTGAACTGTGGGGCAACCTCGACCCCACTGTGGCGGCGAGATGGCACGGGACACTACCTGTGCAACGCCTGCGGGCTCTACCACAAAATGAACGGACAGAACCGGCCCCTCATTAAGCCCAAGCGAAGGCTGGTAAGTTCTCGGGAAGGGATGGATTCCACGCTGACCATTCTGGGTTTCTCATTTCCTCTCTTCCGGAAGGACAGCTTTCTGCAGGAAATTGACAGGATAGCCTCCAATCATGTCAGCTGGCTTGGGACAGTTTTTTTTTTTTCTTTTTCCTTCTTTCTTTTCTTCTTCTTCTTCTTCTTTTTTTTTTTTTTCAAATTTGATACACAGAACAGCTCTTTTCCCCTCTTTTTCCCCATCCATGTTTCTTAAGTCGCTTGTGAACATTTTAAGGAGACTGAATTCTTGGTTATCAAATCTGCAGTGTATTCCTGAATAGAATAATGGTATGAACAGGACCAGAGCAGCTGGTTTAAGTGCATTGATGAGCACTGTTTGACAGATAGAGACATTTAGTATGAGGATGGAATGTTCCAGCAACCATCCAGAATGGGTTCCTGAAGTTGTGGCGTGTGGCTTCCCAGGAAGGATCACAGACTCATTGCAATGGATGGATTTGTTATGCTAATGCTTCAAAATGGTTGGAGCTGATTAAATGAATTTCAGAGGCTTCACCAGCAACCAGTGAGCCTAATGCCTCCTCCTTTCTTGGTCTCAGCATTTGAGAACTTTCCACAGGCAATTCCTATGGGAAACGTCGTGTGAGTCCTCTCATACCTGGCATTTGGTCTTATTTTCTCTTTGAGCTACTACCAGTAGGGTGAAAGTTTTTTCTCTCCTCTCTCATTATTCTTTTAAAAACTTTTTAAGCATGAGGGATCCTTGAGAAAACCTGGCTCTGTCAAGCATTTATAAGGAAGACTCATAGGGGACATTCATTTGCAAGCTCCTCTTTGGAAGTTTGAATAGTGAATGTATGTGACAGACAAATAACAACTCTAGCCACAGCTAAGAGATCAAAATGCTTTATGTGGTGCTGACATTCACCAAGTCGAGATGGGAGGAGGGGAATTTCCCCACGCAGATTAATGGATAAATTAGCATCCATCAATTTCTAAGGAAGGAAAAAGAACACCTCTGTATTCTTTTTAAAGAATACTTTGCCCTCCCCATCAGATTGTAGTGCAACTCAACACCTTTCACATCCTATTTTGAAGAAGGAAAAACTTTCTTTTTTTTTTTTTTTGAGACAGAGTCTCACTCTGTCACCCAGGCTGGAGTGCAGTGGCACGATCTCGGCTCACTGCAACCTCCACCTCCCGGGTTCAAGCAATTCTCCTGTCTCAGCCTCCTGAATAGCTGGGAGTAGGGACACCCGCCCCCACACCCGGCAAATTTTTGTATTTTCAGTAGAGACAGGGTTTCGCCTTTTTGGCCAGGCTGGTCTCAAACTCCTGACCTCAGGTGATCCACCCGCCTCGGCCTCCCAGAGTGCTGGGATTACAGGCATGAGCCACCGCTCCCGGCCAAAGAAGGAAAACTTTCTAGGGATGGAAATGTCCACATGACTTTAATCTTTGACAATCCTGGATATCGAGGCTTTATTCTTTCTGATCTTTGCCCCCTTCTCCAACTTTCTCAACCTTCCCCCACCTCTCCTCCAGCAGTTTGGTTTTTTTTTTTTTTTTTTTTTTCCTTTCTCTCATGTGCAAAGCTGACTTCCTAGGAAAAAGCTGCCGGATATCTGAGCACTGGAGATAACTCATAAACAACAACTCAGCTTCCCCAACCTAAACACCAAGATGTTTGAACGTATCAGAACAAGAAGTGTTTGAAAAAAAAAAAAAAAAAAAAAAAAGGCTAGAGGTGTTAGTGCAGAATGAATATGATCACACCACAAAAGAATGTTTTGAATCACTCAAAAACCTGGCCTTAGTAAAAAAAAAAAAAAAAAAAAAAAAAAAAAAAAAAAGAGAGAGAGAGGAAAAAAAAACAACAAACAAAAACCTTCTTGTTAAAATGTGTCTTGGTACCATTATAGTTGTTTTTTTTGTTTTTTCTGTTTTTTTCTAATAAAAGTAAAGAAGGAAAAAGAGGGATTAAAAGTCTCAAGGCATGGGCTGATTGGTGAGCAAAAGTTTATTTGACATTTTCTTGGGTCTTCTTCCTCTGTCTGGTCAGATTGCAGAGGAGGATCGTAATTCCATTTTATGCAATTTTGTCTCCACTCACCTTTCATAGGAAATCTCTAGAACTCTGAGTAATAATTGCTTTGAATTTTAGAGTTCAATGACTGTCACATTTTCATCTGTCTTTTCTTTCTTAATCATCTGTCTTGGGTGGTTTGATGTTTTTAGTTCTATAGAATTCATAAGCTACAGGGAGGTAGAACACAGGACACATTCAGATTTCTTTCTTTTTCTTTCTTTTTTTTTTAGCCCTGAGATGTATTTGACTTCTGAACACCTAGAACCTTTTGTTTTCTTCTTTCCTTTATTCCCTGACCCTTTATTCCAGTTCCAGCTTGCTATTTTTGTTTGATACATTTGCAGATTCACTGAAGACCACCCAGCCCATATATAGCTAGCTCTTCTGTGAGATGCGTATTTAACCCTGAAAAAACTAATGCAAGAAATAGGAGAGATGACCGAAGGGAAGACTCATAGATTCTTTTCCCCCTGGCATTGCCAGGATTTTCATACATCTCACCACTAGTGAGAGGCTGAGCTGCTTGCTTTAATATACTGTACCTCCTGCTAGTGACCCATACAGTGTGGCTTTGAGAGACCCTAAGTTCCCATAAAGTTTGTAGTACTAGAAGCATCTTCCTTTGCTTTTATTTAGATTGCTGTCAATAGACTGCAAAAGATTACATGCTGTACCTTGTCATCTGGAGCTCTGACTTTACCAGTTGGCATTATATGCTTGTACTCTGTACATTCAGAATTGCTGGGCTAGGAAACCCAGGTGCCTGAGTGATATTAATCTGCTATATCTGCGTAGCTCTTCTAAAAAAAAAAAAACACTATAGGAAGATAATAATCACATATAATTTAATTGTCAAAATCATTAAGCACTGGTTTTATGTAGTACTTTCTCCCAAAAAGTACACAAATGAAACAGTTGTTTAAGCATTAAATTACCATGTTTCATAAAGGCAGTTGGGCAGAGGCATATGGGGTTAGGTCAGCACTCATGGACAATGTGAATTACATTCAAGATGGACAGCAAAAGACTCCCATCTTCTCCCTTATGATAGGCCAGGGCAGTTTTTAGTTTCCAGTTACTTAGAACACAGAAAAGAAAGAATTTTTTTAAAAAGGTCATAACATACTCTGTTATTTACATCCCACAGAAGCATATCTGTGAAACAATTTAGCAACTTTGAAAGAAAAAGGGTCACTCAGGTTAATTCGAAATTGTCACTGGGTTCTCCATATCTGGCAGCTTCAGGTGTTGGCTTCAACTTTTTGCTTGATAAAATATTGATATAAAACTGTACCAGGATCCCAGGCCGGGTGCGGTGGCTCACTCCTGTAATCCCAGCACTTTGGGAGGCCAAGGCGGGTGGATCATGAGGTCAGGAGATAGAGACCATCCTGGCTAACACAGGTGAAACCCCGTCTCTACTAAAAATACAAAAAATTAGCCGGGGCGGTGGCGGGCGCCTGTAGTCCCAGCTACTCGGGAGGCTGAGGCAGGAGAATGGTGTGAACCCGGGAGGCGGAGCTTGCAGTGAGCCGAGATCGCGCCACTGCACTCCAGCCTGGGCGACAGAGCGAGACTCCGTCTCAGAAACAAAACAAAATATAACAAAACAAAAAACAAAAAACAAAACTGTACCAGGATCGCTATAGTTCTTGTTCTGTGTTCTTATAACCATACCAGAATTTTCTTCATCACAGACAGAGACTAAACTCTTTCTTCTCTTACCTTTCCTTTGATAATATTTTTGATCCAGGAATGGGGATAATTTTGCAGTTAAAATTTTCTTTTTATGGTGGAAGGTGAGGAGGAGAGAGAGGTTTATATTAGAAGTGACCCAACTCCATTTTCTTCCAATGGTTTTTTTCAGTTTTATTTTTTTAAAGCGTGAACAGAGAATAGTCACCTGATCAATTTAAATATGTCAAAAAGTGAAAGAAAAATCTCTCTTTTAAAGGAAATGAGGGCAGTAACACAACCAAGGAATCAAAATTCAAGTTGAGGCTGACCTTTGACCTGCAACTATGCTACTCCATGAACAGCAAATAGGAAATGGCTGATTTCGTGAAGGTGGACTGGTATCAGAGGAGGCGAGGGATCCAGGGTTCTTGATGAGTGGCAACATTCCTTGGTCTTTTGAGTTTGTTTGATTGGTGAATCAAATTTAGGTGACAGCCAGCTAAAGAGAGTGAGGGTGGCTGTCTTGTGAATGGGAAGTGACCAAGCTTGAAAGCACAGACTGTGGTGGCTCACGCCTGTAATACCAGCACTTTGGGAGGCCGAGGCAGGTGGATCACTTGAGGTCAGGAGTTCAAGACCAGCCTGGCCAACATAGTAAAACCCTGTCTCTACTAAAAATAGAAAAATTAGCCGGGCATGGTGGCAGGTGCTTATAAATCCCAGCTACTCGGGAGTGTGAGGCAGGAGAATTGCTTCAACCCGTGAGGTGGAGGTTGCAGTGAGCTGAGATCGCACCACTGCACTCCAGCCTGGGTGACAGAGCGAGACTCCATCTCAAAATGAGAAAGAAAGAAAGTGCAGGCTGTGTAAATTTAGGAGGTCTTGTTGACCTAGGATGTCCTACTCGGCGCTTCCTCAGGTGTGTCACCCATGTGTGTGTGCCACACACTTGCACAGACATTCTTTGCAGAATTTGCTGTTGTGTTGGCACACTGTTCTCTTTATAACTCAGCATTTCTTTATTTGCGATCCAGAGTGTTTTTGGTGCTTGGCTTTGCGCCTCCTTTGCTGTGAGTGCTTCCTGATGGCTGGAGCCTGTTTGAGGATGGATATTCTTGGGAGTTGTGTTTGAAAACAACCTCTTGTGGCTCTGGACTTGGTGAAAAAGGCAACTGAAAGCCCAGTTCCAAAATGAGGCTGGCTAATTCAAAATTGCCACCCATAAAAATTAACCCTCTGGTGTACTTTGTGGGATGAGGGTAGGAGGCTAAGACTGCCAGGGAGGAGGCCCTGGCTTCCTGCTCCTACCGGGGAGCAGCAGGTGAAATTCTGACCACGTTAGTGCAATCCTGACATGCTCCACTGGAGTGGCGACATTTTTCTTCTCGAGGCAGATTTTGGGGATCTGTATTACTTTCATGTGGGCCACTTGCTAGTTTTGATTTCAATGATAATTTCTTCCTTCCTTTTTTTTTTTTTTTCAAGCCTGTCTTCATAGTGATGACAACACATTTAACATTTGTTTTGATTTTGCCTTCTCCTCTCTCCCCACTCTCAGTCTGCAGCCAGGAGAGCAGGGACGTCCTGTGCGAACTGTCAGACCACCACAACCACACTCTGGAGGAGGAATGCCAATGGGGACCCTGTCTGCAATGCCTGTGGGCTCTACTACAAGCTTCACAATGTAAGTGGACTGGGACCAGCAAGAACAGGGCTCGCTTCCTGATGGTGACCAGCAAACAGTGTCACCACCACCCTCTCCAAGTGAATCGCTCACCATGGGGGCAGATGACAGGTTCCAAATAATTGATGCAATAGGACCTAGCTTGGAAAACTACTCTGTCTAGCATAGCCGTGCTGAGGCCGAGGGGGCTCACAGCCTGGCAGCCACACGACCCCCTTGGTATGCATTGGACACTCCACATACCGTGCAGCAATCTGATGTGCTGAGTGGGCCTGTGTGGTTTATAAGGAAAAAAAAAAATCTTCCTTTTGGAAAACAAAAAAAGCCACCGGTCCTATTTTGTTGTTTCCTTACATTTTAAACTCTTTGCAGAAAGAGAGAATGAAAGAGAAAGGTAAATAGAATTGTAATGTGTGGCAGGGGGTCTGGAAACTAAGACGACCCATTTGGTTACTGAGAGGTAAAAAGTCTTGGCTAAATCTGTGCTACAAATTTGAAATGGATCCTATGTATAAAAGACATGGAAAAAAATGTCTGACAGATTTCATCTGACGTCTTTGTCCGAACCAACTTTCACGTGCAGAGAGCTAGCTCCTGAGGAAGGTGGCTGGCCTGGGGGATGTTACCATACCAGGGAAAATAAACTGTCATTTTCTCCTTTTATATCATGTTAGCAGAGCGGTAGTTGCCAGTCGCCTGAATTTAGTTGTGTCATTTCTGATCTTTCCATTTGGGGTCCTATCATTTTGTAATATATCTTAATCTTAAAAAATTTTTTTTCAGTTTTTTTTTTTTTTCCTGAAATCATTCTGGCTCAGAGGCCATGATTCTAGTGAGGCTTCAAGTTTACATTAACTCTAAAGACAAAAATGGTTATTTTGGTCTTTCTCTGTGTTGTTCTCTCTCTCCTTCCTTTTTAGCTCTTTCTGATTCTCCTAAATTCTCTTGGCCAACCTGACTTTGGCAAAGTCCGGGGCTGAACAGGGAGGAGACAGGGACTTTTGCTTGCGGCGGTTCTGGCAATGAACTCATCTTACTCAGGAATACCTGGGAATTGGGGAGGAAGCTTTTCTGGTTGGATTTTTTGAGTCATAAAGAACTTCTCAGGGTGACCCCAGCACCCTGCTTCTTTTTCACTTCTTGGGAGCAAGTTGCTGTGATTCCGAGGAGCCCTGTACGCTCATTCCCTGCCTGTGCCAACTCTCTCGCTGTGGCCCTGGTGCAGTGAATGAAACTAGAGTCTTACTACGATCCCTTATTCTCCCTTAGGTCCTGGGACTGTGGTCTATATACATTTATCAGCAATTCAATCCAAGTTCTATTTTAACTTTGGGGAATTTGCTTGCTGACTACAGTAGAGATAGAGATTCGTGATTAAAATCTGGAAGGCTTGGGCTTATAAGCTTTTAGGTTATTAGCATTAGGGTTTATTAGCTATCCAGTCATCAGCACTGCCTATGAAATTATTTTTGGGCTGTAATTTATGGATTTCAAAGAACTTTCATGTTACTTGATTACATTTGAGCCTGAGATAGTCCCATGATGTAGACAGGGCAGAAATTATTTTTATTTCAGTTTTACTTGAGGGAGTTATGACTCAGAAAAGCAAGTCGCTTGTACAAGGTAACGTGGCTGAGAAAGTATAAGAGTCAGGGCCCATTTCAGAGTCAGGAGGCTTTCCTGGGAAGTTGGCAGTGTCAGAACTAAGAGGAGAACCAGGAGAAAGGGAATGCTCTCTTTTTTTAGAGTATAACAAAATTGTAACAAATTGTGTGTGTGTATATTTCATCCCTATATTCGTGGAAGTATAGGAATTATAGGAGATTAACTAGCTATATGTTTTTTTGAATAGTTAGCTGGGATGAGATATGATCTCACTTGTGTCTGATCATATATATATATATTTCTGAAGAACATGAATTTCTCAAATCAAAGTAAAGCTGAGGAATCCTCTCCATGGCTCACTTCTACCTCCTCAATCTTAATGAGCTTGGTCTTCATGGCTGGGCTCCAGTGAGTGGGAGACAGAAACTTTCTCATCCTCAAGAGTGGTTTTTCCGTCTTCTCTGGTTTACCGGGAATTTGTAAAAGGAGGCGATTGATGTGTATTGAACAATAAGAGATAATAATCTATTAGCATTGTCATCACGTTGCATTTCGCTCTGCCCTTCCAGACATCTCTACATGGATGCCATAAGCTCTTTCTTCTTATCTAGGTGTTGAGATAACTGCCTACCTCGGTATCAGCATCTCTCAGTGGTGTTGTGACTGGTTATCTGGGGTTGTGTGGCTACTGGTGTAACTAGATATTATATTTAGATACCTGGCTATGTATAGCTAGATATCGGCATCAGAGCTGTGTATCTGGACATTATCTTGGTGAAGATTTGATGTGGGAGTAGATTCCTGTCATCTCTGTAGGCTGCATCTTTATCTTGATGATAACTTTGAAGAAGGAACCTGGAGATGTTCCTCTGGCAGTGACCTTTCTGGGCTCTCCTGCCATTGGTCACGTTGCCTTCCTGGGCTTGGGGAAAATAAGGTCTCAGCTCCAGTGTGGGGCTTTGTTTCCTTCTCCAGGTGACCTCTCCCAGCTCAGCTTCGGGAAGCTGGGTGTTGGCTGCTCTCAGCAGGTTGGCCATTTGAATTCTTCCTTTCTTAGCTGTGATTTTCTGGCTTTGGGAACAGACAGGTAAAACCCAGAGCCAGGGGTTCTCCACCCTTGAGAACTGTGGCGGAAGGTGATGCTTTCAGCCCGGGAAGTCAGGAATGGCCAGGACACTGACATTCACTCCTTGAGTCTGTTTGCCACCCTCCCCTGGGAACATGGCCAGATGTGGAGTTTGCTCTTCCGGGCAGATGTCTGCTGTTGGGGTTAATCTGCTTCTGCCTCCCTGTGGGGAGTAACTTCTGTTTACTTTGTAAAGTTTCCTTTCTTGATTCTGGGCCCCCAAAGCAAATGTGTTTTTAAAGGCAAATGAGGTTTATCAAGAAGAGAGAGATGGTAGATGTCTCCAAGACTGAAGTCTCTTGACTTTGAGAGTAGGGTCTGGTCTCTGTCTCTTTACTCTAGCACATTCTTGGTCTTTCCTTTTCAAGATGAGTGCCCTTTTGTGCTTTGCACCCCATAGATGGTTATTAAATACATGTTGATTTGTTGGTTGGCTGTTTGTCTGGTTAGAAGTGGAGAGTCAGAGCTAGGTGGAAATAGCACTTGCAACCATTGCAGCTGCTGTTGGAATGACACAGGCAAGAGATCACTTTTGGGCCAGGCGCGGTGGCTCATGCCTGCAAGTCCAGCACTTTGGGAGGCCGAGGTGGGCAGATCACAATGTCGGGAGTTCGAGACCAGCCTGCCCAATATGGTGAAACCCCGTCTCAACTAAAAATACAAAAATTAGCCAGGTGTGGTGGCAGGTGCCTCTAGTCCCAGCTACTCAGGAGGCTGAGGCAGGACAATTGCTTGAACCCGGGAGGCAGAGGTTGCAGTGAGCCGAGATCGCGCCACTGCACTCCAGCCTGGGCGACAGCGGGAGACTTCGTCTCAAAAAAAAAAAAAAAGATCACCTTTAAGAAAGGCATGGTTTCATAAAATACAACCCGGCTACGTATACATTCTAGCGGAAGATTTTATGGCACCTCTTAAAGGCCAGGTAGAAGAGAGGCAACCGAAAGTTACTCAGTAGAACAGTACAGTCCTCATTTCTTCAAGGCAGACAGCCTTAACCACCTAGAGGCTGATGACCTGGGGAGTGCTTTTCAAGTTCTGAAGCAGATTTGTCAAAGTAGACAAAATGGCATTTCCCTCCTGAAGATTCTTCACTACCTCGATTCTTATGAAATAGTCTAAGGAAGTTCTGAAGAAATAAGACAAGTGAATTCTATTTTCGTTACCAGAGAAATACAATCGTACTAGATGGGGCTCTAATCTGGTAACTGTATGTATTTTAGTTCTTCGGTCCCTGGGAAGGAGACAGGAGAAGGTGGGAGGGAGGAAGGGGCCGGCTGAAATGGAAACAGATCCCTGATCCGGGGCGGCCAGTGGAACCCTTCTTGGTGTGCGAGAGCCTGTGCATTTCAGAGGCAGCAAAAAAGTAAAAAAAAAAAAAAAAAAATTGATCTTTGTTTAGATTAACAGACCCCTGACTATGAAGAAGGAAGGCATCCAGACCAGAAACCGAAAAATGTCTAGCAAATCCAAAAAGTGCAAAAAAGTGCATGACTCACTGGAGGACTTCCCCAAGAACAGCTCGTTTAACCCGGCCGCCCTCTCCAGACACATGTCCTCCCTGAGCCACATCTCGCCCTTCAGCCACTCCAGCCACATGCTGACCACGCCCACGCCGATGCACCCGCCATCCAGCCTGTCCTTTGGACCGCACCACCCCTCCAGCATGGTCACCGCCATGGGTTAGAGCCCTGCTCGATGCTCACAGGGCCCCCAGCGAGAGTCCCTGCAGTCCCTTTCGACTTGCATTTTTGCAGGAGCAGTATCATGAAGCCTAAACGCGATGGATATATGTTTTTGAAGGCAGAAAGCAAAATTATGTTTGCCACTTTGCAAAGGAGCTCACTGTGGTGTCTGTGTTCCAACCACTGAATCTGGACCCCATCTGTGAATAAGCCATTCTGACTCATATCCCCTATTTAACAGGGTCTCTAGTGCTGTGAAAAAAAAAATGCTGAACATTGCATATAACTTATATTGTAAGAAATACTGTACAATGACTTTATTGCATCTGGGTAGCTGTAAGGCATGAAGGATGCCAAGAAGTTTAAGGAATATGGGAGAAATAGAGTGTGGAAATTAAGAAGAAACTAGGTCTGATATTCAAATGGACAAACTGCCAGTTTTGTTTCCTTTCACTGGCCACAGTTGTTTGATGCATTAAAAGAAAAAAAAAAAAGAAAAAAGAGAAAAGAAAAAAAAAGAAAAAAGTTGTAGGCGAATCATTTGTTCAAAGCTGTTGGCCTCTGCAAAGGAAATACCAGTTCTGGGCAATCAGTGTTACCGTTCACCAGTTGCCATTGAGGGTTTCAGAGAGCCTTTTTCTAGGCCTACATGCTTTGTGAACAAGTCCCTGTAATTGTTGTTTGTATGTATAATTCAAAGCACCAAAATAAGAAAAGATGTAGATTTATTTCATCATATTATACAGACCGAATTGTTGTATAAATTTATTTACTGCTAGTCTTAAGAACTGCTTTCTTTCGTTTGTTTGTTTCAATATTTTCCTTCTCTCTCAATTTTTGGTTGAATAAACTAGATTACATTCAGTTGGCCTAAGGTGGTTGTGCTCAGAGGGTTTCTTGTTTCTTTTCCATTTTGTTTTTGGATGATATTTATTAAATAGCTTCTAAGAGTCCGGCAGCATCTGTCTTGTCCCTATTCCTGCAGCCTGTGCTGAGGGTAGCAGTGTATGAGCTACCAGCGTGCATGTCAGCGACCCTGGCCCGACAGGCCACGTCCTGCAAGCGGCCCGGCTGCCTCTTCACCCTGTCGTGTTCTGTGTTAGTGATCACTGCCTTTAATACAGTCTGTTGGAATATTATTATAAGCATAATAATAAAGTGAAAATATTTTAAAACTACAAAATGACATCGTATCCACATGGTGGCCGAGCTCTTCTAGAATCTGGTAGCTCTAGCTAATTTCAGAGAAAGGAGCTAAAAGAAACAACAACCAGACATGTTAAGTTATTCACTAGGAACCGATGCTAACCCCAGAGAGTCAACGTCTATTTTGGGGGGAACTGGGAATATTTGGAGTTCTACATGCGACCTGGAGGAATTTATCCTGGGGCCGGGGTGACATCTGGGGTCCCCTAGTGAGTGGCAGTGTGTCTTCCTGCTCTCCTCCTGCCCTCGAAGGAGGACTGGGAAGATTTCCACGCTGAGATTCCCAGGCGCAAACTGCAGCTGATGCGTTCCTCGAGGTTCTCTTTGAGATGGAAACGAGCCGGCTGCTCGAGTTCATTTCTGTTTTGCTTTTCTACTGTTGAATGAATACCACCACAGTGAAGGGATTATTGGAATGTTTTCGAAACACAAAATAACCATTTTGTAACTTCTGCTGTATAGTTTTCTTTTCCTGTGGATGGAGTGTGTAACTACAGCACACATTTAAATGAAATCTCTGTTAATCGCCTCTGCACTATCTTAGCAAATATTTTAAACCTAAAGCTAAATGTTGAAATAAAGGTGTAGAGCATTACTGAGATGCAAATGGAGCTCTCTCTGGCTCCTAATTAATGACCTACAACTCGACTGTTGTTTCCAATTACTTTTGAAACACTGAAGGAAAGAATCACTGCTGGCTGTGGTAAACTTGGGAGGTTTTGTCATATAGTTCCAATGTCTTAAAGTTTGCCACCGCTTTGCTTCATGAACAGATTTGAGTTAATGCCCTTTCACCTTAAGAACAGGGAGTTCAAATTCTTGACATTCTTAGGGCTGGACAAGGGGCGGGGGACACGTGGAAAAATCCCAAACTCAGTATCTCAGCTACGTTTTGTTTTAGGTACATTTCATCCCATTCCTTCTTCAAAGAAATGTCATTTCATTGTTGCGGGCGTTGATTGAACCTTCTAAGATGTTTCTAGCAGATGATGCAACAGCTGTAAAATATAAATATATATATAATAACAGTGATTCAGATCCTTTTTCTTTTTTTCTTTTTTGAGACAGAGTCTGGTTCTGTCGCCCAGGCTGGAGTGCAGTGGCGCAATCTCGGCTCCCTGCAACCTCTGCCTCCTGGGTTCAAGCGATTCTCCTGCCTCAGCCTCCCAAGTAGCTGGGACTACAGGCGCCCACCACCACGCCCAGCTAATTTTTGTATTTTTAGTAAACATAGGGTTTCACCATGTTGGCCAGGCTGGTGTCGACTTCCTGACCTCAAATGATCCACCCACCTCAGCCTCCCAAAGTGCTGGGATTAGGGGCGTGAGCCACCGCGCCCGGCCGATTCAGTTTCTTCTTTGGAATATTATCATATATTTTAATGGCCAGAATGGTTTGGTTCTTTTTTCTTTTTTCAAAAATATAAGACACAGTAGAGGAGCAATACTAAAGCGGGTTTAATCTAGAAAAGTAGAACAAGATTGCAGACCTAAAATATGGCTAAAAATTTTTTGAGTCGATTGTATTCCTAATTTCTAATCTGTTTCACCTCACTTTTGAAGTTGTTGTATTAGCACATCTATAGGAGAATATGGGTTTTTTTTGGAAAATATCTGAGGATTTGGGTTATTTCTTTAAAACATTTAAAAAGCCAACATAATAGAAAAAATTACATATGAATTGAACAGTTCTGCTATTTATAAACTCCTCTGTAGTGCTTTTGGATTTAAGCACTTTTTTCATTTACTCAACAAATACCCAAGTGTCTAAGTTGACCTTTTTTTTTTTTTAAATTTTTTAAAATACAGATCAGGAAATAGAGAAATCAAGATTCCAGTGATGTCATTCTTACGTTGTGACATTTATATTGTTGTTCCCCTTTAAAACGAACTGCTTGAACCGTGGTGAGCTTCTCATTGGGCCTCTGGGTTCGTCCCTAAGCAGACAGGTTGTGATGGAACTAGGGTTACCCAGAGCTTGCTTTCTGAGATCAGCGTCTGCTTTCTAAACCTTTCTTTTCTTTTCTTTTTTTTTTTTTTTTTTTTGAGACGGAGTCTTGCTCTGTTGCCCAGGCTGGAGCGCAATGGTGCAATCTCGGCTCACTGCAACCTCCGCCTCCCAGGTTCAAGTGATTCTCCTGCCTCAGCCTCCTGAGTAGCTGGGATAACAGGCATGCGCCACCATGCTCAGTTAATTTTTGTATTTTTAGTAGAGATGGGGTTTCTCCATGTTGACCAGGCTGGTCTTGAACTCCTGACCTCTGGTGATCCACCCATCTCGGCCTCACAAAGTGCTGGGTTTACAGGCATGAGCCACCGCATCTGACCCTTGCTTTCTAAAGCTTTCTAAGGTCTTAAAGTTGCTTTTAAAGTGTACTCCTCATCACAAGACTTCATTTTGGTATTTCATAAGTTTAAAAGTGTGTGAAGGGTGCAGATTCTTTCCAGATACTGCATACGTGACTCGAGTTTAGTGAAACACCTGTTCCCCAAATTCAAGCCCACAAACTCCAATGCAATCCATTGCCTGCCTTGGATATTTTCCTCCTCATGGTAAATTGTCCTATTTACATTTTGGAGATGTAGAGATATTATTACTCCATTTTCTCTTGTTCCATTCCCCTGTCCACATCCTCAACCCCAAATCCACCCCAGAGCCATTTTTGTGATCTGCCTAGACAGAGGACATTGGTGAGCCCTCTGCAACTTCCAAGCTAAGGAAAGATTAAAAGACCAAAAGAAAACGTCTGAACAATGGCATATAATCTTATCCATAGAACAAAAATTCTAGCCATTATCTAAATCAGCAGAGCAACACACCAACACCTTTTGCCCTTCAAAATGAAGCAAACTTCTGGAAAACATCTTCATTTTTCTTTGTACCCTCTAGCTCAAGCAGATTTGACATCATCAAGTTTGACTTGTCCATACGCTTTGCAAAGAGCCCAGGAAGGGGAAAACCCTGGAATTCTGAGGCATTCATTGATCATTTGAACATGCTGTGACTATTGTCCTAGGAGTCTGGAAACTAGGGCTTCGTTCTTGGCTGTGCTGCCATTTAACAGGATGATGTGAGGCTCTCTGTTTGATTTCTCTGGGAGCACACTTCTTATCTATGTAATTAGATGAGATACTCTCTAAGACCTATTGGAGATTTGTTTTTTTTTTTTAAGAACAACTTTTCTGAGGAAAAGATTCTTCTCACCCCCAGCCATATTTTTGTTTATTTATTTTTTCTGAGATGGAGTCTCATTGTGTTGCCCAGGCTGGAGTGCAGTGGCACAATCTCGGCTCACTGCAACCTCCGCCTCCTGGGTTCAAGCAATTCTTATGCCTCAGCCTCCAGAGTAGCTGGGATTACAGGCGCCCACCACCATGCCCATCTAATTTTTGTATCTTTAGTAGAGATGGAGTTTCACCATATTGGCCAGGCTGGTCTCAAACTCCTGGCCTCAAGTGATCCACTCATCTTGATCTCCCAAAGTGCTTGGGATTACAGGCATGAACCACCACGCCTGGCCCATAATTTTGACCAGGGTATTTGAAAAGCCTGATGGGAGAGTAGCCCATTAAAAATTCCAGATGGAGGCCGGGCGCAGTGGCTCACGCCTGTAATTCTAACATTTTGGGAGGCTGAGACAGGCGGATCACCTGAGGTCAGGGGTTCTAGACAAGCCTTGCCAACATGGTGAAATGCTGTCTCTACTAAAAATACAAAAATTAGCCAGGTATGGTGGTGCATGCCTGTAATTCCAGCTACTCAGGAGGCTGAGGCAGGAGAATCACTTGAAACCAGGAGGTGGAGGTTGCAGTGAGCAAGATCCCGCCACTGCACTTCAGCCTGGGCGACAGAGTGAGACTCAGTCTAAAAATAAAAATTAAAAAAAAAAAAAAAGATTCCAGATGGGTTGGGGGAATTTCACTTCTATCTGCCCTTAGTGCCATCTTGTGAACTGCAAATTAACTTGTATTTTATGACTGTCAACCCGGGATAGGAGTCAGCGCCTCAGTCTTAGAAGTCTCTGCTCTTTCTGAAATGTGTCCAGGCCCCTCTCGAGCTGAATACACAGGACTTGCTTTTCCTGCTGATTTTGGCAGCCTGGTTCATATTTCTCTCATCCATTGTGTAAAGAAATTCTGCCTGAATTGCTTACAGGCTATTCTAGGGCTATAGCCAGAGTCCAGTCCTTTTTTTTTTTTTTTTTTTTTCCTTGTCCTGCCTGTCTCTCTTTCTCTTTGGAGAAGGGGATCAACGGAGGAAGTGGATCAGTGCTCAGAAAAGTGGTTCCTTTTAGGATGCTCTGTTCGGATCCTGGTGTCCCCGAGTCACTTCCTGACACGCCCTTGAGCTCCGGTGCAGGGGACCCTGGTCCATTAGCTACATTGTCTGTGGTGCATTTTTACAATCCCCTGTCATGTCTGTGTGCAGTTCGGCAGGCTGCACATTGGAGCAGGGATTTAGAGAGTGGGCCCTCTCCCCTCCCCCTTCCCTACCCCCACAGGTCTCAAGCTAAACAAAAGCCATGCCGTATAAAGCACTCATCTCATCCCTGCCTTTGGTGGCAGGGCTGGGTCCCCAGCAAGAGCCTGAAAGATGTGTAAACACCTGGAGGAGGCTTTGTGCTTGGGCCGGGGATTGTGTAACTCAGGGATGTTGTGTGGGGAATTGAGGTTCCCAGGACCAGGTCCTCATTCAGAGAACAGGTCTGAAGAGGACCCTGCTGCAGAGATGCGGGCTGCACAATGCCCAGACTACCACGTGCTCTGCAGGGAAACCAGCCAATCTGGTTTTGTTTTTTTGTTTTGAGGGGATTGGGTGTGGGCTGCCTGTGGGCATAAGACATTTCTGAAAAATTAAAGTTTTGTTTTCTTTCCTTTTTTAACAAAATTATAAAATTAGTTAATAATTCATTGACCAAACTTGTAAAGTACCAAACTGTTTTTTAAAAGAAGCAGAAGGGTCGGGCCTGGTGGCTCTCATCTGTAATCCCAGCACTTTGGGAGGCCAAGGCGGGAGGATCACCTCAGGTCAGGAGTTCAAGACCAGCCTGGCTAACATAGTGAAACCCTGTCACTAGTAAAAATATGAAAATTAGCTGGGTGTGGTGGTGCACGCCTACAATCCTAGCTACTCAGGAGGCTGAGGCACAAGAATCGCTTGAACTTAGGAGGCGGAGGTTGGAGTGAGCTGAAATCGTGCCACTGCACTCCAGCCTGGGCGACAGAGCGAGAGTCTGTCTCTACATAAATAAATAAATAAATAAATAAAATAAGAAGAAGCCGCAGAGTTTTCCTCCTTGCTGTTGAATTGGCCACGTGCAGTGCAGTCTTAGGAAGGGTTTATCCTGAATGCTGTTTTGAAACTGATGGCCTCTAGGGGTGGGGTTGGGGGAAGCTTGCGTATAGCATTTGTTTTTTTGAGGGTCATTAAAAGTTCATCTCATGAACTGGAAGGGGTCGTTAAGTAAAAGCCACCTCGTAAACTGTGGCCACCCTCTCTCTTCTTACTGTTGGGGAGTCTCTGTTCCTCTTTATTGGGTCTACTAGGCTACGACCATGCCAAGGATAGCACAGGGACTGCTTGAGTAGTGGCAACAAGTGGCCCACACCGCCCCACAACCATCCGCAGCTTCCAAGACAGCCTCCACCCACAGTCGCAGCCAACTCTGAGCAGACGCTGCCTGGCTTTCCCGCCATCGCCAACCCGATGATCCCGAGCCAGGAGCTCTGTGACTTTCCTCCACTCCAGGTAGACCATTCCCAGGCCAGGCACATGAGCTGGCCCGTCTTTGATAAATTCGAGACCCAGGTGTGTGAAAGCACCCTGTTCTTCACTTTGAACGTCTTCGGGCTCCCTTGTGCCAGAGTGACTTGGAGTGCCTTGACGCAAGATGGGCCTCCGGTGGCAAATTCTCAATTTCCTGGATTGGACTCACTCTTCTGAAAACCAGACCTCCGGACTTCTGACAACTGCGTAGACCCATGGGGCCATCCCAGAAAGACAAGGGAATGGATTTGTTCAGTGCAACCATTGGGACTCACTCAGCCTGGACGATGAGAGGAATCAACCTGAGAAAATGGGCTGGGAGGCTGGCATCACACAGTGCACAGAGGCTAACAAACCAAGCTTGTAACACATCAAACCCCCAGCAAATGACAGCAGGTGTTTCCATTGAGCACCCGCTCAGTGCTGAACTCTTTGGAGAGATTTTCTCACTTGACTCAGAAAAGCTCTGGAATGTGGGAAGATTACTCCCCTTATTTTATTCGTAGGAAAATCATGGGATAGAAAGGATAAGTAATTTGCCCCCAAACATGAGCTCAACATAAGGAAGGGTGCCAGGTCCCTTTTGCTCCTCCCAGAATCCTGCTAGGAGCACAGTGGCCAGCAGGCAAGACCCACTCAATAGGATTGGTTGAATACATGAATGCCAGTGTTATGCTGCTTTGAACACAAATAGGTCCCTTTCTCGGAGGCGAAACTGAAATCACCCATCAGAAACAGTGGCTTCCAGTCTCCCCCGATTCTTGTTAGATAGCAGGTCCTGGGAAGCTGCGAGGCAGACAGGATGTGTCTGAACACCCTCAGAGGCCTGGAGACAGACCCACAGAATGCTGAGATCTTCAGCTTCTAGGCACACTCTCCTGGAATGTCCAGTCCCAGGTCTCGATGCAGTCAGCATCTGTTTTAGTTGCCTGTAGCTGCTGTAACAAATGGTTATTTGTTATTTCCAAATAACAAATATTATTTGTAAATAACATTTAACATGTTAACATGTAAATAACACTTGTCATTCACAAATGGTTATTTGAACTTGGTTGCCTCCGACAGCACCCACATATTCTCTTGCAGCTCTTGAGGTCAGAAGCCCGCAATCACTGTCACTGGGCTAAAGTCGTGGTGTTGGCAGGGCTGGTTCCCGTAGGAGGCTCCAGGCGGAAGAATCTGCTTCCTCGCCTTCTCTCGCCTGGAGTCGGCTTGCATTCCTCGGTACATGGCCCTTTCCTGCCGTCACGCCAACCTCTTGCTTCTGTCATCACATCTCCTGCTCATTTTTTGTCAAAAAAGAGGAGCTGGCTGTCCTTCGCTCTGGAGAAAGATACAGCTTAGAGGTTACAGCAGGGGAAGGGCTCTTGCAGTCAGATGAGATAGGTGAAGTTGAGGAGTTTTTCTCCTCTGCAGAGTTCACTAGTGAACCCCAACTGGAGATGGGGCCCTCAATCTTGGCTGTATTTGCTGAGGGCATTTATCAACTGAACTTGGCCTCACTGACTGTGGGTGTACCTGATACCAAAGTATTGGTTAAAGACATAAGAAACTGAAGAAATTCCTTTACCTAAGCCCAGGGCAGTTTTATACATGTCTTCTAATCTCAGAGACAGGATGACTCTGGTCCCTTGGACCCCAAGGTGAGGTGAGAGTGTGATCTTTGTCATTGTGTGATGAATGTCCTGAGGTGCATTAGGGAGAGGGCTTCATGCAAGATCTCTCAGCAGGGCAGGGAGGAAAGCCCTCTTTCTGTATTGCTTCTTGCTACATGGGGACTTTCTGTAATGGTGGAGTGTAGGAAAATGACAGGGACTTCTGCTATTCTGCCCCTTTTAATTGTAAAATTATAAATGAAGTCGTTTTCATGACAGCATTTCTACCCAATGAAAGGCTCTTTTAAGAATGAAACTTCAGGCTGGGCGTGGTGGCTCACGCCTGTAATCCCAGCACTTTGGGAGGCCGAGGCGGGCGGATCACGAGGTCAGGAGATCAAGACCTTCCTGGCTAACACGGTGAAACCCCGTCTCTATTAAAAATACAAAAAATTAGCCAGGCACAGTGGCAGGCACCTGAAGTCCCAGCTACTTGGGAGGCTGACGCAGGAGAATGGCGTGAACCCGGGAGGCGGAGCTTCCAGTGAGCTGAGATTGCGCCACTGAACTCCAGCCTGGGCGACAGAGCAAGACTCCATCTCAAAAAAAAAAAAAAAAAAAAAAAAAAAAAAAAAAAAAAAAAAAAAATGAAACTTCAGAGACTATGGTGGGTGAGTAGCAGGAAACAGCTTTCCCTCAGCTCCCAATAAATTATACCAAGTAAGTGAGCAACTAATCCAACTACGTGTGAAGTCAACCCTTCCCTTAAGAGGTTTACAATCTCCTTGGGGTGACAAGATGTGCCTGAGAACAATTACGTCATGAATGTGGCTCTGGCTGACTGGTTGAGGAAGTGGGGACACTCGCTCCCTTTCTTCTAACAGAAGACAGGAGGGCCGTGCCTCTTAATTGGATCAGGGGGCTTGGAGCTGCCACTTGGGCTCTCGAAATGTGATTGTGGGTGGCATGAAGGGATGGAACTTGGAGCTTAATTCACTTCGCTGCCGCTCTGGCCAGCACCGCACACCATCAGTTCCATCCGAGGCTGGCTGTCCAGGCTGTTCATGACGCAGGCCCTGTTGCACGGTTTCCTTATAGAGTCCAGAGTCAGCTCACTCCTCCATTACGTCGCACATCCACGAAAGAGGGGAAGGAGAAGCAGCGGCATCGCTGCCCGCCGCACGGACGGATCACCAGCAGCTCCGATGAAGGCAGAGGTTTTAAACTACAGTTGTGTCTAAGATGAAGTTTGGGGATTAGGTGTCTCTGCTTTCCATTACCCCAGACAGAAGTGTGCTGGCAGAATGTCTGCCCTCGGAGCCAGCTGGCTGGCCAAAGGTGAAAGGAGAGGAGGAGAAAAAGAGGCGTCTATCAATCCACTTTTTCCATCAGCACGGTCCTCTAAGGTAGACTGCTGGCCTCTCTGTCACGCCCCCGGAAACTGAAGCTCTGGGATGTGTCGGAGTTACCCAAGGACACAGAAAGCCTTGTCCCCAAGGGCCTGTCCTAGATTGTGAGACTGTTGGTATATCTGCTCTCAGCGCTAACAATAAAAAATAGAAAAGAAAAGCCCACAGTGTAAGTCTTAAATTTGAGGGAAATGCTGTATTGGCTTAGGACTGAGAAATAGATGTTTGACATCTAGATAGAAATATCCCAAATAAAAGTTGTCACCTTGATTTGTCATTTTAAAAAGTCTCATTTTTTGGGGGGGGCTGGGCGTGGTGGCTCACGCCTGTAATCCCAGCACTTTGGGAGGCTGAGGTGAGCAGATCACCTGAGGTCAGGAGTTCGAGACCTGCCCGGCCAACATAGTGAAACCCTGTCTCTACTAAAAATACAAAAATTAGCCGGGTGTCCTGGTGCATGCCTGTAATCCCAGCTACCCAGGAGGCTGAGGCAGGCAAGTCACTGGAACCCAGGAGGCAGAGGCTGCAGTGAGCCGAGATCTTGCCCCTGCACTCCAGCCCAGGTGACAGAGCGAGACTCCGTCTCAAAAAAAAAAAAAAAAAAAAAAAAGAAAAGAAAAAGTCCCATTTTTGTCAATGGATGCCCATTAAAAGTCTTTGAATTGTGCTTTGCACGATGGAACTTAAAGCCTGTTGAAGGTGTGACCAGTAAGAGTTCCAGCTTGATCCTAGAGTCTGAATGGCAAACATGAATTTTCGCTGAAGACAGACAGCTGTAATTTAGTAAGAAGGGATGCTCAAGTTGGGCTGAAGTTTGCAAATCAATACAATGTGTTGGCTTGCTGGGAACTTCCCTCATTTTGTTAAGGATTACATTTCTACATGGTTTGCAGACTAGATGTTAATCAGTGGCTGTTGGCCAGGGAGGCCAAACCCTACCAGCAAATAAATGCGTTTAAGATGTTAGGGAGTGACCAAAGAGGAATATGTATGCAGAGACCTGGAAAATATGAAACCAGTTAAGAACTCAAAGGTCATTTTGTTCAGGGCAAAATTCTTGTGCATGGTGCTGACAGTTTGCCCTCTGGGTGTTTTCAGAGCTTAAAGGATCAAACTTGTCCACATGAAATATGAAATGTCTAATACAGAAACCCCACGTACCCCGTCAGACCAACCTTTTTGCCCTGTAATTACCATGGCTCCAGCTTCACGTTGGATCCCACCCTGTCTATTGCTCTTGCATAGGCGTGGCCTGGCTGAACATCTAGAGGACCCTTTAAAGAAGTCTTAGGTAATTAAACAAAACAGAATACTTAACAGTCTGTGCAAAGGAGGGGGAGGATTATCCTTCTCCGTATCTGAGATGGGTTCCCAGTGATAATGCAACTTTGCCACAATGCAGAAATCTCATCAAGGCTTCTGATGTCACTGTCAAAGTGGACTGCTGTGCTAAGAGGGGGATGAACTTGATCTTCCTCTTCTTTCTTGCTTTTTTTTTTTTTCTTTGGAGACAGTCTGGAGTGCAGTGGTGTGATCACAGCTCACTGCAGCCTTGACCTTCCAGGCTCAAGCAATCGTCTCCCCTCAGCCTCCTGAGTAGCTGGAACCACAGATGCTCACACTACGCCTGGCTAATTTTTAAGTTCTTTTTATAGAGACAAGGTCTTGCTGTGTTGCCCAGGCTGGTCTCAAACTCCTGGGCTTAAGTGATCTTCTCTCCTCGGCCTCCCAAAGTGCTGGGATTACAGGCATGAGCCTCTGTGCCTGGCTGATCTTCCCTTTTTTACCAAATTCGTTATTTTCCTGCAGGTGGACAGGGTAGAGTAGGCACTTATGTTGTGGAATGGAGACTTTAAGAACCATGAGTTTTGGGCTGGGCGTGGTGGTTCACGCCTGTAATCCCAGCACTTTGGAAGACCGAGGTAGGCGGATCATAAGGTCAAGAGACAGAGACCATCCTGGTAAACATGGTGAAACCACGTCTCTATTAAAAATAGAAAAATTAGCCGGGCGTGGTGGTGCGTGCCTGTAGTCCCAGCTACTCGGGAGGCTGAGGCAGAAGAATCGCTTGAACCCAGGAGGTGGAGGTTGCAGTAGCCGAGATTGTGCCACTGCAATCCAGCCTGGAAACAGAGTGAGACTCTGTCTCAACAAAAAAAAAAAAAAAAAAAAAAAAAAAAAAAAAAAGAAAAGAAAAGAAAAAGAAAAAGAAAAAAAAGAACCATGAGTTTCGCCAAGAGATGGATTGTGAAGAGGCGATAACTCAAGAAGATGAAGTTAGATTTACTTCCATCTTCCAGTTTCTGGCCCCCACATAGTGACAAATTTTGGTATTTGTCACAATGGTATTGGGCCCCTGGTACAGTTTCCTCATTCAGCTGCGGAACCCTGATGCAAATAGGAGCCCGTACCCTGGGCCCTCGTCAACTGATCCTTCCCCCTCAGAATGAACCTGAGCTGTTCAGAGTCCTGCTCCACGCTAAGTCTGAGCTGATACATTCTTTTGAGCTAAGATATTGATGACTCTTAATGGCTTAATGTTATCCTTCTTTGTTGAGCTTTGCATGTAAAAGAAGCCTTTAATGCCTTCAAACTTATAGCAAGCAAGTGAATCCTGTGGGAATTCTGGGCACCAGGGGAGATACAATAGTATTGGGCAGAGATGTCTTTCAACACCTAGCAGAGTGTAATTTGTCGAATAATAATTGTCAGCTGATGTGCAGGGTGACCAGCAAGTCTGGAAACACAGAAGTGATTTTATCACATAAGGAAATTAATATCAGTACAGCATTTCTGCATCCCCTGATGTTTCTAGACTTAGTGGCCACCCTGAATTCTGAGCGTTTACCATGTGCTGTCATAAGTGCTCTCACTTAATCTTCCCAACAATCCTATGATGTAAGTATTATTATTTATCATCCCTGTTTTACATATGAGGACAAAGAGGCTTAGAGAAGCTAAGTTGAGTAATTAACTCATCACTGGACTGCAGCTTTGACTGAAGAGCTGTGTTGCTACCTTTACTTTCTTTCTTTCTTTTTTTTTTTTTGAGATGGAGTCTCTCTGTGTCACCCAGGCTGGAGTGCAGTGGTGCAATCTCAGCTCACTGCAACCTCCAACTCCTGAGTTCAAGTGATTCTCCTGCCTCAGCCTCCTGAGTAGTTGGGATTACAGGTGCCTGCTACCACGCCCAGCTATTTTTTTTGTATTTTTAGTAGAGACGGCGTTTTGCTATGTTGGCCAGACTGGTCTCGAACTCCTGGCCTCAAGTGATCTGCCCGCCTCAGCCTCCCAAAGTGCTAGGATTACAGCCATTGCACCCAACCACTACCTTTACTTTCTACTGAGGGAGGCCATCCCTCCTCAACCTCAAATAGAAACTGAAAAAGGAGCCTGAGGCCCTGTGTCCCCAGGCTTCTGGATTTCCGTAGAGTATTTTCCATTGGTCCTTTCTGCTGAGTGGTTGCCTTGCAGTTTCTCCCTTGTAAGGCAGCATGACCATTAAACCCTTCATCCCAAGAGGTTATTTGCCCAACATTGCAAGCAAATCAGCACTGGGGTGAAAACTCACAGCCACAGGTGCTCAGGCCTGGGCGTCCTCCTGAGTACCTGGGACTGCAGGCATGCACCACTATGCCCGGCTGACTTTTTGTAGAGACAAGGTCTCGCTATGTTGCCCAGGCTGGTCTCTAAGTCCTGGGCTTAAGTGATCTTCCTGCCTTGGCTTCCAAAAGTGCTGGGATTACAGGCGTGAGCCACCGCACCCGCTTGATCTTCCCTCTTTACAAAATTGGTTATTTTCCTGTAGGCACTTACGTGTGGGATGATGACTTTAAGAACCATGAGTTTTACCAAGAGATGGATTGTGAAGAGGCAATAACTTGGGGAATGTTCTTGGCAGAAGTAGGTTAAGTTTAGATTTGATCTCTTGTTGGTCATTAATAGGCTTGAGGAGCCTAGCATCATTTCCAATTTGGAAGCTCTGGTTTAAAAAAATCCCCTCCCCGCTGGGTGCAGTGGCTCATGCCTGTAATTCCAGCACTTTGGGAGGCCGAGGCTGGCGGAGCATGAGGTTAAGAGATGGAGACCATCCTGGCCAACATGGTGAAACCCTGTCTCTACTAAAAATACACAAATTAACTGGGCGTGGTGGCATGCACCTGTAGTCCCAGCTCCTCAGGAGGCTGAGGCAGGAGAATCACTTAAACCTGGGAGGTGGAGGTTGCAGTGAGTGGAGATCATGTCACTGCATTCCAGCCTGGCAACAGAGTGAGACTCCGTCTAAAAAAAAAAAAAAAAAAAAAAATCCCCCTCCCATAGCCGGGTGCAGTGGCTCATGCCTGTAATCCCAGCACTTTGAGATTACAGGCTGAGGCCAGAGGATCACTTGAGCCCAAGAGTTCAAGACCAGCCTGGGCAACATAGAGAGACACCATCTCTACCAAAAAATTAAAAAATTACATGACAATGGTGGTGCATGCCTGGAGTCCCAGCTACTTGGGAGGCTGAGGCAGGAGAATCACTTGAGCCCAGGAGTCTGAGGCTGCAGTGAGCCGTGATGGTGCCACTGTACTCCAGCCTTGGAGACAGAGCAACACTCTGTCTCTTAAGAAAAAAAATTAAAATAAATTAAAAAAAGAAAATCCCCTTCTAAGGCTGAAGGAGGATGTGGTTTCCTATTGGACAGACTGCAGGGAGTGGCCATTTCCTTTCAGACTGCCTGCCTGCCCACACACTTAAGCACATAACGGATTTCAGGCCCCACGTGGAGGCTTGCTACCCTGAATTAGGTCTAGGCTGGTAAAACTCAAACCAAACTAATCACAAAACACTTCGTCCCATAAAAGAACCCTCTTTTTATGACGGAGAAATTAACCAGTGTTGAGCAGTGGAGGGTAGGGAAACTGCCATAAGATATAATTATAACCATAATAATATTAATAGAGGTACACTCTGCATGCCTCTTGCCTTTCGTTCCAGATCTGAGAGTGGCTGACTGGTTAATTAATGTTAGCGAGCATGATTGGCCCTGTTAGAACTGTACATGGATCTAGAAAAAGAAGCAGCCATGTTTTGTTTGTCTGTTTTTCACTGCGAACCCCATCCTACTTTCTCTGTCTTGGGGAGTGGAAGCGGTGGGCTTAGCCTTGCTCACTCCCCCTTTTGGAGGTTGAACAGAATTAATATGCAGACAGAAGTTATTTTGAAAATTTAAATTTAAATTTAAATTTTTGGCCATGCGCAGTGGCTCATGCTGGTAATCCCAGCACTTTGGGAAGCCGAGGCAGGCGGATCATTTGAGGTCAGGAGTTTGAGACCAGCCTGGTGAATGTGGTGAAGCCTCATCTCTGCTAAAAATAGAAAAATTATTTCTATTCTGTAGTGTGTTGGTGGGCACCTGTAATTGCAACTACTCGGGAGGCTGAGGCAGGAGAATCACTTGAACCTGGGAGGCGGAGGGTGCAGTGAGCCGTGGTTGTGCCAGTGCACTCCAGCCTGGCTGACAGAGTGAGAGACTCCATTTCAAAATAAATAAATAAATAAAATTTTTTTACAGGAGAGAACTTGCTCTGGCACCCAGGCGAGAGTGTAGTGGACTGATCCTAGCTCACTGCAGCCTCGAACTTCTGGTCTCAAGAGATCTCCCTGCCTCAGCCTCCTGAGAAGCTGGGACTACAGACACATGCCACCATGCTAAGCTTGTTTTTAATTTTTTTTTTTTTTTCAGAGATAGGGTCTTGCTGTGATGTTCAGGCTGATCTTGAACTCCTGGCTCAAGTGCTCTTCCCACCTCAGCCTTCCAAAATCCTGGGATTACAGGCATGAGCCACTGTGCCCGGCCCTCCATTATATTTCTTAGGGGTTGTGAAGGAGACTTATGAACTCTCTGTGACATCCAAGGTTAGGCTAGGTATTAGGAGTCACTGTCCTGAATTACTCTTGCACCTAGCACACCCTGTGAAACCAAACATTCCCGTGTGGCATAAAATAGGTGGCCCCACTCTGTCATTACTATACGTGACATCCTTCAAGGGATGGCAGAACAAACTGAAGCATTTATAGCAAAGCAAAACTAAATGAAGATAAAAACAACTTGCCTTCTGAGAGGTGGCTATTGGACTTCATTAAGCCATTTACTGGACAATGAAAGAATCAGTCATACAAAGGCAATAAACAGGAATATGAATGCTGCTACCCACCAGGAATTGGCCAATAAAGTCAAATTTCTAATTTAATTTAATTTAATTTAATTTAATTTAATTTAATTTAAAGTTCCAGGATACATGTGCAGGATGTGCAGGTTTGTTACATAGGTAAACGTGTGCCATGGTGGTTTGCTGCACCTATCAAACCATCACCTAGGTATTAAGCCCTGCATGCATTAGCTATTTTTCCTAATGCTCTCCCTCCCTCAACCCCCTGACAGACCCCAGTGTGTGTCGTTCCCCTCCCTGTGACCATGTGTTCTCATTGTTCAGCTCCCACTTATGAGATCAATAAAGTCAAATTTCTAAGTGTCTGAAATTCCTTTTTAAAAATATAAAAAAATCCCTAGAGTTGGAAGGATGAGTAGGGCAATGCTAGGTACAAGTCATTTTTTTTTTTAAATAGCACCTGTCAATGCTATAGAAAGGCAAGAAGGAAAATCATCCTTATGAAGAGAAATGGATGCCCGCCAAGGGCTGGGATTTGATCCTTCAAGTTCTCTTTTCTTCCTCTTGGAATCACTGGGTTTATGAAAGAAAGTGAAGAAAATATGCAGAACGTGAGAGATTCACCGTCTTTGTCCTAAGTTTCACTTGTTACACAATACCAGACCAGGGGCTGACTTCCTTCGCGCTGCAGTTTTCTCCTTTCAAGAAGGTGGAATACGATGGTAATTATAGTTTGTGGGATCTTTGGCGGAGGGAGTATTGATAAGAATATGTTGTCCGTGGCGGCCTATTTTGTGACCACCCCCCACAAGAGTTGTTATTCCAGGCTAGGGTGAGGTCAAATAGTTGGACAGTATTTGAAAAATGTCACAATGCAACGTGCTATTCGACTCAACGTCTAAATGTACTCTTGGCATCCAGAGTGGAATATCAGTGGTGTGGACATCAGCCCCATATGAACTCAGGGGATCCTCAGAAAAGGAAAATGTTGGGCCAGGAGTGGTGGTTCATACCTATAATCCTAGTACTTTGGGAAGGTGAGATGGGAGGGTTGCTTGAGGCCACGAGTTGGAGAACAGCCTGGGAAACATATAGTGAGACTGTGTCTCTACAGAAAAATTAAAAAAATAGTCAGGCATGGTGGTGTCTGTAGTCCCAGCTACTTGGGAGGTGGAGGTGAGAGGATCGCTTGAATCCAGGAAATCAAGGCTATAGTGAGTTATGACTACACCAGTGTACTCCAGTCTGGGTGACAGAGCGAGATCCTGCCTTTTAAAAAAAAGAAAAAGAAAAGAGAAAGTTTATAGCTTAACGTGATCAAGGCGTTGGCCCCCAATAATAGGATCAGGTTAGTCACATGTCGGATGGCTACAAAAGTGAGTATTTACGTCTGGAGAATGTGTACCTGTGTCTTTCTCAATGGATGTGCAAGTGCTTACACGTTTGTGTGTTCACCTTGACATTCCAAATCCAAATTTAAATTAGTTTAGTGCTTGTATTTTTTTCCTTCTTCCATCAGAGCAGATATCTGAAGCTCAATATTGGGTGGGGAAGAGAATATGTGTTTGAGACAGAGTCTTGCTCTGTCACCCAGGCTGGAGTGCAATGGCGCAATCGCAGCTCACTGCAACCTCTGCCTCCCAGGTTCAAGCGATTCTCCTGCCTCAGTCTCCCGAGTAGCTGGGATTACAGGTGCCCACCACCACACCTGGCTAATTTTTGTATTTTTAGTAGAGATGGGGTTTCACCATGTTTGCCAGGCTGGCCTCAAGCTCCTGACCTCGTGATCTGCCCACCTTGGCCTCCCAAAGTGCTGTGACTACAGGCGTGAGCCACCACCCCCGGCCGAGAATATTTTTTAGGATTTCCCTTTCTTTAAGTAGGAAAAAGGCAGTGAGATCCACTCTGATTCGCTGATGTTTGGATTGGAGGCCAGCTTTGACAAGGTCCCCAAAAGTTCAGGGCCCTGTTCTCCCTTGGTGAGGCAGGTGTAGGGGAGTGTGCTGTCTGTTGTGTAGACAGGTTTCTGTTCTGTTTGGTGCTGGCCTCATGCTTTCCATGGAGCTCAGAGAGACTGGGAAGAGCCCTTAGCTCCTTGTTTCAGGGCCAATCAAGCCCTGACCTCTTACCTAGACCAGTCTCCCAAAGCATTCAGGCCAGGGCTACAGTCAGCCGTCACTCAGATCTCTTGACTCTCTTAAAATATGAAGGTTTTAGAGTCCTAGGCAGGCAGAGGAGGGAAATACTTTCTCTTCTGCACTATCTAGAGATGTGTTTCCATGTGAGTAAGGCAGACTTGTGTGTATGTACAGCAGTGCATGTATGACAGCAGTACATGTACAAAAATTCAATTACACCCTAAAAAAGGAAAAAAAATTCAATAAAAATATAGTGTCCACTGTGCCCAGACATTGTGCTGTACCTTTGGGGGTGACCCTGTGGTATGAAAGATGCATAAAACTTCAATATTGAAGTAGAAATGATTCAGACACATTAAGACAAACAGGTCTGATTGCTTCTCCTGCCTGTTATCTCACTGACTCGTGGCTAGTGCTGATTAACAGCAGTGGCAGATTCTATACGAGTGGCTCTTCATAAAGAGAATTAATGGCTGCATAAACTCAGATATTCTTAAAACTAGGCACCAAGGCTAATTGCCATTTAACTCCCCAAGCTTCCAGAGCTAAAGTGGAGCAAAGGGCCGTGGAGGTCTGGTTGGGAGTGGGGCAGGGGTGGAGGATCACTGAGTCACATACTTTTAGACTGTAGAAAATATATTTTCTTACCAGTAAAATGGGAGCTGCAATGAGGATTAAATGAGATAACATAGGTACAACATTTAACCTAGTGCATGGTATAGAGTAAATGTTCCATAGATAGTGACTATTATTATTAGAATAGGCCCTGCTGGGTGCAGTGGCTCATGCCTGTAATGCCAGCACTTTGGGAGGCCAAGGTGGGTGGATTGCTTGAGCCCAGGAGTTTGAGACCAGCCTGGGCAATACAGCGAGACCCTCTCTCTCTCTATTAAAAAAAAAAAAAAAGGCCTGACTATCAATATATTTAATACCTTTGAAAATCAGGCCATGCACGGTGGCTCACACTTGTAGTCCCAGCACTTTAGGAGGCCGAGGCAGGCAGATCACTTGAGGTCAGGAGTTTGAGTCCAGCCTGGCCAACATGGAGAAACACCCGTCTCTACTAAAAATACAAAAAAAAAAAAAAAAAAAGAAAAAATCGGGTGCGGTGGCTCACACCTATAATCCCAGCACTTTGGGAGGCGGAGGCAGGTGGATCACCTGAGGTCTGGAGCTCACAACCAGCCTGGGCAACATGGTGAAACCCCGTCTCTACTAAAAATACAAAAATTAACTACTGGGAGGTTAAGGCAGGAGAATTGCTTGAGCCTGGGAGACTCTGTCTCAAAATAATCATCATCATAATAATTTAGCTGGGCGTGGTGGCATGCACCTGTAATCCCGGCTACTCAACAGGCTGAGGCAGGAGAATCGCTTGAACCTGGGAGGCAGCGGTTGTAGTGAGCCGAGATTGTGCTATTTCACTCCAGCCTGGGCGACAGAGCGAGACTCCATCTCAAGAAAAAAAAACTCAGAAACAAAACAAAACAAAGAATTGGGACTTTTTTTTGTATTCAATATGGAGACATTAAAGACATTTTAGCAGAGGAGTGATCTAATCACAGCTCCACATTTGACAATGGATATGGGATGGATTAGCGGGCAGAAAGATGGGAAAAGGAGAAACTAGCCCTAGGCCATTGCAGGAACCCAGGTAAAAGGGGGCATCTAAGAGGGCAACTTGGAGAGATGGGGATGGATGTGAGAGAACTTGCAAAGGAGAATCAGGGGAACCTGGAAATTGACTAGATGAGGTGGACTGAGGTAGAATGAGTCTATGCTGGGTGACGGGGAAGCGACTCCTTTACGCTGCTTTCTCAAACACCCCTGGAGCCTCTTTGGGTATATCAAGTCCCGAGGAGGCAGTGTTTGAGAAGAGATGATAAACCGAGCTTCAGACATCTTGAGTTGCTGATGGGGTATCTTGATCACGTGGTTCAACAGGCAGAGAGTGGAGTTAGGAAGAGATATGCATGGGGGCGGTCTGCCCAGAATCCCCCTTGCAGTCATGGGAAGGCTGTGAGGTCACAAAGAGAGACCTTGACAGTGGAGAGCATGGATTTATCAATGGGGAATCCCATTGATTTGACAATCACCCTGCATAAGAGGTGGAAGGCAGAGAGCGCTGGAGCTGGACAGGGAGATGAGAAGGCTGTCTGAGAGGTGAGAGCAGCCTCCGGGAACACCTGTTTCCTGGAAGCCAAGCCAGGAGGCAGCTCAAGGAGGAAAGTGAAATGTTGCAGAAATCAGGGTTAAAGAGATCACTAGCTTTTAGAAGGAGGTGGATATTTTGACTTGGGAAAAGAATTTCAGTGCGATGGTAGTGGTAGGCATCAGACGGTTAGGGACAAAAGCACATGTTGGAAGAGAGAAAGAAGTCCTGGAGATTTGTCCTGGAAATCTTTGTCAGAGAAGAGACTGGGGTATTAAACTCATGGATGAGGCCAGGCACGGTGGCTCATGCCTGTAATCTCAGCACTTTGGGAGGCTGAGGTGGGTGGATCACTTGAGGTCAGGAGTTCGAGACCAGCCTGGCCAACATGGCAAAACCCTGTCTCTACTAAAAATACAAAAATTAGCCAGGTATGGTGGCCCATGCCTGTAGTCCCAGCTACTCAGGAGTCTGAGGCATGAGAATTGCTTGAACCTGGGAGAGGGAGGTTGCAGCGAGTTGTGATTATACCACTGCACTCCAGCCTGGGTGACAGAGCGAGACTCTGTCTAAATAAAGTAATAAATTAATAAATTGAGGGGGTGAAAGTGTTGCTCTCAAGTTTTTTAGATTAGAAGTGATGCAATCAAGTTATCAAGCAGAAGAGAAGGAGTGACTGGAGTGAAGACAAGGATAAAAGGTGCCAAAAAGGACCAGGCATGGTGGCTTACGCCTGTAATCCCAACACTTGGGCAGGCCAAGGTGGGAGGATCGCTTGAGGCCAGGAGTTTGAGAACAGCCTGGGCAGCAGAGTGAGGCCCTTGTCTCTATTAAAAAATAAATAAATAAAATAAAAGTGCAAGACTGATGGAGCCTAATGGCGAAAAATCCTCCAGGAGATGGGAGAGAAAAGGATCAGGAACAAAGGCCCTCTCCCAAGAGAGAGAAAAATAGAAGGAAAAAAATTCAGAAGTTGGGGTAAGGAGTGGGGTAGACAAGGCAGTGTCTGCACATAGCTGTGGCGTCTCTGGGTGTTTGATGTTAATGATGAACAGGGAAGTTGAGGACGGTCATGGCGGGAAGAGGCCAGGCCATCTACGGGGAGAACAGCAGGGCTGGGCAGGTTGGAGAGTCCAGGGAATTCCCCAGGGAACACAGCAGGGAATCCGCGGGAGATGACTGAAGGATGGTGGAGCCCTTGGGTGGACTTGGGTGAAGTTAGGGGCTTTCTGCAGGTGTAGTCTGAAATTTGGGTACCAGGGCACAGAAACTGGATGGAGACTGTGGACAGGCCTGGCATGCTGGGTGGGCTGTCTTGGGGCTGGGGGATTCCTACCTTCAAGAGCAGCAAATGAACGAAACTAGTGGGACAGGCCGGGAGTTCAGAAGAAATAAAAGTGCTTTCCATTTCTTCGCTGGAAGTAGGAGCGTGGGCAGCGGAAGCGTTGGGCGGGCATCCATGTCCTGGCTGCCTCTCCTGCCCTGAAACCCTCCTTGGGTTCTCCTGCCAGATTCTCATTGCATGACTTTTTTCTCTCGGTGAAAGATGAGAGAGTGACTCTCCCGAGAGACAGGAAAATCTGTCCCATTGTTTGTGCGCCCCTCTGCTCCTCTGCGAGGGATATCTGGCTTCTTTACGGCTCCTCTAAATAGACCATGTTTAATCATCACTGTCAGGCGGTGAGGAGCAGCCATCGGTGGCCTGGTGGCAGTTTATAGGCCCAGGGCCATATGTCCCAGAGTGACATGCAGGGTTGCAATTCTGCAATGACAAAGAACAGCTGCGGTGACCACAGCGTGAACCACGACTGATGACAATCTGCAGGGATTTTTGCATCAACCCAGCAGTGTGGCTCGCATAATGGGTGAGTGTATTTGGGTTCAGATTTAAAGCTGTGTACAGCGTCAAGGGATCATGTGAGTTATCCTGAGCAGGTCCACCTGAAGCTTTGGTGGATCCTATAATATTAAAAAAAAAAAAAAAAGCCTGGGTGCGGTGGCTCACGCCTGTAACCCCAGCACTTTGGGAGGCCAAAGCACGTGGATCACTTGAGGTCAGGAGTTCGAGACCAGCCAGGCCAACATGGAGAAACCCTGTCTCTACTAAAAATACAAAAATTGGCCAGGTGAGGTGGCACATGCCTGTAATCCCACCTACTAGGGGGAGCTGAGGCAGGAGGATTGCTTGAACCTGGAAGGTGAAGGTTGCAGTGAGCCAAGATGGTGCCACTGCACTCCAGTCTGGGCAACAGAGCGAGACTCTGTTCCCGCCCCACCTCTGCTGCCCCAAAAAAGGACAGCCTGGCCAATGTAATGAAACCCCTTCTCTACTAAAAATATAAAAATTAGCTGAGTGTGGTGGTGCATGCCTGTAGTCCCAGCTATTTGGGAGGCTAAGGCAGGAGAATCACTTGAACCCAGGAAGTGGAGGCTGCAGTGAGCCGAGCCACCACTGCACTCCAGCCTGGGCAAGAAAGTGAGACTCTGTCTAAAAAAATAAATAAATAAAAAGGAGCCGGTGAATGTGGACCAAGAGCATTGTGGTCAAACCTGGGTTGAAGTCCACAAGGTGACCTCTGGGCCTCAGACTCATCGTCTGTAAGATGGGCATGCTAATATGTGCCTTGTAGCATCATTGGGGAGATATATGTGATAGGCCACAAAAGGGTGATTATTCTACATACCTCACAGAAGTGATCACAGCATGTAGTCATTGTTGGTTTTTAACATTTCTCTCCCCCACTAGATGATGTCATCCTTGAAGGCAGAAACCATGTGTCCCCAGAAGTATGTTGGCTCTCAATAAGTAGCTGTTGAACAAATGAGTTGCTGGATATTCACAACTCACATTTGCTAAGCGTGGATGTGCCAGGTTCCGTGTGTGTGTTTATCTCATTGAATCTTCGTAACAACTTAATGAGGGATGGGGATAACAACTTATTTACAGATAAATAACAACTTATTTACAGATGGGGATACAGAGGCTTAAAGAGGTTCACTAACTGCACAGCTAGTTAGTGGTGGAGCGACCTCTTATCCACTCTTAGAGGGACTGGGAAAGCCTCCAGCTGAGGATTTGAATCTCAGGGGTGTTCACAGCCACTGTGAACCAAGATAGGGAAGATGTGTGGTGGCGAGCTTTCTTCTAACTCTCTTCAAGTAGCTTCTCCTACTACAGCTGTGCAAAGAGCTAAGGCCACCTGGCCCGTCTTGCAGGCCCGTATTAGGTAAAAAATATTCAAAAGCTGTTTACACACATGAAGATGCATTAGCGACCATGTACAACAGACGGCGACCCCACCAGGGAAGTTTGACTCGTGGTGGGGCTGGGTGGGTCCCAAGACCTGGAGTGCCTACAATGAGTTTTCTGCACCGAGCCTGCTGCTCTCTTGATTAATGGGACAGTGGAAAATTCCTCCCTTGGTTTATTTTTTTCCCTGAACTGAGAGCTCCATGTAGGAGCTGTGAGTGCCTCAGGGTGATACTTTCCCATTTGTCAGTACCTGGCGTACTCCACCCTCACCTGGACAGACGTCTCACGTTGCAGGAGGGCAAGGTGGGGATCAAGCCAGGCGACAACTCCCCAGGCTTAGGCCCCATTGCTCTGCGGGGGGCAAGGGCCCTGAGAATGTGGAGTTGTTATTTTCCAGGTCCCTCTGCTTTAGTCATCTTGCTGCACGGAATGCAAAGGCTCCTGTGGCAGGAACCGAAGCTTAGCACCCTGGGGTTCCCTGACGCTGAAGCAGAAGGTCCTGCCTCTGAACAGAGCCTCATTGACACCATTCCCGAAAGAAAGAACATTTTCTGCCTTTAAAGAGCTCTGGAAGTCTGTCCCCAGGTTAACAGTGGTTACCTCCATGGTGACTTCTACTTCTTCACAGTTTCCTTTCAGATGTTCTACAATGAGCATATATTGCTTTAGTAATCAGAGAAAGAAAACTCTAGCATGACATTAGCCTCCTGTGTGCTCACCAGATCCCTCTCTTTGGGGAAAACGAAGAAAATGGCTTCCTTTCTCCTCTGAGCACACCCTATCTCACTTCACACCCAGTGCAATTCCTGGTCCTGTAATTTTTCCTTACAGCTCCCACTTAAAACCAACCAACCAACCAACCAACCAACCAACCAACCATTCCAGCAAACAAATCTGATAATTGATCTAAAGTATTTATTGGACTCCTATGATGGGCTTAATCTCTCAAACTCCTGGATTTTTTTTTTTTCTAGACAGGATCTTGCTCTGTTGCCCAGGCTGGAGGGCAGTGGTGCAATCTCAGCTCACTGCAACCTCTGCCTGCCGGGTTCTAGTGATTCTCCTGCCTCGGCCTCCCAAGTAGCTGGGATTACAAGCGCATGCCAGCACACCTGGCTCATTTTTGTATTTTTAGTAGAGACGGGTTTTGTTATGTTGGCCAGGCTGGTCTTGAACTCCTGACCTCAGGTGATCTGCCTACTTCGGCCTCCCAAAGTGCTGGGATTAGAGGCATGAGCCACCATGCCCGGCCGGGATTTTTATTTATTTATTTATTTATGTTTTTTTTTTATGTATGTATGTATTTATTTAACTTTTTCTTTGTTTTTGAGGCAGTCTCTCTCTCTCTCACTCAGGCTGGATTTCAGTGGTGCAATCATGGCTCACTAGAGCCTCAACCTCCCAGGCTCAAGTGATCCTCCCACCTTAGCCTCCTGAGTAGTTGAGACTATAGGTGTCTGCCACCATGCCCAGCTAATTAAAATAAATTTTTTTTTAGAGACTGGGTCTTCCTATGTTGCTCAAGCTGGTCTTGAACTCCTGGCCTTAAGTGATCCTCCTGCCTTGGCCTCCCAAAGTGCTGGGATTACAGGTGTGAAACCACCACACCAGGCCCATGGGCTTAATCTCTTAAACAGTTTTTTGACTTCCTTTTAATCTTTTCTGCATATATGTAGAATCTTGCTTCTCCCGTCCTTGCTTTGGAATAATGCTGCTGAGAATTTGGGAATATTTTCCCAATAAAATAAATGATGCCATTTATTTTTCACCAAATGATAGGCTTTCTTGTCTACCATGTTAATAATTATTTTCTTCTTCTAGTGTGGTGACTCAGATGCTAAAATAAAAAAATTAAAAAAATTGTTATTTTCCTCCCATGAAATCCCTCCAAAATCTTAATTTTGGGCATTATGGTTGGGACTTTGCTCTGATAAAGAGACACCTAGAAGATGGGAGAAGTTAGGAAAGAGGTGGATCTATCTGATTTCTCTCCTGGACCTGCTCTTATTCAAATGTTTTCTTCCCACGCTGCTCCCAAAGTGAGGTCCTTTATGGAATCTGAGCTGTGCTTAGAATAATATGGAGATTAGCTTTCAGTACAGATACACACTTCACTTTAAAACTTATTTATAAACATCAGGAGGAATGATTTGCTTTGCAAAAAGATGCTTTGCTAATAATAAGAATTCACCTTAGGATACTTTATATAGTCAACTTCCCAGTGCATAGAAATGCTATGCAGCACACCAACATGGCACATGTATACACATGTAATAAACCTGCATGTTGTGCACATGTACCCTAAAACTTAAAGTGTAATAAAAAGAGTATAAAAAAAGAAATGCTATCATTACAAAAATTCAATATGAATTCAGTAGCATAGAATTTTCAGGAAGTAAGGCATACCTGCACGTGCCTGTATTATCAGGAACCCCAATGCCATGTTTTCTCTGGAGACTGTAGGACTATCTTGTCACCCCAACGGTGATGTCGCTGACAGTATTATGGAACTCAAATTGTGGTTGTGAGTGAGGTTAAGCTAATCAGCACTGAGCTCACAGCATTATTTTGTGTAAACCATTACAGAGGGGCTGTCTGATTCTGGTAATGCTAATTTCATCTTCTTATGAATGGGAAGTCAAGAGACTGGGACTCAATGTTGGTTCAGTCAATTCCTAGTGGCTGTTCTTGGGCTAATCCCATAGCCCTTGGATGCCCTTTGTTCATCTGTTTAATCAGAAGTATGTCCTAGAGAGTCTGTGCAGGTCATTCTCGACCTAATTTCCTCATTCTTTGATCACATTCAGCTATGTGGATAGGAGGCTGGGACTCTCTTGGGAGTTGCACAGGAGATTTTGGAATTTTACTTCATCTGATTACAGTTCTATGGGTTTTAAGGAATTTCACAGAACGCATAGAGGTAAGAAACAGCATTTCTAAAAGACAGTGTTGTTTCATGGTTACATACTTCCAGGAAGGATACGAAAAGCCCAGACTGGATTGACCCAAGATAAGGGATCATACATTACTGACATTCCCACTCCTCTTGCAGGACCTAGAGGGAAACTGAAGTTCTTCCGCCCAGACGCTGGACTGTGAAAACTCTAGGTCACATGTAGGCTACTGGAGATGAGGAGGCTTCTTTGCTGTGGCTGTTATCATCTTTAAGGTGCAACACTTCCCTTTTCAGCGCCTCAGTTTCCCTGTCTGTAAGATGGTTCATTTGTCAATTCTTAGTTTGACTCATGGAACACTTGTGCAAGGTAGAAGATGATTATTTTTTATTTTTATTTTTTGAGACAGAGTCTCGCCCCATCATCCAGGCTGGGAGTGCAATGGTGCAATCTTGGCTCACTGCAACCTCCGCCTCCCGGGTTCAAATGATCCTGCTGTCTCAACCTCCCAAGTAGCTGGGATTACAGGTGCCCGGCATGGTGCCCAACACAATGCCCAGCTAATTTTTGTATTTTTAGTAGAGATAGAGTTTCACCATGTTGGTCAAGCTGGTCTCAAACTCCTGACCTCATGATCTGCCCCCTTCAGCCTCCCAAAATGCTGAAACTAACAGGCGTGAGCCACTGCGCCTGGCCAGAAGATCATTATTAACTACACTGGGCTGAGGGAGATGCACTAGATGAAAAGAAAGACCAAGGAAGCTCCACTTTCATAATGAAGCAATTCTGTCTCACAGACAGATCTTGGGAGAAGGGATGAGGTCAGAGGCTTAATCATGAGTGATTGTCTTTAAGACTGAACCCCAAATCCCTGGTCAACAGCTTCTGGGAAAATGCCCCCTTTGCCCAAGTTACTGGTGACTGGATTTTTAGCCGAAGACTCCTGGAATTTCAGCTCAAGCTCAGCCTAGCTAACCAAGGTGTGAGCTCGTTCACATCCAGAATAGAACAGACACAGGCCATGCCTGGATATCCCCAGGGGCCCGAGGAACAAAGGACATCATCATTGTAGTAAAAAAGTCACCAATCCTTGGATTAGAAAAACAAATTATCCTGGTTTCTTAAAAATTACAATTATTTTGAATGCCAGGACCCTTTTTTTGGGGGGTGGGGGGGTGGTGCTTTTTCTAGGCTGGGTCATTTTTGTTATCACTGTCAACTCCTCTTTTTTTTTAACCAAATGTCACTGCTATCCTAGCAGATTTTCCTTGGAGCATTTTCTCCCCACCGACTGCCTTCTCCTCTCCAGGGTTCCTTCTGTAAGGTGCGTTTGGGAGGCTGGGCTCTCGGGGGCTCTCTGTGTCCCTGGAACTCTACTTCCCTGGGTAGCTCCCTCCCAGTGAGGCAAGACACTTCTCCGTAAGGCAACCTGCTCTGTCACGGAGCCATGGCCCTTCACTGGGGGCTGGGTGGGCTGTGCTGTGGTGGGCTAACCTGTCTACCTGGGCTTCCTCTTGGTAGTCCCCCAAGTGCACACAGAAATGAGGTAGGGATGGAGGCACACATGCGGGAGCCATTTCCTGGAAGGGCCCCATGTTTCACTCATTCATTCTTTTGCCATCACCCTCCAGACATGGATGAGCTGGACCTGAAGTTCTTTGTTTCTATTTTTTTTTTTTTGAGACGGAGTCTTGCTCTGTCGCCCAGGCTGGAGTGCAATGGTGTGATCTTGGCTCACTGCAACCTCTGCCTCCCAGTTTCAAGTGATTCTCCTGCCTCAGCCTCCTGAGTACTTGGAATTACAGGTGCGCGCCACCATGCCTGGCTAATTTTTGTATTTTTAGTAGAGATGGGGTTTCATCATGTTGGTCAGGCTGGTCTCAAACCCCTGACCTCATGATCTGCTGGCCTCGGTCTCCCAAAGTGCTGGGATTACAGGCCTCAAGTTCTGTCTTAGTGGAGAATTGAATTGAAAAAATCTGGTCAGACATGGTGGCTCACACCTGTAATCCCAGCTCTTTGGAAAGCTGAGGTGGGAGGGTCACTTGACCCAAGGAGTTCAAGATCAGCCTGGGCAACATGATGAGACCCCCCCACCCCAATCTTTACAAAAAAAAAAAAAAAATTAGCCAGGCATGGTGGTGCATGCATGTGGTCCCAGCTACTCGGGATGGGAGGGTTGCTTGATCTGGGAAGGTTGAGGCTGCAGTGAGCTAGCATTGCATCACTGCACTCCAGACTGGGTGACAGAGCAAGACCCTTTCTTTCTAAAAAAAGATTGGATTGTTATCATCCACCCTCAACCTACACAACCTTGAGGAGGAATTCTCTCTCCTCTTTTCTTCTCAATGTGGGAATCAGATATGGGAGAGGAGAGGAATCAGATATGGGAGAGGAGAGCCTGAGTGACAGGCTGATGGAGTCTAGAAAGGAGAACTCATGGGGTCCCCAATGGCTACGGGGATTTTCTACTTTGTAAGGGGAGTTCCAGAGCTCCTCAGAGGTGGTGAGGGTGAGCGCTGCTCGCTGGAAGGGCTGGTGCAAAAGCAGCGTGGGAGGGTGTGGTGTGGCTCAGGGACTCCAGCCTTCTGCTCTGAGAAAGGAGTTGAGGTACCTCCCTAAGCCACCAGCCCCAGGGAGGCAGAGGGAGTGGCTGGGACACCTCCCTAGCCGCCCACTCCCACTGGGAGGAAAAAGGGAGTGGCAGGAGGCACCTGCATGTGCCTCTTGCCGCAGGGGAGAAGCCAGAGACACCTGCTAGGGCTGCTGCCTCCCTCCCGGGAAGAGGGCGGAGCTGCTATCTCGAGCTGCTGCATGCCCGCCTGGGGGGCCCGAGGCTGGAGGCGGGGGGTTGGCGGGAGCTGAGAACAGGCAGATGTTTGCCAAGGTTTCAAGAAGTTGGGAGCAGATCTCAGGGTGGCAGATGCTGCCTTGGAGAACCTTGGCCAGAATTTTCTAGGCCATTGGGATTGCTCCTAATTTAGAAGATTCAGAATCTGGAAGAATGCACTTTTGGAAGGAGGAACTAGAGGCGAAAGAATCCTGTCCTCCACAGCGTTTTCCTCCAGCCTGTCGGAATTTGCCCTGTGGTCTAGCTTGTTCTCTCCCCCAACCCCACCTTCATTCTTCATGGGGCGTGGGGGCAATGGAAAGCGGAGGATTTGTCTAGTTTGTCCTGCCTGACCTTCCTGACCTCCCCAAGTGCTGTGAAGTGCTGTGGCCTTCCCGCTTGGGGAAAACTGGGTCAACTAGATTTGAAGAGAGCCCTTTGGCTCTGCATTGGTTAGGACAGCCCAGAGCCCAGGTGACTTCTGTGCTGGTGTTTGATGCTCCATGTATGCACCTCACCCCATGTGGCTTATCACGTCCGACATCTGATGTTCTTTAGAGTGCATGTGTGTCAGTTGGCTAATACGGGACTTTTTTTTTTTGGTCCAGAAGTTGAGAACTCGGAATAAGCCCCTTTCTACCCTGAAACACTTGTGAGCAACTGTGCCAATCAGTGTCAAATGCCAGCCAAGGACTAGGGAAAGAGTGAGCTACCTAAAGTCTGTTTTCTTCTTTTAGTTCCCAACTCATGCTGACAGCTTGGGGATTTTCAGTGACTCAACAAACAAAACGACAGACAGAGCTCCCTGAGTGGGTTCCACACCACCAGCCATCATCCTTCTCTCTGGAGGCGTCAGCCGACCCTGAGACACCTGCAAGAGCCTCCCAGTCCTCTCAGAAATATCTGTGATAGTTAGGGAAAGAGACTAACAGAACAGAAATTCTGCTCAGTGAGAGAGGGAGGTCCCATGGAAGCTTCTATAAGCCAGAATCTTAAAACCATTTCATCTTTGGCTTCCTAAAACAACAAACAAAAACAAAACAAACAAAAATAAACCTCCTATTTGCTGGCTAAAGACTCACATCCTTAGCATATAAAAATAGAAAGCTTTTTCTTGATGTTTGTTTTAGGAAAAAGTATTCTTAATTTCCCTGTAGACCCCAGGGAACGGGCTGCTTGAAGTGAGGCGCCTCCAGGGTGGGAGAAACTCCTAAGGGCTACAGGGATTCCACATGGAGCCAGGCAGGGTACCCAGCCGGCCAGGGCCAAGGAGTCATCCCTGAAGACTCTCCCTTATCCCCGGGAGAATCTCAGACATCAAAGGCAACTCACCTTAGGAGGGAATCAGATCCCTAACTGGGATCAAATACGGGAAGAGGTTCCAGTCCAGGTAGGTGAAACTTATCATCCTGGCCATTATCTGATGCTGGCAAGAGGGAGCCCTGAGAATCACCAGGGGGCATTCCCCACGACGTTCTGGGAGCTTAAACCCCGCTGACTGCGCAGCTGGGCTTTCTGCAAGTCATAGTCATAACGATGGATGGACAGTGGCAGCCCCTCTCACCCCCACCCCCATCGTGTCCTTTCTCTCTAACCATAGATCTGTACCATCTTGAAGGAAGGAAACAGGACTTTGACAGTTCCCAAAACTCTGATCTGGTGAGATAATTTCATGAGTTTATCATGTTCAGGTGTGGTGGCTTGGATGGCATCAAAGCTGAGACGAAAGGTGTTAATTTGAGTGACAGCGTTTACATGCCCATATTGTCTCCATAGCCTCGGCCGCCCTAGGCTTATTTTCTCTAGAAACACAAGTTGGAAAATACCCAGGCACGGTACAACAAACTCCAGCCATCTTCTCTCTTCTTGGCTTTGAACTGTGCCCTTGGCAGACCTTACCCCCTTCCCCAGCGATGGTCACATCTCCTCTTCCATCTTCTCTCCCTCAGTGGGAACTCGAGGGAAACAAACAGGGAGAACATGAGGTCCAGCACCTTCTTAGGGGGTGCTCTCCAAAAGCCCAGGCTTACAGAGGCTCATGGGAAGGCAGTGCTCAGGACGCCACTTAGATTCCTTTACCCACTGTGGGAGGCGTTCCGGGTGGAAGCCCAGTCCGGGGAAGGAGCCTTGTGGGAGTGTCACAGGACGAGCGTTCTTTTTCTGGGTGGGCTTATCATGAGACCCCTGAGGCAACACAGCAGGGTCCTGGGCCATCAGAGCCAGAGTGTCTCTTTTCCCAGCACAACAGGCATTGGCTATAGCAAGGCCAGTGTTGGGTCATTCTTTCTGGCGGCAGCTAGATTTGGCGATCTTGAGGAACGTTGGCTCCCTGAGTTCCAGATGCTGGTATCCCACCTGAAGCATGGTGTAACATTTCGGTTGAGTGCAGAGTTTTAAAAATTTTTAATTTTTTTAAAGTTTTATTTTATGTTCAGGGGTTCCATGTGCAGGTTTGTTATATAGGTAAATTGTGGGTTTTGGGGGTTTGGCGTACAAATGATTTTGTCATACAGATACTATGCTCTCACCCACCATAGTTTTTTGATCTCTCCCTCCTTCCATCCTCCACCCTCCAGGAGGCCCCAGAGTCTGTTGCTCCCTTCTTTCTATACATGTGTCCTCAAAGTTTAGCTCCCACTGATAAGTGAGAACATGTGGGATTTGATTTTCTGTTCCTGTGTTAGTTTGCTTAGGATAATGGCTTCCAGCCCCATCCATGTGGCTGCAAAGGACATGATCTTGTTCTTTTTAACAGCTGCATAGTATTCCATGATGTACATGGGCCTCATTTTCTTTGTCCAGTCTGTGGTGGATAGGCACTTAGGTTGATGCCATGCCTTGTTATTGTGAATAGTGCTGTGCTGAACATGCATGTGAGTGCAGTTTTGGGGGGCAGACATGTCTGGGTTCCAATAGCAGCTCTGCCACTTGTTAACTAAGAGATCTTTGGACAGTCACTTGGCCTCAGTTAGCCTCAATGTCCTCATCCGAAAGTGAAGATAACAGTATCTCACAGGGTTCCTGGAAGGATTGGAGCAAACACGGAGTCCAGTTCTTTGCATACTGCTTGGCATTTAGCAAGCACTCAATAATGACTAGCTAAATCCCTAATCCCCACTCTCCCTGCTGGAAAACCTACCTGCCTCCTACCTCCTTCGTCTGCAAGCTGCTGTGAGGGGATCCTCTAGGCTGGAGGTCTGAATCTACCTGCCCACTGTGGAGGAAATGATGAGGGACCCCAGATATTCACTGGGGAGGGAGAAGACGCAGCAGAAAACTTTCACTGTCTCTCTTTTTATTTTTATTTTTTGCTGTTTTCCTTATAGTCCCTTGAAACTTGGCAACTTGGCATGCCAGTTTTTTTCTGGAAGGGCAAAAGATGTTATGAAAACCATTGAAGGCTATTTCCCTTTTTTAAACTAAATTTTAATTTTTGTCTAAGTTATGGAAGTACACAGATGAAAATATCCAAACTTTATTGCTGAGGCTTAAGAAAGACAGCAGTTCCTTGCCTGGAACTTTGCCCACCCTCAAATCCTGATACCAAGAGGAAGCTACTTCCACGCTTTCAGTTGTTTCTTGAGATAGTTCTCTTCCTGTCTCAAAACCGTGTGCTTCTATTCCCGTACTTTGATTTTTCAGTTTTTTTATACATGTGAACTTTTTGTTGTGATTAGGGTTGCCAGATTTAGCAAATACAAATACAGAACACCCAGTTAAATTTGCACTTCACATAAATGATGGCTACTATTTTAGTATAAGTATGTCCCATGCAATATTTGGTCCATACTTATAGTAAATAGTTATTTGTTGCTTACCTGAAATTCAAGTTTAGGTGAGAGTCGTGCATTTTATTTATTTATTTATTTTTTGAGACAGGGTCTCACTCTGTCATCCAGGCTGGAGTGCAATCGTACGATATAGGCCCACGGCAGCCTCTATCGCCCAGGCTCAAGGGATTCTCCTGCCTCAGCCTCCCAAAGTGCTGGGGTTATGGGTATGAACCACTGTGCCTGGCCCTAGTTGTGTATTTTATCTGGCAAACCTACCTATGATGCAGAAAATGTTAACTTTTCCATAGCCAGCCGATCTCTCCTGCCGTGTCTCCCAGCCACTCTATGTAGGGGAGAATGAAGAGAACATGTGCCCCTCATATATTTCCTTTCTGACACGTCCTCTCAAACCTTTTATCTCAGCCTCTTTTATGCTCAGGGGCTTTGGGGTGAAAAAGACCAAGCTCAGGTACTGTGAGCCTCCCATTGTGCCCAGGCTCTTTCAGCTTGGACACAAGTTCTCACAGGATTAATCTTCCTCTTTTTCTAACCACCCAGTATTTATTTCCTAACTCCTCTTACCATCCATGAGAAACAAAACAGAGTTCAAGGCCCAAATATATGTAGGACCTGAAATCCAGCTGGAACCTACCTGGTTCAAGCTTGGGCTATTAGAATAATCAAAAACTGTTCAGGTAATAGTGTTTAATTCCTTTAATTCCAAGAGTTAATTCCATAAAAACCAAGCAAGCAAAAAACCCCCAAAATCTAAATTCAACTCCCTATTCTTCGTGAACACCTCTCATGTAATGCCTAAGGAGGGAATTTGTGACTTAAATATTTATGATTTTATTTCCTTTGGTATTTGCTTTGGGAACAAAGTTACACTGTCCCTGTACAGGAAAACCCTGATTCTGTCCTAGAATATTTGCTCTGCCCCGAGTTTTCTGCCATGTTGCTAACAAACATCGGATGAATTCGACTTAGTTCCTCAGGGAGTTATAAATGGAAGTACGCACAGGCTGCAAATGCTCACTGCTCAGCATTCATTTTCAAGCTCTTCTGGACACACAAAACACGTTTTATTTTTTTTTCTAAAACACAAGAAATATGTACTTTATGGGGTTTAGATTGGAGCTGCCTGCTATTATCTTTTTTAAAAAAATTATAATTTAATTTAATTTACTTTTGTTTTCTGAGACGGAGTCTCATCTGTCACCCAGGCTGGAGTGCAGTGGCGCGATCTCGGCTCACTGCAACCTCCGCCTCCCAGGTCCACGCCATTCTCCTGCCTCAGCCTCCTGAGTAGCTGGGACTACAGGCGCCCACCACCACGGCCGGCTAATTTTTTTTTTTTTATAGTTTTAGTAGAGACGGGGTTTCACCGTGTTAGCCAGGATGATCTTGATCTCCTGACCTTGTGATCCGCCCGTGTCGGCCTCGCAAAGTGCTGGGATTACAGGCGTGAGCCACCGCGCCCGGCCCAAAAATTTTAATTTTAAACATTTTTTTATGAAAAAGAAAAAAACTACTTTATGATAAATTTAAATACATAGATTAGATTTTAAATACATACATAGATTAAGCGGGCAAATTTCCAGAAAAACACAGTCAATAAAATTGACTTAGAAATGGAAAGCCTGTATACATTTTAAACTTGAAAATAAATAGACCTATAATTTAAAGTCTATCCATTCAAAACCCACTAGGCCTATATGGTTTAACAGATTATCTCTACCAAGCTTATTTTAAACATTTTTTAACTTTTTGATTTTTTGAGACAGGGTCGTGCTCTGTGTCTGAGGCTGGAGTGCAGTGGCACAATCACAGCTCACTGCAGCCTCGACCTCTTGGATTCAATTGATCCTCCTGCCTCAACTTCCCGAGTAGCTGGGACTATAGGTGAGTGCCACCACACTCAGCTAATTAGAAATTTTTTTTGTAGAGGCGGGGTCTCCCTATGTTGCCCAGGCTGGTCTTGAACTCCTGGGTTCAAACAATCCTCCCACCTCAGCCTTCCGAAGTGCTGGAATTTACAGGTGTGAGCCATCATGCCCGGCCTACCTCCTTCCAAGAAACGTTATATGGGGCACTCTTATATGGGGGTTGCCATGATTCAGGACCACAGAAAACTGTCTTATTTAAAAGTCAATAAATGAAAGTACGTCGGCATAGTGTGGAAACAAAAAGAGGAAAAAAGTCAATAAACATGTTTTTCCTCAACTTGGCTTTCTTCCCTTTGGTTAGGTCCCCTGACCCCTTCCTCCTTCTTATCTCTGCGTCTCATGCATGCTAAGCATGGAATGTCCTCACCGCGCCTTCCCATTCCTAGTAACCCAACCTTATCATCTGTATAGAGACCCCTAGCAAGCCAGAGCCTTCCAGAAGGTGCCTTTCAGGAACCCACAGCTCTGCCATCGTTCCTGTCCTCTGAATGTAGTTAGTTTACTATTATTGACCAGAGAGAGGGACCTTGTTTTTATAGGACTCTCAAATATTTGTTTCCTGTCCTGGTCTTAACACACACACATACCCCCACCCCAGAATCCCAAAGCCCGCCATGTTGGATGAGATGTGTGGCGGTATTCCGTGCTAATGCTTGGAATCTGTGCTCAGTCATGAAGAGTCCTGGGTTTTCTTTCAGAAAGTTCACTGAGCTTTCTGCCAAGCAAATCAGTCAAGCTTTCCTTCTTAACACCTTTACCTCAAAGGCCAGAAGTATTGATTCTCCTAATTGTATGCTACATTGCATCACTGGACTGCGGCTAGTTATTATTATTATTTTTGCTACCAGTCAAGGATTCTTGTAGTTTCAAGTTTTGTTACATCTCCTTATTTCTCTTTTTATTTCTTGTTCTTAAATCTCATTCAGGGAGGAAGCTGGCTCAGGCAAGAAGTGGGTAACAATATTTAATTGGCTCTAAAATGCCATATGCATTTTAAATATGCTTAAAAAAAGGTGTAGCAGATAACTCTTTTTTAAGAAAATAGGCTGGACATGGTGGCTCACACTTGCAATCCCAGCACTTTGGAAGGTCGAGGCAGGAGGATCACTTGAGGTCAGGAGTTTGCAACCAGCCTGGCCAACATGGTGAAACCCCGTCTCTACTTAAAGTACAAAAAAAAAAAAAATTTAGCCAGGCATGGTGGCGCGGGCCTGTAATCCCAGCTACTCAGGAGGCCGAGGCAGGAGAACCCCTTGAACCCAGGAGGCAGAGGTTGCAGTGAGCTGAGATTGCACCACTGCACTTCAGCCTGGGTGACAGAGTGAGACTCTGTTTCAAACAAATAAATAAATAAATAAATAAGTAAATAAAAATTCCAGGGAAAGCCCATTTTTGGTCCTTTTTGACTCTTTGTTTGCGGCCCCTGTTTGAAGCTAAACTCAACTTGAGCCTGCAGAGCCACAAAAGTACTGAATGAGACAATTCAACTCTTATTCTCTCAAAAACTGTGAACACAGCCTAGGGGAGAGACCTCTCCACCCATGTACTCAGGAACCATTTATTTAGAATAAAAAGGGTGTGAGGTATAGCGGCTGAAACACAGAATTAGACACCTGTAACTTCTAATTCTGGCTCAGACACTGACTCTGGCCTGAGGGAGCTCACTTAAAAACTGCCTCAGTTTCCCTACCTGTAAAGTGGGAATTATAACTGTAGTCACCAGGGCAGGGCTGTGACTTAATTAGCTAATGATCGCAAAAGGCTTTGAAGAGGCTCATAGAAGCTGCGCTTGAAGGATAAGATCATTATTAGGTGGACCACATCACCAGGCAGCCGGCCCTGGGGAGACTGATGGGTTTGGAATCATCTCTTGATGTCCACAGAAGTTGGGATTCAAAACACCAGGGCCCTGGGGAAGACTGACACATGCTGCCACCTGGTTAGACAGAGATCAGCAAACTGCAGCTGTTTTTTTCTCGTGAAATCACAAGAAATGGTGCTCAATCCTGGCAGGCAGAAAGGAGGTGAGGGGGAACCTGGGGCCAGGCCGACGGCTTGGGATGGGCAGAGAAAGGCCATATTGGTGATATTGAACAAATGCTCATTCCATACCAAGGCAGCCAGAAAGGGGGGAAAGACAGTTTCTGCCCTCAAAAGATTTGCAGTCTAGTTGAAGTATGAAAATCAACCCTGGCAGTGTTTCGAGAATACTGTAAGAGCTGGAGGGTTCTCCAGAAGTCAGGAGAGTGGGACACGAGTTGACGGTGACGACGATGGAATGGCACAGAGATATTTCCCTCTTGCTTTTCTCTCAAGGGATATGGAATCCTGGCCTGAGCCAGCCATGCCATTGATAAGTGGTTGACTTTGAATCTGAGGCAGGAGAATCGCTTAAGCCTGGGAGGTGGAGGTTGTAGTAAGCTGAGATCACTCCACTGCACTCCAGCCTGGGCAACAGAACGAGACTCATCTCAAAAACAGAAAGAAAAAAAATAAAAGAAGAACAATCAAAATTGGTTTTTGTAATCACAGTTTTTTTTCTTTTCTTCTTTTTTTTAATGTTAGTTTCTTATTATAAAAGTAGCATAGGTTTATTTTCATAACATCACAGGGTCTCCTCTCAACCTTCCAGACTTCAGCAGATGCTTCCTCCTAGGAAAGTGTTTGTCCTGGGACCTGTGCGGAGACCATGGGGGTTGGAAGGAGAAGGAGCTGGCTTGGGAGGTTTTGTCTGCTGGGCAGGCACTGCCCTCCTCTTCAGGTTGGTTGTGAGAGTTTATTATTGATTGATTGATTGATTGATTGATTGATTGATTGATGGTGTCTTGCTCTGTCGCCCAGGCTGGACTGCAGTGGTGCAATCATAGCTCATCGCAGCCTTCAACTCTTGAGCTCAAGCCATCTTCCTGCCTTGGCCTCCCAAATAGCTGGGACTACAGGCGTGCACCACCATGCCCAGCTAATTTTTGTGGGTTTTTTTTTTTTTTGTAGAGACATGGTCTTGCTATATTGCCTAGGCTGGTTTTGAACTCCTGGGCTCAAGTGATCCTCTTTCCTTTGCCTCCCAAAGTGTTGGGATTGCAGGTGTGAGCCACTGGGCCTGGCCTTGAGTGGTTTTCACCTCAAGTTTCTCTTCCCTGCTTTGTTTCTTGGCTGCCAGCTCTCTGGGTGTACGTTTTTCCCCTCTACAACTGGATACTGGCCTGGGAGAGGCGCGCGATGCTGCTTGGAGTTGTTTCAGCTTGGGCTGATGCTGTGGGGCCATCATGCTCCCTTCCCTGTGAGCCTGGAGTGCCTGCAGGAATGTGCCCTGGCCAGCCATGGCCTGCCACTGGGCCTGACCTGGGAATGAGGTTCACCCACCTTACTCCTGCTGGCTGTGGCCTCAGCCCCAGCCGAGAAACAGGCTGGCGTTTCCTTAGCTCCCACTGCCATTTTACCTCCAGAATCCCATTCATTTCGCTTGGAATATTTTCTGTCTCATTTCTACTTCTCTTTCTTCCTGTTTTTGCAAGCAGGCAGCCATGGGCATCAGTCCCTATAAACTGTGCCTTTTTTCAACACTGAGCTCTGGCGCATTAATCTCTGTACAAATTCTGACCCACTTATTCCAGGGCCTGCTGTGTGTCAGAGGCTGAAGCATGCGTCTCCGTAGAACTACTAAGGCGGGCCTTTTAGGAGCATCACAGCAATTGTTAGCTAAGAAGGAGTTCTTATAAAGAAATGTACCAACCCAAGTCACATACACATACAGACACACACACACACAGAGACAGACACACACACACAGACACACACACACACAGAGGCAGAAACACACAGACACACACACAGAGACAGACACACACAGACACACATACACAGTCACACACACAGACACACACAGAGACATCCACACAGAGACACACACAGAGACACACACAGACATACACAGAGACACACACACAGAGACACACAGACACAGACACACAGATACAGACACACACACCTGCACACACAGACACACACACAGAGACACACACAGACACACACGTAGACATACACAGACACACACACCCACACATACAGACACACACAGAGAGACACACACAGAGAGACACCCACAGACACACACATAGAGATACACAGATGCACACACAGAGACACACACAGAGACACATACACAGATGCACACACAGAGACACACACACAGATACACACATGCCCCCCCACACAGAGACACCCAGGCACACACACACAGTCACACACACAGACACACAGAGACACACACAGACACACACATAGACATACACAGATGCACACACGGAGACACACAGATACACACACAGATACACACACGCCCCCACCCCCCACACGGAGACACACATACAAGCACAGAAAGACCCACACACCTATCTTATTCCCTTAATTAATTTCTACCAAATGTGCTTGTTCCAGTGCCACTTCTAAATTAAAAACACATTGAAGACAGAGACCCCCTCTCTCTCTTTTTTCTTAATCACCTTAGAGTGTACACCCAATACATTCACTATTTAATGTTCCTAAATCTTGCGAGGCAGATACTCTTATCATGACATTTTACGGAACATTGCCAAGGTCAAACAGGTACAAAGGGGCAGATCCGGGACTCAACCCAGGGCCAGGCCCATGCTCTCGGTTACTATTAACTTTGGAATCTGAGGAATTGCTTTGTATGGCCTCGTCATTGTTTAGATGAGAAAGGGCCCCATGACATGGTGGCTCTTCTGAGTCTCACAGCGCATTTTCAATCTGGCTGGGACTGGAACCCACGTCTGTTGACTCCTAGTCTAGTGCTCTTGATGATGGAATAATCCACTTTGCCTCCTACAGGGAATTGGCCTGGGGTCTGTCTGGACACCCTAGAACCTGGTGTGGGGTCACCAATAACATGTCTGCTGCCGTCAAGAGCCTGGCCTAAAGACTTTTAGTCATTGCTCTTTGTTGTAAATATTCCCTTTAAAGGGAGGTGGTGTAACAAATAATGACCTCTCTTTCCCACTTAATGACATGCTCCTTTACCCCATTATCTTTAATGATAGACAGTCACACAGAGACAAGACGTCACCAAAGTCTAGGGAGCATTTGCTCTTCAGGCTTTTCTATCTTTTGGGTTCCCAAAAAAGTGATGTCTCTGAAAGCCTAAAGGCTGAGTCTTTCAGTGGGACCCTACTCAAATCCTTGAAGCTCAACAGGAGGGCGAATGCCACTGAGCCCCGTTTCTGACTCGCCCTTCTCTCCTTTGGGTGTTGCTAGACTTGGGATGAGATGTGATGTTGATGAAGGTTGATGCTATTATGGCAGGACCCTTCCAGGCACCACCTTTCTGGGTTGAGGTTGGGAGGAGGCAGTTAAACAGCAGCCAATATGGTGCTGATTGACAGCCACCGGATCTGTATCCAGTTCGCTTTTTCTATTCTACTTCCTCTTATGCAAGAACAACTAACCTTTCCCCTTCTACACCAGGGAGGAAAATAAATGACTCTGAAGGGAAATATGATCCAGGTTCTTCCAGATGGATGCCTTCATCTCTTACAGAGCACTCCTTGAGTTTTTTGCTTTTTTGTTTTGAGACAGGGTCTCGCTCTGCTGCTCAAGCTGGAGTGCAGTGGCGCAATCATGGCTCACTGCAGCCTCGATCTCCTGGCCTCAAGCGATCCTTCTGCTTAAGCCTCCCAAAGTGCTGGGATTATGGCATGAGCCACCACGCCCAGCTCCTTGGGTCTTTTTTGAGCTTTAAATGCAGATGTTTCCTTCACTTCTCTGTTGTTATCAGCATGTTGATAACTGCCATATCGCTTCATGGGTTAATTCCCTTCATTCCTAAAGTTCTTCTCAGTCCCTCTCTTCCCTGTAGTGAGAGGAAGGAGTCAGTTCAGGTTCTTAACGAAGAGAACCTTGCCTCCTTCTGTTCTTTATTTCTTAGTGGTCTCTGAGGGGTAGTAATGCCTCTGAGGTAATCTGGACCTGTCTCCCTTGGCCAGCGCAAGATGGTTTTGCACCAGCATTTTCCAGGAGTTGCGTAGGCCACTCTTGGATATCCTCAGTCCACTGACTGGAACACGGATAGCTGCAATTTGTCAAGTATTTAGTATGTACAAGGCACTGTGTGTGGCACCTTACAGATCATCCCATTTAATCTTCATCACAATTCTGAAAGGTAGTTATTGTTATCTACAAAAGAAAGCTCAGGTTTAGAGAGATTAAGTAATTTACCCAAAGTTACACAATATATGATAGACTAGGCTTCAACTCCAGGACTTCCTGACCTCACAGCAGCTGCCTCTCCGATTTCACCAGGCTGCATGACAACGCACATCTGAGGTGACGGGGATCCCTATGCTGTTCCAAATGAGTGGGAAGGCCCTGCTTTTGGTGAAAGGTGGTCTCACATCTGCATCCCCTTGGGGGTGATTTAAAGCCCATTCCATTTCTTCTGACTCCAGCATGCAGTGTCTTGGTTTCAAAGAAAGAGGCTGAGGCCAAGTTTTACTAGGTCCTCTCTATATTTTCAGAAAGAAGAGAATGAACAGACATTCATGATCTTGGGTGGACCAGTTTGAATGTCAAGGGCTTTTAAAAGAATTTGCACTAGTGACTTAAAACCAGCTTTATTTTCCAGAGGACTTAGCCATGTTCTCTAATGTAAAAGTTTTCAGAGGGTGTGGGTTGTCATGGCAACACTCATTTGGAGGCTCTTGAAGAGTAAGCGAGAGTATAGACTTTTCTCCCTTGAAGGTATGTAGAGGCTGGGCATGGTGGTTCACGCCTGTAATCCAGTGCACTGGGAGGCCGAGAAAGGAGGATGGCTTGAAGCCAGGAGTTTGAGACCAGCCTGGGCAACACGGTGAGATCCCCATCTCTCTTAAAAAAAAAGAATTAGCCAGGTGCCTTGGCATGTGCCTGTAGTCCCAGCTACTTGGGAGGCTGAGGCAGGAGGATCACTTAAGTCTAGGAGTTCAAAGCTGCAGTGAACTTTGGTCACGCCACTGTATTCCAGCTTGGGAGACAGAAGGAGACCCTGTCTTTAAAAATAAAATTGGCCAGGTGTGGTGGCTCATGACTGTAATCCCAGCACTTTTGGAGGTCTGAGGTGGGTGGATCACAAGGTCAGGAGTTCAAGACCAGCCTGGCCAAGATGGTGAAACCCCGTCTCTACTAAAACTACAAAAATTAGCCAGGCGCAGTGGCAGGCACCTGTAATCCCAGCTAGCCGGGAGGCTGAGGCAGGAGAATTGCTTGAACTTGGGCGGCAGAGGTTACAGTGAGCCGAGATCACACCACTGCACTCTAGCCTCGGTGATAGAGTGAGACTCTGTCTAAAAAAAACGCAAACTAAACCAAAACAAAACCAAAACAAAAACATAAAAATAAAGAAAAAAAGTTATATTGAGAATCCTAGATGAGAAGGGGCCCCACAGACCTCCTAGTCTAATGTTCCCATTTTACAGATGGGAAAACTGGGAGCAAGGAAGCTTACCGACTGCTCCAGTCCATACAGATGGTAGTGGCGAAGGCAGGGGAGCCACGTGGACATCAGGAGACCAGGCTCCTGCCAATCTCTGCTACTTCTTGGAGCTCACTTTTCCATGCTGCTTTGACAGTTTATAACTTGAAGATTATTTAATAGAAAGTTAAACCTAGTTTTGGTAGTAAAATCAACTCCAAAGTATTAGATACCATTTTAAAAAGCTCTGGATTAGAACTGAATTCCAGAAATGGCCCAGGGCAAAAAATCTTCACTCTGGTCACCAGTGAAAGCCCACCAGAGCAGAAGGCACAAAGGGGAGTCAGGGCAGGGTGGTTAGGGGAGTGGCATCGACTCTGCCTGCTGGTTTTGGAGAAACAAGATGAATTCTCCATCTCCGCAGCCTTTACATGGCCACTTGCACACAAACCAGATCCACTTTCTTTCATTTCTAAAAGGGAGAGCCAGGGAAGAGATAAGAGGCAAAGCTCCCGAGGCCATAGGCGTACAGCTTTAGCTAGCCTGAATTTTCAGCAGACCTGCAGTCACTCCCCCAGTGGTCTGATAACAGAGCTCTTACTGTCATTGGCATCCTTTCTAACAGATAGATGATCATCGCCCTGCCGTTTGCTTAATTTTATTTGTGGAAATCTGATTTCAGGATGGAGCTTTATGTTGCTTGGATTCCTCTGACAGCGCCTTGTCCTGTCTCTCGTGTGCTGTGTGTGCGATTCCAGCCCTAGCTTGGCAAGGGCTGTGCACTGCTCGAGAGAGTCCCCGACTCATCTGTAGTTCAGGGCAAAACTCTGTTTTGAGGTGAACTCCAGTTTAAGATTCAGGGCCATCTTTGGAGGGAGTATAGTGCCCAGGGGGCAGTCATGTTGTGTATTGATCCTTTCCAACAGACATTATTTATTTATTTCTATTTTTGAGACAGAATCTCACTCTGTTGCCCGGGCTAGACTGCAGTGGCATGATCTTGGCTCACTGCAACTTCTGCCTCTCAGGGTCAAGCGATCCCCCCACCTCAGCCTCTAGAGTAGCTGGGACTATAGGTGTGTGCCACCATACCTGGTTTGTATGTTTTTGTAGCGACAGGGTTTCACCATATTGCCCAGGCTGGTCTCGAACTCCTGAGCTCAAGGGATCCACCTGCATCAGCCTCCCGAAGTGCTAGGATTACAGGCATGAGCCACTGTGCCTGGCCCAGACAATATTTTTAAAGGCAAAATGATGTTAAAAAAAAAAGCGGAGGGCTGGATGTGGTGGCTCCTGTCCATAATCCCAGTATTTTGGGAGGCCAAGGTTGGAGAATCACTTGAGGCCAAGAGTTTAAGACCAAGGCCGGGCGCGGTGGCTCATGCCTGTAATCCCAGCACTTTGGGAGGCCGAGGTGGGCGGATCACGGGGTCAGGAGATCGAGACTATCCTGGCTAACTCGGTGAAACCCTGTCTCTACTAAAAATACAAAAAATTAGCCGAGCGTAGTGGCAGGTGCCTGTAGTCCCAGCTACTCGGGAGGCTGAGGCAGGAGAATGGCGTGAACCCGGGAGGTGGAGCTTGCAGTGAGCCGAGATCGCGCCACTGCACTCCAGCCTGGGCGACAGAGCGAGACTCCGTCTCAAAAAAAAAAAAAAAAAAAAAAAAAAGAGTTTAAGACCAGCCTGGGCAACAGAGTGAGATCCCGTCTCTGCCAAAAAAAAAAAAAAAAAAAAAAAAAAAGGAAAAAAATAATCCTGGTGTGGTGGTGTGCTCCTGTAGTCCCAGCTACTCAGGAGGATCGCTTGAGCTCACTAGGAAGAGGCTGCAGTGAGCCATGATGACACCACTGACTCCAGCCTGGGCGACAATGAGACCTTGTCAAAAAACAAAAACAAAAACAAAAACAAAAAAAGCATGGAGGGAAAGCTTTGAAGGAGAAAAACATAACAAAGGCAAGGCCTGAAGAGTACCCTCTCTAGACTGGAGGGCAGGAGTGGAGGCAGAGATTGGGAATGGAGTGACCAGGCTTCCTGCCTTACCTTGGAGATGTTTCCACCAAGAACTGAAACTAAACTGCAGGTGTTTTCTTTGGAGACAGATGGACCCATGACAGATAAAGACATGAATTTCCTAGAGATGTTTCCTGAAGTCCAATCTCTTCAGACATGGCTAACTCTAGGAGAGCTGGCCTAAAGCTTGGTTGGTGAAATTAAATTTTGAAAGATCTATGTAAATGGTGGCCAAGTTCCATAGAGTGTCTTTGCTTCTCTCATTGTTGGCAACTTCAAAGAAATCTGAAAAGAGACGGCATTTAATCTGTGGTCACTCATGTCCTTTCATTTGTATCTGCTGATTTAGGAACTTAACTCTCTGGCTTGATGGAGGATGTGCTTGAAGTTGAGTTTGTAGTCTCCTTCTTCAGTCTTAAATAATATGAATTTTTATTTATTTATTTACTTTTTTACTTATTTATTTTTTGAGATGGGATTTCACTATGTGCCCCAGGCTGGTCTTGAACTTCTAGCCTTAAGTGATCTTCCTTCCTCTGCCTCATGAAGTGCTGGGATTACAAGTGTGAGTCACCATGCCCAGCCTAAATAATATGAATTATTATGAAGAAGAGAAGAATGGGGAAGGAAGACTGTTAGCTTGCTTGGCCTGGGAGAAGCAAAAAGTTTCTTCTACTTAGATTCAGGGCAGCACCATTGCCTTAGTGCCCAGGTATGACCTAACACTGATGCGTCTTCCTTAGCCTGGGACCCACAGACATTTGACCAGGAGTGGGGGAATGAGTTGGGTATTGGTCAACAACTTATGGCTAAATTATAAAGTAAAATGGGGCCTGTCTTGAAAATGGAATGAACCAACTTGATTTTCCCTTGAGCCTTTGAATTATGAAAACAACTTATTGGAAAACGAAGCCAAGCCAAATATACAGTATAATGTTCAAATGTTTGATCATCTATTTATTTCCCATGTATAAGAGAAATAAAACTGTTTCAACACCGCTTAAAAATAGGTAGAAAAGTAGCTCATTTAGCCCATCAAAGGCCCGAGCTTATTTATTTATTTCTGTATTAATTTACTACCAAAGAAATGGAATTAAATGGTTGTTTTGGCTGTAAATAGACTCAGCCTAAGGATCACACCACCTGCAGCCAATCTTCTTCTTTAGCAGAGATAATCACTACTGAGTGGGAAATTGCCATGTTTGAAATTATTGCTGAAAAAAAAAAGTTGGTAAAAGACCACACTTGAGACTCTTCAATCCTATGTCCTTCTCAAAGCTCCTGGCTGAGTTCATTTATGTGGAGAAAAGTCCTTTAGTGAAACATTCAAAATAACAAACATCAATTAGACTGTGTGCTCATAGGATGTCTTTCATCTTCAGACCTGAGAGTGCTCTACAAACACTCATTAATCCTTCCAAATGCTGCCGCCAGGTAGGTCCCAGGATCTTCCTTCCCCATGAGAGGGAAGCAGAGGTATCAGGAAACATTTCTTTCCCCAAATCTTTCACCTTTGTGTGGCGGTGCAGCCATCATTTCAAATGTACAATTCCCAAACCAGAACATAGGTGTATCTAGACATGTTAGCCAAACGAATACAGACTGAGCTGGAAGAAATTCTCTCTTTTTTTTTTTTTTTTTTTTTTTTGAGATGGAGTTTTTTGCTCTTGTTGCCCAGGCTGGAGTGCAATGGTGTGATCTCGGCTCACTGCAACCTCCACCTCCCGGGTTCAAGCGATTCTCCCACCTCAGTCTCCCAAGTAGCTGGGATTACAGGCATGCACCACCACGCCTGGCTAAATTTTTTGTATTTTTAGTAGAGACGGGGTTTCTCCATGTTGGTCAGGCTGGTTTTGAACTCCTGACCTCAGGTGATCCGCCCGCCTTGGCCTCCCAAAGTGCCGGGATTATAGGCGTGAGCCACTGCGCCCAGCCAAGAAATTCTGAGCACAATAAAAACTAATGAGTGGGAACCTTAACATAGTTTATGCTCTAAAGTAAGACTGTATAAAATAGGACCCAAGGAGATATGCCATATTTTCTGAGATGTATACCATTTTCCATTGAATACAGTATTTTATTATTATTATTTTTTACTAAATGCCCATCTCAGAGCAGAATACATTGAATACCTCTATTTCATTGTCTGTTTTCTCTTAATTCTATACACCCATGTGAGCTTGTGCACCTGTGGAGGCTGACGAGAGAAGATCCCTTGAGCCCAGGAATTTGAGGTTACAGTGAGCTATGATCACACCATTGCACTCCAGCCTGGGCAGCAGAGCAAAATCCCAACTCTAAAAATAAATACATTTTACACACACGCACACACACACTGGCTGTATACTTAGTGAAGATACAAATTTGGCTTTATTTCTGCGAAGACATTAGTGAATTTGGAATCAACCTCTATAAACATTTGCATGCTGAGTGAAGGCCAGCACCTCTGTAGTAAACTCTTCCTTTTGCCATAGGATTTTATCCTGCTTCCCTTTCAAAATTTACAAATTTGGAAATTCAGAAATTTCTGCCTGGCCTGCAGTTCACTGGGCTGGTTGGTTTGCGTGTCATGTACCTGCCTCACACAGTTAAAATTTCTTCCTGACTCCTTCTCACCTTTTGGAGAAAGAAGGCCAGGATCCAAATTGCCTGAAAGGAGTGGACTGCGATTAGCTATCGACACAGAATTTTCCTGTAGTTTGTGGAGACTATGAGAGATAGGATCACACGGAGGTCAGAAAGAGCTGCAGGCAGAGTGAGGGAACCCTATTTCCTTAGTTTGGCCAATGGCATTGTGAGCCACCCTGCTACCCAAACCGGAAGCCTGGCAGTTGGCCACGAGTCCTTCTCATTCACCTCTAATTGGTCGTAAAATCCTGTTGATATTACCTGAAGAAGTATTCGGATGGCATTCGTTCAAGCCTTCATCATTTTTTCAGCTTGGATTTTTTTCAGCAGTGTCCTAACAGGTCTCTTGGTCTTTCATCTCAGCCCACTTCAGTCACCTCCAAATTGCTGCCAGAGGGGGCTTTCTACTGTGCAAATATGAGTATGCCTCTCCCCTGGTTAGCAACTTGCACTAGCTACTCACTTTGTTCATGACAGCATGCAACCTTCACAGGATGCCACAGCAACAGGCGTCTTCAGTCCACACGCTCATTGTCAGCCTGTGGGCCACGCTGCAGCCCTCCGCAAGCTCTCTCTTCATCTTGTACCTTTTCTGACCCCTTCATCTGATTCACTTGTCACCTTTTCAGGAAAGCCTTCCCCAAACTTCCTCCTGCCCTCAGATCTGGAATGGAGATTTATTTTTATTTTTTAGAGACAAGGTCTCTGTCACCCAGGCTGGAGTGCAGTGGTGTAATCTGATCTCACTGGAGCCTTAAACTACTCCTGGGCTCAAGCTATCCTCCTGTCTCAGCCTTCCGAGTATCTAGGATTACATGTGCACACCACTACTGCTGGATATTTTTTTTTGTGTGTGGAGATGGGGTCTTGCTATGTTGCCCAGGCTGGTCTTGAACTCCTGGGCTCCAGCGATCCTCCCACCTCAGCCTCTCAAAGTGCTGGGATTGCAGGTGTGAGCCACCACGCCCAACTCTTGCTGCATCCAGCAGAACCATATGTTTATCTGTGTCAAAACATTTATCCAACATTGAACAGAATCTGCTTCTTTGCCCTCCCCATCGGACTGTGAGCTCTTTGAGGGCAAAGAATGTCTTCCACCCCAAAAGCCCCATGAAGAGAAAGGCATGTCACAGTCCTTAATAAAAGTTCACAAAATTAGTGAATTAAGACTTTACAATTATATTTCATTGTTTGTAGAAAATGGTTTGGAAATTGTTCTAATGTCATATTTTGTGGAATAATATATTGGTGCACATACTCGTGGATATACATATTTGTGTACCCACATGTATTTGTGTATAGTTTACAATTCCCAAACACGTTTCCATATGTGGTTTTGTTGGGTTGCACAGCTTCTGATAGAATTGTAGAAAAGTGATGGAAAAAGGTCCCATTAGGCTTTCTTCGGAAACGCCAAAAAGAGAAAAACAAAACCTACCCCGCTTTGCATTGAGAGTCAGTATGATTTGAATGAGCGCCTCCACTGCTTTGCGGGAAACAGTTTTCCCTGCAGCCTGTTCTTTGCATGCTTCTAGACACGCCTGGTTTACATCACCAACATCTTAGAAGGAACTCATTCAAATCCATCCTGGCTTGACTCTTTTCATTCTCTGGCAAATCCACAGAAACGTGGGTTTTCTTTAATTCCTTTGGGACTGGGCCATAGACAAAAATGCTCCTTTTAGCCTGTGGTTCATTGCTAGTCTACACTCTTGGTTTTCCTATCTATCTTCTATCTATCTATCTATCTATCTATCTATCTATCTATCTATCTATCTATCATCATCATCATCTAACATTTATCTTATCTATGTATTATCTCTATCTATCCATCCATCCACCCATCTATCAATCATCTATTATCTATCTATCTATCTATCTATCATATATCTATCACCTATCTATCATCTATCTAATCTATCTATTATCTCTATCTAACTATCCATCCACCCATCTATCGATCATCTGTCTATTATCTATCATCTATCTCTACTATCTATCATCATCATCATCTATCTATCTAATCTATTATCTATATCTATCCATCCATTCATCCACCCATCTATCAATTATCTATCTATCTATCTATCTATCTATCTATCTATCTATCATCTATCTATCTATCTATCTATCTATCTATCTATCTATCTATCATCTATCTTGAGGTGGGATGTTGCTAGGATGCCCAGGCTGGACTCAAATTCCTGGGCTCAAGCAATCCTCCTGCCTTAGCCTCTCTCTTAGTAGTATCCTGTGGTCACTGACCCAGTTTCCTACACGTGAAAAGGACTCAAAGACCAAATGCTATTAGGGAGCTGATGAAAGTTATGAAGTACATGCACAGAATCATGACTTTTCAATGGAAGCAATGTATTTTTGCTGGCGTTTGCATGTCATCCGGTGTTGCTATAGGAGGGAGGAAATGACTTCCCACTCCAGGTGGCTCTGCTCGCCCCGATCTTTTAGTCTGCCCTAGCTTTTGTGCCTGCCCTCACTGTCTTCAGGAAGGTTGCTTTTCCCTGTAGAGCTTCTGCACTAATGATCCCAAGAAGGTGGTCATTTAGGCATGGTCGTGTTACCACAGACATGAGACCAGTTAGGACACATGTACAGAAAAAAACATGAATTTTCTATGGAGTATCATTCAACCCAAGTCTTTTTCTTTTTTTTTTTTTTTTGAGACAGAGTCTTACTCTGTCACCCAGGCTGGAGGGCGGTGCTGCGATCTCGGCTCACTGAAACCTCTGCCTCCCGGGTTCAAGCAATTCTCATGCCTCAGCCTCCTGAGTAGCTGGGATTACAGGCACCTGCCACTACACTTGGCTAATTTTTGTATTTTTAGTAGATACACGGTTTTACCATGTTGGCCAGGCTGGCCTCGAACTCCTGACCGCACGTAATTTGCCCACCTCGGCCTCCCAAAGTGCTGGGATTACAGGCGTGAGCCACATCACCGGCCCAATCCAAGTCTTTAAAACAAACCTCAGAGACAGCTAATGGGTTTGCTTTGAAGTTCCCAGCAGTGAGAAGATACTTGGTTGGTGGTAGAGCTATGCCTTTCCAAAGAAAGTCTTCAGGAACTCCATTTCACTCCTAGGTGCGTGCTTACTCTGAAATCCAGATACATAAAAAAGCACTAGCTGGGTGCAGTGGCTCACCTGTAAATCCAGCACGTTGGGAGGCTAAGGCAGGACCAAAGTTCAAGACCAGCCTGGGCAACGGAGTGATACGCTGTCTCTACAAAAAACACGAAAATTAGGCATGATGGCACTTGCTTGTAGTCCCAGCTACTTGGGAAGCTGAGGTGGAAGGATTTCTTGAGCCTGGGAGGTCAAGGTTGCAATGAGCCGTGATCGTGCCACCGCACTCTAGCCTGGGCAACAGAATAAGACCCTGTCTCAAAACAAAACAAACAAACAAACAAATAAATTAATTAATTTAAAAAAAGCACCGGAGCATAAGAAATGAACATGAAATCTTGCCTTATTCTTGTTGTTTGTATGTGCTGCCTGACATACATGAAAATGAATGGAGGGGAGTTTGACTCTCAAGTCAGCCTCAGGCTTTGGGCTGCATGGCTCCATCTGCACCAAGCACCGTAGTGAATGTGGGAAGTTAATGCAGACGAATTACCGAGAAGTGGCTCTAGTGTGCTCCAGTCAGTGGTCTGAGCTATTTTAGTTGTTTTAGTGATTGAATCAAATGACCCCATTTGCTTGCATTGTTTGATTGCTGGTCAGTCTGGAAACTGTCAATTTTATATTAACAAGTCTTAACAGGAACTATGGTAATAGGCAAACCAAATGGATATAATACTTTTTTTTTTCTCTTTTACTTTCCAAACAATTTTATTTAAAAAAAAACCTGCAGTACAGTATTAAAAAGCAATACATTCAGCAGGAGTGACAACCAACAGAAACAAAGGGAGGAGGGTACGGAATACCAGGGACCCTACCTCAACTGATCCCCAGGGCTGGAGGCCGGAGGCAGACTGGGAAGGAGCACGGGTGGTGGGGAAGGGAGAAAAGGGCACCCACCAAAATGAACAGGCAGAACAAAACATTTATATAGGAAATGTCTAGTTGAACTCGAGGATCTTGGGGAGATGGAAAAGCACCTTTTTTTTTCCCCAAAAATAATGGATATAATACTTTAGATAAGGCGTTTGCGTATCGCAACATGATTTTTCACAAGATCCATCAGGCATGTTATATAGAAATTTAAAAAATTTTGCTCTAAAATGGGCATAGGACCAAACACACATGTTTATTTGCTTAAAGTGCAAACAATTGTCTTGTATATTAAACCATAGAGAGGCTAAGAGGTTTTCCAAGGAACCAAAGAAGTCACACGTGTAAGAGTTTGTATCATTATATAATTGAAAATAGGAGAGTTTATTCTATTTGATTTGAGATTTTGGTCTAGCAGTCTTGTTAAAACTTATTTTGTTTCTATGCTTTCTTACCATAGGGCTGATACTACGCATATAAAAATAATCAACCCAGGAAATCAAAGAAATCTACTCTATCTCCCAGCCTCTATTTTCTAAATGTTTTAATATTTCAGTCAAGGTTGTTTGCTTAAGCAAATGAGTGGATGGTGATTTCCTTGAATGAGATGATTATGGGAAGATAGGCTAAGATGGGAAAATCAAGAGTTGTCTCTCTCTTTCTCTTTCTCTCTCCTTCCTTCCTTCCTTCCTTCCTTCCTTCCTTCCTTCCTTCCTTCCTTCCTTTCTTTTTCTTTCTTTCTTTTTTTTTTCTTTCTTTCTTTCCTTTCTTTCGAAGAGGTCTCACTGTGTCACCCAGACTGGAGAGCGGTGGTGTGGTCTCAACTCACTCCAACCTCCACCTCTTAGGTTCAAGCGATTCTCATGACTCACCCTCCTGAGTAGGTGGGACCATATGCCCCCAAGCCTGGATAATTTTTGCTTTATTTTGTAGAGATGGGGTTTTCCTATGTTGGCCAGGCTTGTCTTGAACTCCTGACCTCAAGTGATCCACGTGCCTCAGCCTCCCAAAATGCTGGGATTACAGGCATGAGCCAATGTGCCTGGCCTTCTTTTTTTTTTTTTGAGACAGGGTCTCACTAGGTTGCCCAGCCCGGAGTGCAGTGGCTATTCATAGGTATGATCATGGTGCATTGGAACCTTCAACTCCTGGGCTCAAGAGATCCTCCTGCCTCAGGCTCTTGAGTAATTGGGACTATAAGCACAAGCCACTGTGACCGGCTCATGAGTTGTCATTTGAACACATTAATTTTGAGTGTCTTTAAGACATCCAGTTGGAATTGGATAGGAAGCCAGGGCTAGAGATCTGAATTTGGGAGTCATCACCATGTAGATGATATTGAAAATTAAAGTTCTGTATCAGAACACCCAGGAAGAGATGTGGTAAAGGTAAAAGCACGTAGGACTTGTCTGACTTCAATCTTCTTCTTCATATAGCATAACATACCCCCTGTGACTACAAGGATGCAAGATGGAAAAACACAACTCTAGAAGCCTGGGCTTACTCTGCCTGATCTTCAGTCTCTTTCGAGGCCATTTGTCATAATGAGCTCACGATAGAATCTCCAAGTGTGTCAATGACAGGTGGCTCTTTTGGACAGTCAAATGCTATGGGAATAAGAGCAGGGAGAGCCCAGGGGAGTGCAAGGAGGCGGAAAAGCAGCAGGTTGTGTTACTGTGTGGACGAGAGGAAGTGAATGAACCCAGGCGACAGACCAAAGCTGAGTTACAGAAACCTTGACCTGGAGTTCTCACATAGCAACCTGGATCGTGGTCCAGGACCACTCTGAGACTCCTGAATGACAAGTAATCAATCCACAACATATTGACTTATTTACTGAGCACCTGGTGGATGTTCAGGTATTGAGTCTTTCCTGGTTCCACCAGAAGAGTTTTGAGAACAAAATAGACACCCTCATCCATGCTTTGGCAAAAAAGAGTTTCATTTCTTTTTCTTTCTTTTATTTTTTTGATTTTTTTTTTTATAAGAGATGGGGGTTTTGCTATGTTGATCAGGCTGGTCTCGAACTCCTGGCCTCAACTGATCCTCCCATCTCGGCCTCCCAAAGTGCTGGGATTACAAGCATGAACCATTGCATCCCACCTCATTTCTTGAATATGTTGTGGGATTCAAGTTGTCCTAGAGTTGGAGAAGGCCAGAGAAGGACAAACACAAATATCGAAGTGTAATTTTGGTGACATTTGCCCCACTCATCATGGGGATATGTTTCTGAAGTTCAGAGCATCAACACTAGAGTATTTGCATTGTGTTTTTGATGGTTCTGATGTTATCATGCAGATATATTGCCGCTTTTTCTTTTAACAGCTGAATTGAGAATATTTTATTGCTTACAAGGAACATAAAACTATTAAGATCACTATTAAGATTAAATGCTTAAGCACTTACCTGTTCACAAAACTCATTCTGTTAGCTTCCTTCAGACACATAGTAGGTGCACAATGTATGTAGGCTGAGCAAAGTAATGACAAGTTGGGTTGGTCAAAATAATTTTGTTTGGACAGAGTCTTTGCCTGAAAATATTAGAAAACATAACAATATTGGGATGAAGCAATGTGAAGGAAAAAAACAGAAAATAGCACAGAAACATATTAAATGAAGAAACTAACACTATAAATCCCAGCATTCTGGGAGGCCAATTGGGGAGGATTGCTTCAGCCCAGGAATTCAAGACCAGCCTGGGCAACATAGTGAGACCCCTTCTCTAAAAAAAAAAAAAATAGCTAGGAGTGGTGGCACACACCTGTAGTCCAGCTACTTGGGAGGCTGAAATGAGAGGATTACTTGAGCCCAGGAGACTGAGGCTGTCATGAGCTATAATCATGCCACTGCACTCTAGCCTTGGTGACAGAGGGAGACCTTGTTTCAAAAAAAAAAGTTTCTTTTCTTTTTGCTTTTTTAAAAATTCTTCACAAACAGCATTCCCATTAAGCCTAAGTGCAGGGAAAACTGCAAATTATATCACGGTAAATTCCAGAAGGAGATTCCCCAGAACAGAAAGGGTAGAATGGGAGAATTGGCTAGCCATGTTTCTATGAGGCAGGGAAGCCTTTCTAGAGACGTCCATATTTTAGGAGCTTCTTGAATAAACATTCAGTGCACTTTATTTTGATTTCTGATCTGGTGACTGGTTTCCAAGAATTGGGTCAGGTTGTCCTGCCATGTGCTTCTCTCTTTGGACATATTCATTTCTGTTTCCTCACTGGGTTCTTCTGTTGATCAGATGTAAGTCCTCTGTTTTCACTCTAATCACACATCTTGGATTTCTGCTCTCCTTGCACCTTATCCTGTTTTCTGTTTCTACCTTATGATGACCAGTTCTTTATTGCCCAGTGGCCATTCAGGTTTCATGTGTGCCAACGTGTGGCAGTAACGCCAGCTGAAATTTACTTAGTACCCTATCTCAGAAGAGATCAAAGTACTTTTACAAACAGTATCTTGCTAATCTTCCATATACCATTGTAGAGTAAATAGGAAACAGCTATTATTATCCTTATTTTACACATGAGGAAATGGGAGCTCAAAGTGATGAGATGGTTGGCTCTATGGTACAAGTACACAGTGGGCTAGGTGTGGTGCTGTGTGTGTTCATTTGGTAGGTTCTTGTGACTTTCTAGGCAGATAGTCTTTCTTGCTAAAGCTATATAGGGAGACAAGAACATCAGAGCTTGTTTTCCTTTTTTCCCATTAGATTCGTACTAATTTTTTTTTTGTAGTCTTTGGCCTATTGCCTTAGGTGGTGTTTATTTTTCAGGGGAGCTGTTTATAGTATGAGCTTGGACTCGAATATTGCTGAGATGTGAGCAAGTTGCATATCAGAATCAAATCCATGGCTAGGACTTATTTTTGGTTTGGGAGATCTCTGAGAAAAGAGTGATTCTTCATCAGAAAGTGACTCTCTTGAGAGGCAGGAATGGGAGAAATCGTCTCTCATGGTTCCCCGTATCTTTATGCTTTTTGGACTCGTAATAGCACTTTGGGGTGAATTTCAATGGGTGAATACCCTTGTGACAGAGATATTTAATGGGAAATTGTGATCCTGAGCTTTCTGTTGGCAATGGGCTGTAGCTTATCAAATCACTGGCTTATTTGTTATGGTTGCTAAATTATGTTTTTGGAGAAATTCAGGACCTGCTTTGCCTGAGGACTTTTAAAACAGTGCTCAAAGTCGAAGGAGCTTTATCTTGAAATGTTTTATTGGATGTTCTGAAACACCCTTATGCAAGAATGATGAAGGCCAGGTATGTGTAGGGTAAGGTGTGGTCTTCGTACAGTTGCCAAGTGAGACTTGCTTTTTTCTTTTTTTAAGTTTTGTTGAGACTTGGGCAATCATGATTTGGTTTTCTTCCAGGTCAATCTGCAACATACTCCCTAAATAATCTTGCATTCTCTTGGGGCTGTGGCACTTCACTTGGGCTATGTAGATCTGACAACACATTCAGACTGAGCTGTCATTCTCAAGTAAGAGGACACAGTCATGTATCCCTAAAAGGTCTATGGGGATGTTACTCAACATTGGCTGCTCCAAGAATGGGGAATGCTGAATTTTCCAACTCTTCCATGAGCCATTTGTAGGCTGCTTTTACAAATCTGGGATCATGTCAGCTGGATTTCAGATAACTGGATTGATTATCTAGTAAAATAGATAAAAACTGAACTGGGGAGAAAGTGAGGGGGTCAATCGGCTCTGTAGTTGGCTATGAAAGGCTAGCAACAGAATGGAAATATCGCAGTGGCTTTACCACTCTCCTGGGCTAGCTGCTTAGGTTCCAAAGCCTCAGTTTCTTCCTTCATAAGTGGATATTCCTGTCCTACTTATTGGGCAAGAAATGTGAGGATTAGATGATACACTACATGTGAAAGTCCCTCATACACTGATAAAGCTCTGTAGGGATCACTGATGATATCTGTAAAATAGGAATAAAGATATCCAGTTGGTAGGATTGTTGCAAAGACTAAATGAGATAACCTATATAATGCTCCTAGCATATTGCTTTACACATGGCAATAAACAACATGTAACCTTCCCCACAACTTCTTCTTTTTTTTTCCTTTTCAAAACTCTGATGTTTATTACTTTTACCCTCACTTTGACTGTTTTTTGAGCTATAGGAGAAGCTAGAATTTGTAGTTCGGTCTTTGACCTGGGTTGCTCCTTCCATGGGTTCGTTTCCTTTGGTTTCCTGCGTTGGATCAGGCGTTGGTTCTCACATACGGATATTCAGGGCTTCAGTTCCTATGCTCCTGGATCTCCTGGCTCCAGAGTTTCCCGATCAGATACCAATGCCTCCTGGCAGAGCTGTCACTGCTGAGATCAATCACTTTTTCTTCTACGATCTCATGATGCATACAGAGGCTTTTAGAATTTAGCCCTTATTTTATCCTAATTTTTTTTTTTGGAGACATGGTCTCACTGTCACCCAGGCTGGAGTTCAGTGGTACAATCTCGGCTCACTGCAGCCTCGGCCTCCTGAGCTCAAGCGATCCTCCTACCTCAGCCTCCCAAGTAGGTGGGATTACAGACGCACACCGCCATGCTCGGCTAATTTTTTTTGTATTTTTTGTAGAGACAGAGTTTCACCATGTTGTCCAGGCTGGTCTCGAATTCCCGGGCTCCAGCGATCCTCCCACTCCAGCCTCCCAAAGTGCTGGGATTACGGGTGTGAGCTGCTGTGCCTGGTCTATCCTGTCTAACTTGTATCTAATCTCTAATTTTCTATTGTAAACTCCATGATGGCAGGGACCATGTTTGTTTATTTTTGAATGCTACACAGCATCTAGCTTAGTTTCTGGCACACAATAGGCATGCAATACAAATGAATGGGCAAATGCAGGAGTGAATGAAACTAGCAACTAGCAACCCCCTCAGTGTGGTTGCTTATAGATATCACTTTCTGGGATATTCTGTTAAAGCCAGTGACAGGCTTTATTTATGTTTTTCAGTCATGCAATCTGTTGGTGGCTAAGGGAGGGTCTCATCACAATGATCTCTTGAAATGGTAATATTCTGATCACCTGCTATTTTGAATAGTGTTCCATAACTTCTGCTCTGGTGACTCATTATGACTTAGTCTCTATCCTGCCAGAAAAGTTAGTTTCATTCTTTGAAAAAAAAAATGAGTCCAGTTGGTGACTCAGACCCGTCCGACTAGTTGTTCGGTTGCATGTAGGTGAAACAAACTGGTCAACTGGGTTTTCCATTTTTGAACTGGTGGTTTTGATCTCGGCAGAGGTAGACTCCATGTGACTCAAAGTGGCATTGGAAGGGATAATTCTGCCTGGTGATCAGAAGACAGGATTAGAAAGAAACAGGAGGACACTTGAATTACACATCCAACCCAGCCACCACCTGGCCTTCGGCAGGTTATGCAAATTTCCTTGTCAGATATTTCCTGAAATAGAAAGGGGAAGTAGTGGATGGGATAAGAGCAATGCTTCTGAGAATCTGTGCCCCACTGTGGGTATAAGGTGTACCTGTTGCTCAGGGACATGGTAAAATACTCTGAAGTGTGCAGTGCTATGAAGGGAATGGGGCTCTGTTTCTTATCTCTTTACTCCTTAACTTGTACTTGCCTACACCCCCTGCTTGCCACTTTCACTGGGTTCCAGGACCACTAGGCTACTTAAAGTACTTAGAAAGAAACTTTATCTGAGGCTGGTCCGAGTGCAGAGTGTCAATTGATCACAACCAGTTGCAGATCTCTTTTCTTTCTTTTTTCTTTTATTTGGGTTTCAGACAGGATCTTGCTCTGTTGCCCAGGATGGAGTGCAGTGGCACGATCACAGGTCACTGTGGCCTCAACTTCCTGGGCTCAAGCTATCCTCCTGCGTCAGCCTCCCGAGTAGCTGAGACTATAGGCACATGCCACCATGTTCGGCTAATTTTTTAATTTCTAGTAGAGATGAGGTCTCACTGTGTAGCCTGGCTGGTCTTGAACTCCTGAGATTAAGGGATCCTCCCACCTTGGCCTCCCCAAGTGCTGGGATTATAGGCGTGAGCCACCACGCCCGGCCCATTACAGGTTTCTTTGTTCCATCTTTATGCCCACTATATCACTTGACTAGCCAAAAAAACCCAAAGAAATGAACATTATTTGAAAAATAATATGTATGACAGAGTAATATTGTGTCCTTATTTAGGAAAAAAAATCTTTATTTGAAAGCTTTTTTTTTTTCTTTTTCTTTTTTTCTTTTTTTTTTTTTTTAAGACAGAATCTTATTCTATTGCCCAGGCTGGAGTACAGTGGTGTGATCTCGGCTCACTGCAACCTCTGCCTCTCAGGTTCAAGTGCCTCAGCTTCCCAAGTAGCTGGGACTACAGGAATGTGCCACTGCACCCAGCTAATTTTTGTATTTTTTGTAGAGACGAGGTTTCACCATGTTGGCCAGGCTGGTCTCAAATTCCTGACCTCAGATGATTAGCCCGCCTTGATCTCCTAAAGTGCTGGGATTATAGGAGTGAGCCACTGTGCCCAGCTGGAAGCTGTTATTGTCCAATATGCCACCATTATGACAAGTATGCCTGGGTGCTGGGCTTACAAAAGCATTACTACACATAATGTATTGCTGAAGACCCTGTTTTGAATGCTCACAGATAATAAGTCATTTAAAATTTCATAGTTAGTAGATAGCTTGAGGAAAAAAGGAAGGAAGAGAAACAAAAACGAAAACAAAGATTCACTAGTGCTTCGGTGTTTTAGAGACTTAAGCTCCGAGCTTTCGTCTCTGAGAATAATCCATTTTGGAGGTTCCCTCCAGCCTTCTTCTCTTCCCTTCCCCAATCTTTTCTTTTTTTCTTCTATTCTATTTCTTCCCGTCATCTTTTTCTCCTCCTGGTATCTTTCTTTTTCCTTCTCTTGGGGTAATTGGAGAGGGAGGATGTGGTCAGAATTGATGAGGTGAGAACGATTCCAGTTCCCTTTTTCCTCCACCTCAAACCCGTAGCAGATGTGAAGCTTAATCACATCATCTCAGCCCAGACCACGAATGGAAACTCCAGAAACCTCAGTCTAGGGACATTATGGCCACAACCACACTCTCAGTGGCAGAATCATTCTAGAAAGCATTCTGACCATAAATGTCGGTCACATCGGTTAGAAATTCATCTACAGAGCAGTGAAGAAGGCACCACAAGAATTTGTTGGTGTTCGTTGATCACATCAACATGTGAATGAACCATCCTGATTTGGTAGGGGAGCAGAGTCCTCCAAGCCCAGAATCTTAGCGTGCTGTTATTCACTGCTGTTTCCGTCCACTCCTTGCATTTCTAGTTTGAGTGCCATTGTTTGTGTGGTGACACCAAAAAGGGAAACTGTGTACTCAGGAAGGGACTGGTCTTAGAAATAATGATATTCCTTAGCTCAGCGTAACTTGCGTGGTGACTTGGATCCTATAATCTTGAAGAAGATGATCATTGTGTAGTTTTCTAATTGACCAAAAGACAGGAAGATGATGAGGACAGAAGGCCGTGAGTTGTGCCTGTGTAATACACCAGCTTATCATTGAGATTTGGGTTCATTTTCACCACTTTTATTCATACCAATTTCCAAGCTCAGGGGAGCTTACGCTCATTTCCAAGAGAGACCATCACTTCTGATGTGATTGTGTCTAGAACCAAGAAACTGGTCTCATCAACATCCTCACAGGAGATCAGTGGTCTGACAATGTATCTTGGTATCGGTTGATTTGGGCATTGAACACATGTAGATCTGGATCAGAGAGCCGTAGTGTAATTCACTCTTGGAGAGACCTCAGGTAACAGATGGAGAAACAATGTCACCAAAGGATACTCTTTATGATGACTTGCTTTTCATTCCTGAAAGCAAGCTTGAGCTTGATGGTAAGGCTCCTAATTTTATAAAACAAGGAATTTGCAATAGATCAGGTCGCTTCCAACCATGGTTGGGGAATTCAATTTAATGCAACTAGCATTAAAATACTGCAATAGGAAGGAATATAAAAATGTCAGAGTTCCTCAAATGTAAGAACAGTGTATATGCTCTTTCTTGAGATTTTTCACTCAGTCACATATATACCCATATGTATGTATTAAATCAATATTAACTTTCTTATGGTGGAAAAAGTTTGCGGGTCACCATGATAGGTGATTACTTTATTCTCTCTAGATCATTAGAGCCATGATGAAGGCAATTTCAGTTAGGGGAGGATGCTTTGTCCTTGGTTTATTTAGTACAGTATGTTCCTTTCTACAGAAGAAGAGAAACAGCACTTAAAAATAACATTCTTTTCTTTTTCTGAAATAAATATATGCTTATTTTAGAAACTATAGAGAATACAGATAAGCGCAAAGAAAAATAAATTAAAATTTTATCTCGCTACCTGGAGATAACTATGTATAAGCGTGTTTTGATGTGCATCCTCTCACTTTTTTAGGATGTGTGTGTGTGTTAGATGGGATTATAGTACATATAATTTTGTAACCTGTGCTTTTCAAATAACCATATATTATGAGCATATTAAATATATGTTTCTAAAATGCCATTTAAAATGGTGGAATTGGCCGGGCGCGGTGGCTCACGCCTGTAGTCTCAGTACTTTGGGAGGCCAAGGCAGGCAGATCATCTGAGGTCAGGAGTTCGAGACCAGCCTGGCCAACATGGTGAAACCCCATCTCTACTAAAAATACAAAAATTAGCCGGGCCTGGTGGCAGGTGCCTGTAATCCCAGCTACTCAGGAGGCTGAGGCAGGAGAATTGCTTGAACCTGGGAGGCGGAGGTTGCAGTGAGCCGAGATCACGCCATTGCACTCCAGTCTGGGGGACAAGAGCAAGACTCTGTCTCAAAAATAAATAAATAAATAAAAATAAAAAAAAATAAAATAAAAATAAAACGGTGGAATTGCACTCAGTTTAGGTACTTTTTAAAGGCAATCGACATGTTGAGAAGTGAAGTGTGGATTTAGAGGACATTGCCAGCCATCGTGGCACTCAGTGCTTGTGAATGGAAAATGTCAAGATGGGTCCAAAGACAGAGAGAAGCAGCAACACGAGTGCTCTTAGGGAGAGGGGGGTATTTTGAGAAAACAAAAATCTGAGCTACTATAACAGGAGTAAAAGAGATAATCCTTCCTATTCTCTCAGATTTGATGTGGAGGAGCTCACAAATACCAAGAAGTGCCAAAAAATGTATTTTCTACTTTATTTACCACCCAGGCTGGAGTGCAATCACAGCTCATCGCAGCCTGACACTCCCGGGCTCAAACAATCCTCCCACCTCAGCCTCCTGAGTAGCTGGGACTATAGGCATGCACCACCATGCCTGGCTCATATTTTCTATTAATTTTTTTTGGTAGAGATGGGGCCTCACTGTGTTGCCCAGGCTGGTCTCAAACTTCTGGGCTCGAGCAATCTTCCTGCCTTGGCCTCCTGAAATGTTGGGATTACAGGCATAAGCCACTGTGTCCAGTTAAGAAATTTATTTTTCATTCAGGTGGACACAAAGTGAACTCCAAGGACATGAACACCTTACTTCAAATGGGGTAAAAATTGTACTGGATTTTAGAACTTTCTTAGGCTACCTGTCATAAGCACATGACCCATATGGTTTTGTAATTTTTCAAAGCTCTGTCTCTTTTTTTTTTTTTTTGAGACAGAGTCTCACTCTATTACCCAGGCTGGAGTGCAGTGGTGTGATCTCAGTTCACTGCAACCTCTGTCTCCCGGGTTCAAGCGAGTCTCCTGCCTCAGCCCCCTGAGTACCTGGGAACACAGGTGTTCATCACCGTGCCCAGCTATTGTTTTTGTATTTTTAGTAGAGACAGGGTTTCATTCACCATGTTGCCCAGGCTGGTCTCAAACTCCCTACTTCAAATGATCCACCCTCCTCGGCCTCCCAAAGTGCTGGGATTATATGTGTGAGCCATCACGCCCGTCCCAAAGCTCTTCTCAAAAAATGATCTCATTTGGACTTCGTGAGAGCCCTGTATGGAGAAGTAGGGTAGTCCTTGTTATCTGTATTTTACAGACAACTATACTGAGACTGGGTGAGATGAGGTATTGTTCTTCCGCCATCATCAAGATGCAGATAAAGTAATTGAATCTAGACTCCATGGCTTCTGGTTCCTGATGTGGGTTTCACTATGTGGCACCAACCATCAAGCCCATTTTCACCATCATCTGTGAATGCCATATGGCTCTGCCTTGGGATTTTTGGCTCTTCAAGGAAAACAATAAGACTTAGTTGAATGAGACCTCGACCTCTTATTTCTAGGATCTTCTAATCTGAGATAAAGAGTTGTTGTGATTATCTAGAGAATGACAATAAAGAATTCTTAGACAGTGTTTGAAATGGAGCTGAGGGTAAATAACACACGAGTGAAATTTCTTTATAAAACTGTGGTGTTTGTCTGCTTTGGGGTTGATGTTTCCTTATAACAACAACGCTGAATGCCTCATGCAATGCCGATGGGAGGGATTAAGGCTGGCCCCATCTGAAGAGTGCCGCTTTCCAAAGAACAGAGGGCGTTTCCACTGAGGTAGTTTCATAGTCCCATGAATAGACTCTTCTGCTCATTTAAGGACCTTCCTAACATATCTGTAGAAATGAACAGAATATTGAAACCCCACCAGAAGAGTAACCTCTGCCTTTCTCATGCTTTCAGTGTGCTGACTTGCTTTTTTTTGGGTTCTCAAATGATGCAATCTGATAGTGCAGCAGCTTCCTGTTTGAGGGTTAATTATTTCTTTTTATGTCTATATTTAAGATGCTTAAATTTGTGATTCATTCTTTATAATTTGATCTAATGCTTAGAATATGTCCACGTATATCACATTAACATTTTTCCTTTAAGGGTGATTATTTTCCCCTCTGAGCCATTGCCAATGGACGTAGATCATGAAAACAGGTTGATAAATGCAGCCATCTCAGCGCAACCTGAAATTTGCAGTTGCTGTGGCCATGAGTCAAGACAGAGCCAGCTGTGTCCACATGGGAAATTGCCATTCCCCCAAGGTTGGTTCACATCTATATCCCTGGGCGATGCACACCTTTTTAGTTGAACCAGGGCTCTGTTGTAGTCCAATGACTCTGTTTTGGGTAATGTTCCAGCCCCCACAAGCTCCACCTTTTTGGCTTCTTTGCCTCAAGAGTGAAACCAAGAAATGACTTACAGGGTGGGAGGGAGGAGATTAGAAAATACAATCTCCCCCATGTGAGGGAAGGGCGGGGAAGAGTTTGAAGTTCATTTGAGGTGGCAAAAACCCATCTTCCCCCTTTCTCCTTCCTTGGCTCTGTTCAAATAAGCAGAAGCTTTACCAAGTTCTCAGAACTGAGCCCATTTCTGTTTCGTCAATGCCTATTGTTCTGGAATCAGTGCATCCTTGCAACGGAGAAGGTGGTACTTTCTATTCCCCAGCAGCGAGACCATGATGAGAGAAGGAAGAGAGTGAGAAGAAAAGGAGAGAAGCAGGAAGCAGGAGAAGAAAAAATGAGGAAGTAACCAGGAGTGGGGAGGAAGGAGGCGAAGAGGCTGAGAGAGGGACGGAGCCGCGTGCCTCGGAGGGAACACCTTGCCTTCTTGGCCTTGCCAGCAGCTTCATGGCTGTCCCTTTCGTGCCTGGGACTTCCTCTTCTCCAGACACTGAGTTGCTGTCTCACTGGTAACAATAAGTTAATTGAACAGCCTGTCAACAGATGGGCACACAGTGGCTCTCAGCTCTGGACTCTTTGTTAGTGAGACTTATTTGTAAGTGAGAAAGTCTGAAATAGCACCTGTCTCTTAAGAGAGCATGTGTGCTTGCACACACATGTGCGTGGACACACACACGTGCATGCACACACTCATGCATGCAGATACACACAAGTGCACACACACACGCACACACACACCACCGCCACCGTTCTGTCTTTTTTTTTTTTTTTTTTTTTTTTAGGTGGAGTCTCACTCTGTCACCCAGGCTGGAGTGCAGTGGTGTGGTCTTGGCTCACTGCAACCTCTGCCTCCCGGATTCAAGTGATTCTCCTCCCTCAGCTTCCTGAGTAGGTGGGATTACAGGGGTGCACCACCACACTTGGCTAATGTTTTGTGTTTTTAGTAGAGATGGGAGTTTTGCCATGTTGTCCAGGCTGGTCTTGAACTCCTGACCTTAGGTGATCCACCTGCCTCTGCCTCCCAAAGTGCTGGGATTACAGGTGAGAGCCACTGTGCCCGGCCTCTGCACCACCTTACGCCAGGCCCCTTCTCTGTCCCCTGTGTGAGCCCAGGCTTTCCACAATTCAGCCTTTCCAATGCTTTCAGAAGTCATGGTGTATTTCTAAGTAAGGAGTATTTCCATCTGAGCTGTTAGGGATAAAGACTCTGAGTCATTTCCATCTGAGTCATTAGGGATAAAGACTCAGAATTTGTGCCACCGAAAATGTGGTTATAAAGGAGGAATGGATGTACTCTACTGCAATGCTGAAATGAATTAATTATGTCCTGAGGCTCAAATCTATCTCTTTTCATCTATTTTTTTTTTTTTTTTTTTTTTTGTATTTCACCCTCTGTACAGAGCTGAAGTGTAAACCTGTCTCTCCTTGGACGCATATTGCACCCTTACCACTTCTTTTCATTTGCATCACATAGCACTTCCCAGGCAAGTTCCACTATTTTGCAGGTGGACAGAGGTTGAGCGCTTTCAGCTACAAGTGGCAGAGACCACTATGCTCGGTATTCATCTCTTTCTTTGTCCTGATGCCCTGTCACGAAGCTGGGCCTGGGTGCATTACCTGTTTGACTGATTTGACTGAATGGATGGGTCAACTGCTCTGTGGCTTAGTAAATATAAGCCAACGCAACTGTCCTGGAGAAAACATGACCATCAAATAGATTAAAATGGAATGAACTCTTCTGTGTCCTATAGACTCCTTCTCCCTCCCCTTATCCTAACACAAAGACTGGGGCTGGATGGCCCAGTACACCCCACCCTCCACACACCTGTGGAGCTTGTTTCACCTGGGCAAGGTTTGGGGTCTCCACCATTGCCTCGCCCAGGCAAATAACGAGTGGGAGATGTACCAGGAATTGCTGGCCCCCTTGCCCCTGTGTGGTCACCTTAGGAAGGCTGAATTGATGATCAGGGAGGCCTGGAGGTTATATGTGAAGAGCTCAAGGCAAGGTCATCTCACCTTAACAGTTAGTAGGAGGCCATTCATGTACACGATGTAGTTGCTAAGGGACTTGTAACCACTTCCATATTCCTCCTTCAGTCAAAAGTCACCTCCCTCTTACCCAGAAAAGTCTCAAGGCAGTGAAAATAGAGTTGAATTAGTGGCTCAGTAAACTCTGATGCACAGGAGACTCATCTGGGAAGCTTGTTAAAGGATGTAGGTTGGGCCTGGTGGATGATGCCTGTAATCTCAGCACTTTGGGAAGCCAAAGCAGGAGGATTGCTTGGATCCATGAGTTTGAGACCAACCTGGGCAACATAGGAAGACTCCTCTCTACAAAGGGGCAGAGGGGGAAAGGAAAGAAAAATGAGCCAGGCATGGTGGCGTGTGCCTATAGTCCCAGCTACTTGGGAGGCTGAGTTGGGAGGATCGCTTGAGCCTAGGAGGTTGAGGCTGCAGTGAGCTATGATTGTACCACTGCACTCCAGCCTGGGTAACAGAGCAAGACCCCATCTCAAAAAAAAAGTAGTTTTAGGATCCGCCTCACCCTGATGTGTTTTGAGCCAGCAGGACTTGGGTTCAGCTGAAGAATCTGCATTTTGAGTAAGGGCTCTTGGACATTCTGACGCACGTGGACACAAGACCTCATTTTGAGAACCACTGGAAAGAAGTTTTTTGGCTCCTGGAGCCTGCATTTCCCAAATGCTTCCCTCAGAAAATCAGCAAGACCCCATACAATGAGCCCCAAGGAAGCACTGTACATCGTATTAGGTCCCGATGAGAGAGAGGCAGAGAAATGTGAACTCTGCTCTTTGCCCCCTGGGAAGGAGCCCCTTTAAAGTGTCTGTGCAACCCTCACAGGAGAGCGGAGGACAATGACTGGGTTGAAGGAAGCTCCTAAATCAAGGAGGGCAATGGTGCGAGGGAAGGAGCATGCTTCATTGATCCCATGCCATTGAGATCTGGAGTTGAATCCAGTGCCGACTAAGCCCTGACTTCTTGATACCACTCACACAGTGGAATAATGAGATGGTGGTTTGACTCATCAGCTGTCTAGAAAGCCTTATCACATCCTAAAGTAGAAACACCACTTAGTAAGGTGGGCTTCAAACAAAGGGGATCTTCTGGCCTCAGGACACTCCTGGGGAAATGTGGGGTGAGGGAGCAGGGCATGGGACCCAGGGCCCTCGGCATCAGTACAGGAATTCAGGGAAGGTGAAAGCCTCGTCCTATGGGAACTGATGTGGCCTGGGTTTTTCTTCCAATTGCTTCGGAAGGAAATGCTGGAGCCTCAGGGAAAAGGTCACCCAGGCAGTAGGTCAGTGCTCCCACCTGAGGGAAGACAGGAGCTGGGGTGGGGACAGGGAAAGAGTTTTCAGTGGCATTGGAGTCTTTGCTTCTTGAGGCCAAGTTCTCCCCTGGAAGCCAGGGATGGGTGGAAAAGCAGTCACCGTTGGCAAGGAGTTGTGGGAGGCCTGGGTGTGTCCCAGGAGGACAGGACACTGGGAGAGATTGTCCTTGGAGGGGCGTGGCTGAGGCCACTGCTGCTCTTCAGGCTGATGCATGGTGGAGGAAGGCCCCTGGAGGAGAAGAAACAAGGCCAAGGCCAGTGAAAGGCAGGCAGGAGCCAAGACCTGTCCTACCTACTTCAGGAAGCTTCCTGGAGGGAGGAGACTGGGTGCAAGAAGGGGAGACTAGGTACAAAAGCTTGAGCTCATTTCTGTTTCTTGCAACTTAAAAACAAGCTGTGTTTCTACCCACAGTGGAGTCTGGTGTTCCCGTCCCAGGTCTGTGCCCATGAGAAGGGACAGAGAGACTGAGGGAGAGTGGCCTCCGCTGGTGGGGTCCCGGGGCAGGGCAGGGCTGACAGCTGCTTCTGGGTCACAAGTGATCCCAGGCCAGGTGAGAAACGAATGCAGGTGGCTTCTGGGACTTGTGAGCAATGTGGCTGGGGAGGTGCCCCGTCTCTCTTTGGCGCTCTGGGGTCTTTGTAGAGCAGTGACTGGCATTTTCCTCATCTCACCCAAAGCTGCCTCCAGAGTGATAGAAAGAGTCCTAGCGAGTGTCCAGGTATAGGTTCCCTCTCCTTGTACCTGGACAAGGTGAGGACCATCTTTGCAGCAAGAAACACATTCCTAAAGAACCAGCCACAAACTAGGTCAGTTTCAGGGATGGAGTGTTGCAATGCTTCCAGTGAGAGGCACATGGGTGTTGCCACTTGGGAGAGGCGAACGGGTTCTGGAAAAATGCCCCCCACCCCACCCCCATCCCCACCCCCACTCTGCTTAACTTTCTTGTTTCATATTAGAGCTAAGCAATGGTTCTATTTTTTTATGTAGTTTTTTTTTTTTTTTTTAATGAGTGAGACGGTTTTTCCCCTTGCACCTCTTTTGATTTGGTTCTCAGGAGTAGTTTGGAGTTTAGCAACAATGGCCTCTAAGCTCTGTGGATTCTGATGCCTGTGAGGCTCCTCAGATGGTGATTTAGAGTCAAGGGAAGACACAGTGTTGGGGCTGGAAAGGGCCTCACAGATCACCCTTGACTGATGGCAGAGCTGAGACACTGAGGTTTGCCCACCGTCTGGGAACAAAGTTGCTGCCTCTATACTAAGCCGCTTCAGAGAAATGACTATAGACATCTTTCTGAAAACCCTTCAGAGAAGCAGATCCATCATTTTCTGTGACAGGGCGCTTCAGCGTTAACCATTTCTGAAGCTTAGGAAGTGGTTTTTATTTTATTTTATTTTTCGAAGAGTGTAGGGGCCTGGGGAAGAGGGTTGTTCCAACTTCTTGTTCCAATATAATTGTAGGAAGATTTGACATTGCCATCTTTTTGGTCAAGGAGCTGGGACCTGAGAAGTGTAGCAAGGCTATGTTTTTTCAGAACCTTCCCGTTCCTTTTGGATTTGAGTCTGGTGAGTTTCAGAGCTGGTTGTAAATCAAACTTATGAACAAAATGTATAAGCATCTCTAGCTTGTAGACGTGTACCAGGCAACCTATCATCTCTTCCTGATTTGAATGCCCATTACATTTTCCCTGTATCACTTTTGTAGTTTTTTTTTTTTTTTTTTGAGATGGGGTCTCACTCTATCACCCCACCTGGAGTACAGTGGTACGATCACAGCTCACTTCAGTCTTGACCTGCTGGGCTCAAGCCATCCTCTCGCCTCAGCCTCCTAAGTATCTGGGATTGCAGGTTCATGCCACCATGCTGGGCTAGTTTTTGTAGAGGTGGGATTTTGCCAGGCTGCCCAGGCTGGTATTGAACTCCTGGGCTCAATCGATCCTCCCACCTCAGCCTCCCAAAGTATGAGGATTAGAGGCATGAGGCACTGAGCCTGGCTTTTGTGGTATTTCTAATACTTGTTCCCGTGCTACAGTCATTCATTTAATACATCATCACTCCTGTACTGGATGTGAAGAGCTCTGAAGGCCTGAACTGTGTCCGGTCAATACCTTGCACTTGGTAGGTTCTTGAAACAAGATGTTGGGTCAATCACATTCCCCACTATGGCAGAGGCCATCGTTTGTAACCTGGCACCCACCAGCGATGGATGAACCTCATTTTGGAGGTCATGATTCTCTGTCATTGTTGTCTAGTTTCTTTTATATCTCTTTGCACAGAAAATGCAATTAAAAATACAAATGAATGGGTCACATTTTTAAAAGATTTTTTTTTTTGGAGGGAATATTGAAAAAAAAACATGTTAATAGGTTGTCAGTGTTGAGGTATCAAGATTCCAGCCTAAGAGGACACAGGGATTGACTTACAGAAAACTTGCCCTTACTCCATGTCTCCTGAAGGGGTCCTGAATGTGTGGGGGCTGGGGGATGTGGGGACAGGAAGCCTGTCTCAGGTTCAGAGGGTTAATGATATCATCCTCTCAGAGGCAAATTTCTGTGGGAGGTACTGCCCTGCATTTAGAGAACCTGCCCATGATAGGTTTGAAATCTATTTGGGCTCAGAGGGAAGTATGACCTGTCAACATCTCCTTTCTATCGTTGTTCATCTGATTTTTTTTTTTTTATTGTAAGCCATGAAAAAAGGATGCTTCAATGTTTCCTTTCAGGAAGAAGAACTGGAATTTGATCGTAGGAAGTGAGCCCTTTGAGCTTGCTGGCAGCCTCTGACCACGAGCTGCATTCAAAAATGCTTCCCAGGTCTAGGTCTGCATTTTTTTAATGACTAAGTGGCCTTTGTCTATTTCCTTCCAAGATGGTGCCCAAAGGCTTGGGGGCTTTGAGTTGGGGAGTCAGCATTCCGACAGACAGGTCCCAGCTGAGGTGAGCATGCACACTGTACTGGCCACCTGGAAGGGACTTGAAGAGGACAAAACGTTCAGATCAATTTCCAAAGCTGTAGATGCTTTTGGCTTCTGGGATCTGGTTTGGTGCTTAAGGCCTGTCACTGGCCACACCTGGCCTTACTGAGCCCATGGCTGGCCCTTCAGTGGCATGGGCCCCAAGAGTGTATCCGTTTGCTCATTTGTTTGGGGAGAGGAGGTTTGGTATGAGGGGCAGTTGGTGGAAAATAAAGAGCAAGAAGACAATTTCCATTCTATTCCTAGTGGAACAATGAATTATTTGGGAGTGAATTGATGTGGGGGAAATACCAAATATTTTTAACTCTTAAAGCAAAAGGGATTACTGAAAGATCATTAAGTCTACCTTTATTTTGCTACACAGGAAGACATTATGAAGAAATGCCTCTTTGTGGCCGTTTGCATTTAGAAATTCCTTGAGGTTGCCTGGAGGTTATCATTGCAGCAAGTCACAGCTGCTATGAGCTTCTTCCGGGATGTGTGCCTTTCTGCTGAGGCCTCAGTTCTGTAGTTTTGAAAGTCTTCTGTTTGTAGACAGATGCTCCATTAGTTCTTTATGCTCCTGTTAAAACTCAGAAAAAACAAAGGGACCTAATTCTTTTTGTAACAAAACACGAGTTGTTCTGATTATGATTGCTTCTATTCCTGCAAAATCACGCTGATTCTTGATAAAATGCTGCAATCACACGGTATCGTTCATTCTGTTTCTTGAAGGGCGTGCAAACGTTTACGCATGAAAGCCCACTGTGCTCTGGCGGGCTGGGTAGATGGGGAAAAGATCAGAAACAGAAGTTGTTCTGGTTTGTTGGCTGAAATGGAAAAGTCTGTGAAGTTGGATTCTCACATGCAAGATTGTAGTCACTTTTCCTTCTCATCATGTGCCCTCATTATGCAAGAGAGCATTTTCTGTAGCAGTGTCAACAAAGGAGAAATACATCAGCAGATTATGCTGTTCTGAGATGTTTTCTCAATGCTTGAGCTGGATTTGCTCGTAAGCACCTCCAGTTCTCTCTCCTGCTACAGGAACTAGTAAATCCAACAAACATTTGTCCGGTTCCAGATTGCACACACGGGGAGAGACAAAGTGGGTTAGATCTAGTCCAATCCCCCTGGGTGCCTCTTAGGAAGTAAGATTCTCACACGAGAAGACTAAAATGGTCACAGAAAGGACAGAGTCACTATATATACTGAGGACCCAGTGGATGACACAGACAGACTGCTGTCAGAGTTCAGAGAAAGCAAAACTGCAACACCGTAGGACTGATTGTCCCAGAAGCCTTGGTTCCGGAGGAAAGAAGCCCACCCTTTAGCTGGAGGTGTAATCTTTTCTTTCACTTCTTTCTCTTCTCTGAGTTCATAAACATATATGAGGATCTGGGTTGTAACTTGCCTTTAACTTGCAGTGTATGCTAGAAAATGGAAGTGCTTACCTTGACCTCTCTTGAGTAAATGCTGCCTTAGCTAGAAAATAGATTTTTCTTAGCGATTGCTAGGGATATGTAAAAAATTGCCATGGAAAATCAGTGTTCTCAAGCATCAAAGTCAGCCAGGAGGGTTATAAACAGAGTATGGAGACTGCAGGCCTCTACTTCTGTCTCTGTCCCAGACTGGCAGTTTTATTTTAAGCAAATGGTCATCTTTGAACAACAAGAATGACAACGATGACAATAATAACGAAAGTCTAAATAAAAGAATATCTTGTCGATTGTTGTAAGGATGGGAAACAACTATGATCCTATTATCCTCAAAGAACTTCTAGGTTCTTTCCTGTTGGGTTCTCCAACTTTACCAGTCGTTTTTTTTCTGTCAATCATTTGTGTTTGTAAAAGGCAGAGGGCTTTGGAATGAGACAGTTAGGATTTGTAATTTGGCTCTGTCACTTAGTAACTGTGAACTTGGGTGAGTCACTCACCATCTGGGAGCCTCAGTTTCCCCATCCAGACATGATGGTAATATGTCTACTTCTTTTTTTTTTGGAAATGGAGTCTCGCTCTGTCGCCCAGGCTGGAGTGCAGTGGTGCGATCTTGGCTCACTGCAAGCTCCGCCGCCCGGCCTGGTAATATGCCTACTTCTTAGGATTGCTGGAATGTTAACTGAGATTGATCCTTGTGAAATGCATAGCAGAGAACTGGCATGTGCTAAGGACTCAATAATAGCATCTCTTGTTATGCTTTAAGGATCTGTTTCATGGCTGTGACCAGCTTCAGAGGATCCACACAGGTGGGCTGCTGTCCTGAAGAAAACTGGGAGTGTGCTTCCCCACCTCTGCAAGGTTGGGGCAGCCCTGGCCTGCAAGAGTGGCTCGAGGGGTGTCAGTCCCATCTGCTTTAGATGCCCTCCTTGTTGGTGTTTGGATATTGGTCACACTGATTTCATGCTGCACCTGGGGTGCTTGGTTTATCTGATCTACCAGATGATGTTTGGCTGCAGAAAGGACACAGCCAGAGCCAGGCACAGCAAAGAATCAGCGGTGATAAATCTGGACTATTGAAGGTGTTGGAATTGGGCAGTTGGGCCTCATCCCATGCCGTCCTACCTCCCTCTTCTTTGAGATGTTTGGCTTAGTACTCCCAAGGGAGAAATGGGGACTGAAGCCTTGCAACCAGGGGTGGAGATGAAATGCCTAAGTGCACACAGGCAATGCGGCTGGAACTTCTGTGCCCCTCCTGGCTCCATCACTTCCCAGTTAGGCCATCCTGAGCCTGTTATCTCACCTCTTTGTGCCCTGGTTTGCTCATCTCTAAAATGAGGAGAAGAATCATACCTACTTCATTAGGTTGCTATTGGATTAAAGGACTTAATATACACAAAGCAATAAGCAGTTTCCAGCATATAATAAATAAATGTTAACGCACTGATGCTCAATACATGTTAACTATTTTAATTCATCATCCAACTCACTTAGATTCGAGTGGAATTACAGTCAGTTCCCCGAGGAAGGTAGGTTGTTTTCTGTCCCCGTGGCCCTTGGTTATTACGAACTTTAATAAGGATACTATTCCCTCCCCTTGTACTAGATTTTCCTCTGTCATTACAGCTTCCTGCCACTGACATACCTTTGCTGTGATTAGTAGGTGTAGGAAAAATGTTGTGGTCTGGTCTATGTCGTGAAAATATTTGCGGGAGGCCCCTTTGATTAGCTTTGTTACTGCTTTTAATGCCCAGCACATGGGCAGTCACACGTGTTTGGAAAGAGGCCATATTGCTTTTCAAGACAGATGATCAAAACTAGCTTTCATTCAATTGTGGAGTCAAGGAATTCCAGCAAACGTTCCTAAGAACAGCCACCAGATATTTGCTGGTATTCTCCCTGTGACCGCCAACGTTCTTTATAATTTTTCCCTGCTCTATACATTCTACCCTGGGTCTCTCAATGATGCAGATATAAAATGACATCTGAATTTTAATATTTTTGATTTTATTTTTATCAAAGTTGCACATGTACATAGTTTAGAGAGTCAGATTATGAAGCTTATTACGAAAAATGGCGATCCCTTGCCCAAAACCCTCCTACACTTTCCTGATCTCCAGAGAATATCACTTTTTTTTTTTTTTTATGAAGTCTCACTATGTTGTCCAGGCTGGTCTTGAACTCTGGGGCTCAAGGGAAACTCCTGCCTCAGCCTCCTGAGTAGCTGGGACTGCAGGCATGCTTTTCAACAATTTTAATTTTTCCTTTGGTATTAACCTCCATTATCACTAAGTAACATGTTTTGAATGCTATTTCTTGAATTTCACCATTAGGCATTTTCTATTTTCTTTCCACTGCTGGAGATGAAACTTTCTTTCTCTTTCACCAAATCTGCCCCTCAGCTACCTCTGATTACCTCTCAACATTCACTCCCCTCTCCCCATTCTCCCACTACAGTTATGTAGTAAATGTGGTCATGCTGTTTTACGTGAGTGTTAATCACAACCAAGACTTTTAAAATACTATGATTACCCTGTTTTCTTACAAAATGTTTTCACTTTCTTGGAGTTAATAATTGTCTTATTTTTATTTAGTTTTTTAAAATAATGATCAGAGCCAGGTGCAGTGGCTCAAGCTTGTAATCCCAGCACTTTGGGAGGCTGGGGTGGGTGGATCACCTGAAGTCAGGAGTTCGAGACCAGCCTGGCCAACATGGCAAAACCCTGTCTCTGCTAAAAATACAAAAATTAGCCAGGCATGGTGGCGCACCCCTTTAATCCCAGCTACTGAAGAGGCTGAGGCAGGAGAATTGCTTGAACCTGGGAGGGAGGCGGAGGTTGTAGTGAGCTGAGATAGTACCATTGCCTTCCAACCTGGGCGACAGAGGGAAACTCTGTCTCAAAAAATAAATAAAATAAAATAAAGATAAATAAGCCCTGAAACATCTGCTTGTTTTAATCTCTGCTCCCTGTGTTCACATTCATCTGGTGTGCAATAAATTTATGTTTTGGAAAGCTCTTTGCTAGTGATTGACAACCTGGTGATTGCTCTCTGGCCTTGAAATTTCCCTTCCCCTCATCCTAAAGATACTCTTTGGCCCTTTAGGGGGTTGGAGCCCTGTTTCCTGGTCGCTGTGTCTTCATGTCTTCCCCCTCCTGTCCTCACTTCACTTGCTGGAGAACCTCCTCTGGCTTTCTGTTTTCTCCCTTCAGTATTTTAGTATCTTGTCTTTGTCTCCAGTGATTAAACCTTCACAAAGCTCTACCTTGGTGTGGGTCTCTTTCATTCATTCTCTGGGGGCACTCAAGCTTTTATAATCTGGAAACCCACGTGCTTAAATTCTGGGAAAATTTCTTGAATAACGTATTTGATAATCTCACTCCACCTTTCTTTTTTCTTTGTGTTGGAATTCTAAAACAGATCTCTAATTTTTTTTTTTCTGCCCAGGATGGAGTACAGTGGTGCAATTATAGCTCACTGCAGCCTCGGCCTCCTGGGCTCAAGGGAGGCTTGCACGACCCTTGCTGCTAACTGTAGCTACTATCTAAGCAATCTCTGCAAGTTGACTGGTCTTCAAGAGATGAACGTTCCATGCAGTAGAGGGGTGGAAATGGTCCCTCTTCTCTTAACCTTTTCCCCTAATCTATCAATTCAAGCTTCTGCAAATTCAACAAGCAGTTGGAGATGGTGGGAGATCCTAGACAATGTTTCTCTTTATAATACCCATATTGCCCAAATCTCTTAAACTTTCCAAAGATAGTACTTACTGAAAGCCGGTTTTCACCTTAAAATCTTAGATCTGGAAGTGTTTATAAAAATGGTTTAGTTCATGTTTCTAGATGAATATACAAAGGCCAAAGCTGTGAACTGGCTCACCCAAGGTCACACAGGCAATTTGAGGGACGAGACCTTGATTCTAGCCACAAATGGAAAAGAAGCAGTTTTATCTACTTTTAAGGACAGTTTGGCCAATCATCGACTGTTGGGAATCTTTATGAGTGCATAGGTCCTTCTGTTTGTTTCTGTGGCTAGGGAGGTGGAGAGCTGTTTATTTTTAGTTTAAAAAAGTGATGATGTAGGCCAGGCACAGTGGCTCATGCCTGTAATTCCAGCACTTTGGGAGGTCAAGGTGCCAAGGTGGGAGGATTGCTGGAGCTCAGGAGTTTGAGACCAGCCTGGGCAACATAGTGAGACTCTTTCTCTACTAAAAATAAAAAAAATTAGTGTGGTATGGTGACACATGCCTGTGGTCCCAGCTACTTGGGAGGTTGAAGCAAGAAGATCACTTGAGCCCAGGAGTTCGAGGCTGCAGTGAGCTATGATCTTGCCGCTGCACTTCAGCATGGGTGACAGAGCAAGACCTTGTCTCAAAAAGGTGGAAATAAAAATAAGAAAAGCAAAGATGTGAATAGAATATAAAATTACACATAAAAGTTGCATCCAAGGCCAGGTGCAGTGGCTCATGCCTGTAATCTCAGCACTTGGGAGACTGAGATGGGATGATTGCTTGAGCCTGGGAGTTTGAGACCTGCCTAGGCAACAGAGCAAGGCCTCGTTTCAATTTTTAAAAAATGAAAAAATAAAAGAATTGAAATTTTGTAACAAAGAAAAAATACCTAGAAAATAATGAGAAGTAAGTGAGAGAGAGAGAGAGAGGCTTTTCTAGCCGACTTTCAGCTTACATCCATATGATCAAGGCACATCTCCTTGGGAGCCAGGTTCAGAGGACAGCAGTTGTACTTAGTATCATGAATAGCAGTCGCTCAAATGTGGAAACCATAAAGAAGATCCTTAGTTGGAAAACTCTGATTTTCAGATGAAAACCATTGCTGCCTTCATTCTGCTTCAGCTAGGTGCCTTAGCGTGCCCGCTGATGTTGAGGAGGGGACAAAAGCCCTCCCTGGCCACCTTCTGAGGCAGCAGAGGTGCCTGCAAGATGGTAGCTTTCCTCTTATGGTTTACGATCCTCCTTCTTCCTACCTGGGGCCAGCGAGCAGGCTAAAGAACGAAAATGAGCGGAATAGTCAGACGCACATTGATCCGGGGTCTGAAGCAATCTGCAGCCTCAGAGCTATGGCAAAATGCACAGCGTTTGACTGAAGTACTTCGTGCAGTTGGTTGGCCAAACAACCAATGTGGTTGGGAAAAGAAGCTAAATTTGATGGACTTGATCAATTCATAAAACTGGTTCGAGCCTGTGGGGGCACAGCCCTCCCCTCGCTGTTTCTCGCATCTCTAACTGCACTTATCAGCAGGGATGGCTTTGATTTGCATAATATAAGAAAAAAGCAGCTCAATAAAAATGCACTTGGTTCTGTGTCTTTACATGAGTGACTAACAAATCAGCACAAGGGAAGCTTTTGCAAATGAGAGATTAAATTTCCTTGTTTATGTTGGAAATCTCCCTCCGTCTCTGTCAGCAAATGTGCTATAACATTCTTTCCGTGCTGGGCAGTTTTCAGTCCGTTTGTTATTTTTATTTCTTTTGTTCTTGCTATTAGCCTTCAGAGTGACCGTCTCTCTGGGGTAGATAGAAACTCTTGTCTGGGCTTAGGGAAGCCTTCCTGGGGGCGGAGGGTGGGGGTGGAATGGAGAGAGGATTGGCAGACAACCTACAGGATGTTCAGTGCCATTTGAATTTCAAATAAATACGTGGAGTTTATTTATTTTTTTTAAGCATAAGTATGTCCCAAACATTGCATGGGATGTACTTATACTAAAAAAAGTACCCTTGTTTATCTGAAATTCAAATGGGACTGAGTGCCCTGTGTTTTTATTTGTTAAATTCAGGGAGACACAGAGCCCCTTTGGTGAGGGGAGGAAGGGCCTGTGGGGCTGAGACATTTCCAGGGCTGTAGGGTGGGAGCTGCTCTTCCCACTATCTTTTTCTTTCCCTAGACAGAAAGAAGACGAGGATTTTTTTAAAATTAAATTATTTTTTAAAATTTTTTGTGGGAACAGGGTCTTGCTGTTGCTCAGGCTGCTCCCAAACTCTTGGCTTCAAGAGATCCTCTCACCTTGCCCTCCCAAAGTTTTAGGATTACAGGCATGAGCCACTGCACCTGGCCTTAGGCTAGGTTTTAACTCAAAGCTGGCACTTACTTGTTTTAGGGACCATGGTGAGGACAGTGAGTCATTGCCTCGGGCACAAACCCAGTAACAGAGATAAATAATATTTGAATGCAACGTAAGAAAAACTGTAAAATGAACGCTTCTGTCTTTATTTAAAAATTTCATAATTTGTTCATCATTAATCTTTGGTGTGGTGGCATGCACCTGTAATCCTAGCTATTTGTGAGCCTGAGGCGGGAAGATTGCTTGAGTCCAGGAGTTCAAGGTTGTAGTGAGCTATGATTGTGCCACTGAACTCCAGACTGGGCAACAGAGTAAGACCCCGACTCAAAAAAAAAAATGCTCCAATGTTATGTTAGTCGATTGTTGTATCGACATTTTTTAGCAATACAAATACTTGGAATCTTTAGTGTGATAGTTTTGTTTGTTCTTGTGTTCCGTGATATTTAGAAATCCTAGACAGCTATGGTTTGTGCATTCAACTCACGGTTGGTGCATGCAAACCCAGTGTTTTAGACTTGCCACATGGAGTAAATGGAGCCAAATGTCAGTTATATCACCCATTTGGCTGAGAAAGACATGCACGGTTCACATAATAATCTGTGTACACACATATGCGCGTGCGCGCGTGCACACACACACACACACACACACACTCTCTCTCTCTCTCTCTCTTTCCCTCCAATACATAAAGATTTAAAAGCAGACATTAGGCTACTCTGGGCACTTATCCTAAAAAAGTATAAGTACCACCCTATGGGGTACTTATGGGTGGTCCTGCTCTGCAAGGACTAAAAAGAAACTTTATTTTTATTTAAAAAAAACCCAACAAAAATAAATACAAAATAAAAGTAAAGATTAGAGAGTAAAAATATGGGAGGGGAGCTTAAAAAAGTGGGCAAGGGATGTTTAAAAAATACAGAAGAAAGAAAGGTTGGGGTAGCATTGGCGTTAGTTAAATGAATGAATGAATGGAATGAATGAATGAGGGAAGGAGGGAGGAAACAAAGACACCCCTGGGCTCCATGAAGCACATTGCAAAGAATATGATGTGGGGGTAGATCCCAGTGGGGCAGGCAGTGATCACTCGATAGCCTCTCCTCTGTTGGGTGGTGGCTGAAGCTCTCCCAACCCCTAGCCCAGAGCTCCGGTAGTGATGGATAACTCGCATTCTAGTTACTGCCTTTATTTTTGCATCAATTAATATATCTGTGGTATTCTGAAGAAGAGTGATCAACTGCTCCATTTAGAAATTAGAGCTATCTCAAAAATAAATCCGATGTACGGTATTTTAGCAGGTTATGTGCACTGAATTTAGGAGTTTGTGAATGAACAAGAGTAGGAGTCTCTTAATGAACAGTTTCACCTACATGAGTTTATCCTAAGAAAATCTTGAATTTGAGCAAAGAGTAACTGACATTGATGTTTTCTGTAGAGGTGTTTCCAACAGCAAAGACTGCACACTACCTAAACATTATGGATGAATTGTTAACTCAATTATGAAACAATTATATGGTGAAACTGTGTACAGTCGTTAAATAGTCACGTTGTAAAACAATATTTAACAATGTGGGGAAATGTCCATTTTATAGATTGTTAGATAAAGAGATTACACAAGAATGAATGAAGTATGATCATTAAAAAAACATTATCATGTATCTAATCTATGCATATCATCTATCTAATTATATATAATCTTTATATATATCTAGTCTATATAGAATTATGTGAAAAGTGATATAAAGGAAAGAGAAACCTAGGTTCTACGACAAAATGTTGACAGCAGCAGTTTCATTTGATGGTGGGATTTTAGATGATTTCATTTTCCTTCTTCACAGTTTTCACTGTTTTTGTTTTTTGTAATGAACACATTACTTTCACAGTTATAGATTAATTAAAACCATTCACTTTAAAAGGAAAAAATTCCAGATTATAAAATAATTATGTGGAAAATGGTCTTATCACATGTGTGGCTATGTATGTCTGTCATGCCTAAAAAAATGGATCATAAATAAATGCAACAAAATATATACAGTTTCCATAGGTGATAAAATTGCAGGTGATGAATACTTTTTTTGTATATTACAATTTTTTTTTGGCCAAAAGCATGTAATACTTTGGAAAGCGGAAAGAAAATATA